>NC_136492.1:57439973-57447473 GCF_053919585.1 Euprymna scolopes | reverse complement strand
ACTATGTCCCAGAGCCTAGCTGGAGTCCGAACACGGTACCCCCGTAATAATAAAGGGTTGGGTTCGAGACTCCTAACAAACGGTTCCCCAGTTCGATACAAAACACCTGATGAAGGCCGGAAGGCAAAACGGCCGAAACGTTCTGACAATAACAACCAAGATGAGGAAGTCAGTCCGACAATCTCAATCAATGAAAACACCTCATCTCAAAAAAAATACAGACAATTACCAGCGTAACGATACTATTAAATTTCTATTAACTGTTGCATTGTATTTTATGTGTGGCGATCGGACGGACTCAATCTTCCTTTTTATCTCAATTTCCCATATTAATATTTTGAATGTTTCTGCTGCTCCTACAATCGTTGGTCTTGTATATGACCTTAAACTATATCCAGTGGTGAGGCCCCAGCTTGCGGGCTGTGCGGAGTGTGGATCCACCCCTTAATTGCCATTGCTCCCAGGTCCACTCTGACCCGGAGTGGTAGTACCTGTTAGGGTCCTAACTATGGGTTAAATAGAAACTAACTTGAAAAAAAAAACAACAAATATATTTTATTAAAAAAATTATCTTCAAAATCACTGGATTCGGCATTAAATAACCTGAAAAGAGTTGATATGCCGTAAAACAAAAACAACCAACCCACCTACAATCGTTCGTATTATAGTAATTGTTTTCATATTCCATATTTCTTTAATTATCTGGCAAATTCCATGTATTTACTTCGGTTTTCTGCTTGTTTGATCTTAACCATATAAAATGCTGAGAAGCCGGTATCTATGTTTCACAGTTGCTTGCCTACTTATTGACTATTATTACGTCCGATATCCTTGGTTGGATGAGTTTGTCTGTTTTTGCCTCCATATCTGAGGAAATTTTATGATTTTAAATTTCTTATACAGTTTTTATTTTGCGTTTGTAACATTCGTCTGAATGTTCAAACTCCAGGCCTTGGCATTGTTCCCAGTGGAAGTCTTGAATCCGGATTAGTATATTTTTTTTTCGTTGATTTTTGGTCACATTTCTGAATTTACTAGTGATATTAATATGTTTGTCTTTTTGTTCATATAGTCTATATTTAGTGTTTTTTTTTCCTGTGTTTTACTTATCATAGTTTTGATATAGTTTGTTCTGATCGCATTGTTCTGTGTTACGGCCAGTAGCGATTCTGTTTCTATGTCCAAATGATCTTTTCGTGATTATTTGCGAGCCCTTTCGTGTGTCTCTTCCCTCTTCTATGAATCGTTCATATAGATATTTTTCTTGTTTAGGAATTCTATGCTCTTAGCTGTGTTTAGTTTTCGCTTTACCATTTTAGTAGTGCGCACTATTCTATTCCAAATTCCATTCGGATGACTTGCTGAAGTCTTACTTATAATTTACTAGCAGGAAGACCCGATTTTCCCCAGGATTGAATGATGATCAACGAATGTTTAACACTCCCATATTTTTATTGTAATTAAAATTCGTGAAATCAACTCTTTTACAATCAAATCGGTTGATTGCCTGCTCTAGTTGGGGACCCACCGTGATGCACGAAAAGGAAGGTTCACATGCATTCCCGCAGTGACTTATTCCACAATATATTGTAGTCTCCATTGCACTGTAGAGAATCTACTATAGATTTTATAAAGTTATTTTTTTATATAGAACAGCTTGAAGTCTAAAATGCAAAAGTCAAGTATCATAGAAAATTGCGCTTTAAACAGAAACACTAATTTCGAACGTGCCCCTGTCATATCAAAAACATACTGTTAATTCTATATGCCTTGCCTTTCTGCTTGTGATGTAATAAAATGTCCAAATGTCCTTGTGATATAGGCTGCATAAGGTGTTAACAATGGTAAAACTCGTCAGTTCCTGCTTTCATCAGATTTTTTTTAATATCTATTATAATTACTTATCGAAGACATTCCGATGCAGAACCTGTCTATGAACACGACCAGATACATAAATGCATTTGTGTTAAATTTCATGAAAAACGGATCTGTCGTTTCGGAATCTCTAGGGAAAGAACTCCTATATAAACACAAAGTTCTTATTATATAATAGATAGATAGATAGATAGATTGTCTAATTTATTCTTCTATTGTAACAAAATATTTTCAGGCTATCCGTGTAATTATGATGGTCATGTTAACTACCTTATTTCACCCTACATAAATCAATAATAATAAATAAATAAGTCATATATATCTTTTCATCTTTATGATAGTTGTTTTGATAACCGTCGCAAATAATTTTGACGTATCACAGCATATGTTTATCATTGATTTCTCGTTGACAACACTCTTTCACTTAAATTTTAGTGGCATTAATTCTCCCTACAATCCGAGTACTTCCCGCTCTTTCGAGTAGTAATATGGATGACGCCTCCTGCCTCGCTATATACATCTTTTTTTTTTACACTTCTTGCAACAATCGTTTACTATTTAGTTCTTAATAGATTTTTTTCTGAAATTTACTTGAGAAATAATTCGTCAGTATTCCTTAGTTTCTGTGACTTTTTCCGCTGAATGTCCGCATCGTACTCTCTCTTCTCGTTATTTTCGCCTCTTGAACTCTTCATAACCATTCTGTGTAGTACCAACCGATATTAGGGCATTGCACTTTTTGGTACAATTATTATTATTATTATTATTATTATTATTATTACTAGTAGTAGTAGTAGTAGTAGTAGTAGTAGTAGCAGCAGCAGTAGCAGCAGCAGCAAGTATGCTTAAATACTTTTGGAGTAGAACTGGCAAAAAATCATTAGTATTTACAGCACTACAAGTAGAAGCGATAGTAGTTTTATATGTACATCGCCCTGTGACATACACGACATTTCACTGACGCGTCATGCCAAATTTACTACAAATTTGTCCAGTAACTTGGAAACCTACATGTGACAAGAATGCACACATATAGACAACATAATTCTCACTTACAATATAGATCTTGTGCGAGCAGAAAAATCGGGAGGGCTTTCGTTTGACACGGTCGTTTTTCAAACAAACCTGATAAATGTATGTCAAGTAAAAGAGTGTCGTTGGCTAAATATAAAACCCGAACCCAAATCATCTGGGTGTGCTATTGTTTAATGAAGAGTTGCCTCATTAATAGCAACGGCCCTCGAAAGAATCTGCTGAGCTGGGTGGTTTCTTTCTTTTTTTTCTTTTTTTTTTGTCGTTTTCTCTCCTTCTGACAAATAGGCTTCTTATTCAAGCGATTAAGTCAAGGACAGGAACAACTGTTTTAACAAATGCTCTTGTGCCAAAAAAATGGCTCAAGTAAACTCATTGCTCCACGATTTATTACCAGATAGAAGAATTGCGTTTGTTTGTACATATATATATATATATATATATATATATATTAGTTTTCCAGAGACACGTGTTTCGTTGATTGTGGCTAGAAATAACGAGATTTGACCCAACCTCTCGTTTCGAATCTCAATAGTTCTAGCAACACTGATGAGTCGTAGAGACGACACAACGCGTGTATGTGGATAACTATACTTTGTATATAGCTGAACTTATATATAATGTTAATTTTGTTTCCACAGAAATCCAAACGGCAGTTTTCATAAAGTACTTAAAGCTTTTTTTTTCAAACTATGTGCTAGGGCTTTAGGTTTATGTAGCTACGTTCCCTTCTTTTTGTGTATTTTTCTGTGTAGAATTAAAGGTACTTCAGAATTTTACCCGTTTTATTCACATATGACCTTATATTTTGAATTTAAAGCCATGTTTAATTTAAAAAGAGTTTCCGATGATTAGTAAATCTGTATTAGTTATAAGAAGAATAGAGGTTTGGGTGTGTAGCTAATCTGTACAAGGCTTAAACTGTAACAATTTGCAGGCGAAGAGCAAAAACCTTTCTCGAGTGAACACGAAAAATTATGTAGGGGATTTCTAAAAGATCCAACACTTTTAGTTAGTGATCCCTGCTTCTGATCGGTTGCTGGTAGATCGTGGTTCATTTGATTATTCAATTTCTAACAGTAGTGTGTATAAATAGAGACCTTCCTATTTTCTTTAATCTATACTTTCATATCTTATAAAAATATTGCAACAGAACAGTTCCTAAATGCAATGCTTTCATAATACTATTATATTTATCATTACCGTAAGATGGGGTGATTCTAGCCACCCGGGGTGATTTTGAACCATTAAAAAAAGAAAAATAAAGATAATAATGCGTAAATAATATATGACCTTTGCTTTTTTAAAACATAATTTCTAGGTCCTATATGATTTCCCAATTTTACAAACACGTTGTGGTGTAGCAGCACACATTTTCTGCGGGGATATCTTCAATTTAAAATGACCGCTTGACTGCATGATTTTCTCTGCTTTAATTTATATCTTCAAACTTCTGTGAGTACAAAGAATATTTTTCATCGTTTTGTTAAGATTTGGTTATGTTAAGCTGTAAGAAAGATAAACACTATGAAAAATAAAAATTAATATGATGAAATACACTATCGATTTGGGGATGATTTTGGCCATCCCAGTTCTGCATTAAAAATTTGATATTTTAGTTTTTGAAGATATTTAATCTTTTAACTTTTATTTGTCTGTAAAACATGGAGTAGTTTTTATACAATGATAATTTCTGTGTTTCAGCCAGAAAAATACCAAGACTATACCAACCAGTTCAAGATTGATTGACGCTACAATTAAAATCAACTCTTTAAGGAGGGTGTTCGGTATTCAGGAAGAATTATGAACAGTACAAACAATTCTAGAAGTCTTATACTAGAAGAAACAGTAACAGGACAAACACTGCCATTGAACGTTGTGTAGAAATCCAAACTTATCTGGTAAGCATGGACTGAACGTAGGCCAGACAAAGTTCGCTATAATCGTTCCAAATATGGTTCGACCACATTACTTTCAAAGATTGGTTTGACTCGATGGCATTTCCATACTGTATGAAGCTACAAGGAGAAAGTGTTCCTCATTTGTGATGACGTGTCATCACACTTGAGTGAAGACATTCTAAGGCAATGTTAAGAGAATGACAGTCAATTAATTTGCCTTTCAGTACATGCAACACTTGTGTCAGCTACTGGATGTTGCTTTCTTGCACCAAAGAATGCGACGTGGAGACTGATTTTCTCCGGAATCATGTATGTTCCTTAAGTGTTGAATATTTTCTCTTTATGGGCGTCAAATTCTGAAATGCCTGCCACAAATTCCATCTGATCCGTCGGAGTCAATCAGTGAGGTCTTTATTTCGGATCTCAAAAGACTTTGATATGGAGAAACGTTTGGAACAACCAACGCCAAGTACAAAAAAAACTGGAAATTGCTCCAGGTAAGAGCATTTCCACAAGGCCTGTAGCAACGCCAGAGAATAGCGGAGATACTGCTCAAGATATCCCCCGTGACAGCAAGTCTCCATCTCTAGGTCCTTCGGGGGTCAGAGTAGTACCAGCTCTCAGTTCTCCTGCAGCAGATGCAATATCTGAGATGGTTTCTTCCTTTTCAGATGCTGACACAGATACTGTTACCAGTCATACAGAGTCAAGCGAAGACAAATCGACACCATTCAAGAATGCTTAATCAAGAAACAGACAAAACGTTCGAAATTTATAAATGACAAAATGGCTGGTACCGTATCAGTATATACCACATGTCAAATTGGGCAGATTAAATAAAGCTTATGGTTGGTTCATAAATATCAACTGATGGAGAGTTTGGGTCATTTAAAAATATATACTAAAATCACTCTTGTTTAAATGTTGGATAGGCCAAAGTCACTCCATGCTGGGGCGACTTTGGCCACGTAAGATATCTGCCAGCACTTACTAAGCATGTAATATTTGACAAAATGTCCTTTGTTCTTTCTGTTCCTGCCACTTTCTATTGAATTCAATACCAGTAAAAATTTTGTATGTACCTTATTTAAAAATATTACAAGCATAGTGTGCCTAATTTGGAGCAAAGATTACGGTATATATTGTAATTTTCAAAATCTTTTTTTGCTATAATAATTATCTACAGACACTAGTGTTTCATCCTTTCGGGAATCTTCAGTGCAGGGTGTCACGATTAATACCAGTCGAACGATTCGAACCCCGCATCACGAGACATCTCTGACTCGATTTAGCGAAGACCTAATCCATTCGGCTACCATTAACCGCGTGAAATAACGTCGAATTTAAACATTTTAATTTTAAATGTTCATTTACGTCAGTCAGAGAGTGATCTAATCGTTATACGATGATCTATGCATAAGAACTAAATTGACCGACTTTAACTCAACTGAAAGTGCTTAACAATAAGAAACGAATTTCTTAAAGGGGCTGTCATAATTATTTTTTAATATAATAATTATTTAATACCTACAGACACTAGTGTTTCATCCTTTCGGGAATCTTCAATGCAGGGTGTCACGATTAATACCAGTCGAACGATTCGAACCCCACATCACGGGACATCTCTGGCTCGATTTAGCGAAGACCTAATCCATTCGGCTACCATTAACCGCGTGAAATAACGTCGAATTTAAACATTTTAATTTTAAATGTTCATTTTACGTCAGTCAGAGAGTGATCTAATCGTTATACGATGATCTATGCATATATATATATATATATATATATATATATATATAAGAATAAGAATACTGTGGACACTAACACACAGGAGCAACAAGCGTTGGCCAGGCAAACTGCTGCAAAGGCAAAACATGAAACACTACATGGTACTAAGAACACTGAAACCGCATATCTATAAGTTCTCTAACCTAACCCTACCCCGACTGAAACATCACAGCCCCCCCCCCAAAAAAAAGTGAGACCAAATAAGCAAGTACCGTCAAGGAGGAAGTAAAGACCTATGAACTGACCAGATCTCAGCCGAATAAGTGCAAAGAGAACTGGGACGTTGGGGAGGCTTATTGCCACTCAAGTCCCAGCACAGACAAATAGCTGCTTCCAACGAGAAATCAATGGCAAGTAGTTGCTGCGATAATGCAAATTTACTTGCAAATGTTATCAAAAGAGGTGGCAAGTACTGGAAACATCGGGGAGACTTGTTGTCACTCAGCTTAAAGGGAAGGCTGTTTTCTGGGAAAGAACTCTAAAGACTTGTGTGAAAGCCCCTTGTGAGCTAATAATAATAATGGGAAACGCTGTTAGTACAAGGTGTGCTGCTGTCAAGGAAAGATCTTTGATGATCCTTGAGAGCTGCTGCTGCTGCTGCTAATAATAATAATAATAATAATAATAATAATAATGATGATGATGATGATGATGATAATAATAATAATATGTAAGTGAACATGGTTAACACTTTTAGTTTATTATCCTAATAAATAAATTAAAGTTTATGAATTTTTTAAATGTTTAATAAAAGCTAGCAGTAGTTGTAATACAACAGGTCACATCTACGTCCAGGTTTATATATATATATATATATATATATATATATATATATATATATATATATATATATATATAGTGGAAATGGTAATATATATATAGTGGAAATGGTAATTAATAAAAA
>NC_136492.1:57012473-57437473 GCF_053919585.1 Euprymna scolopes | reverse complement strand
TGCCGTTTTTTTGGTTTACTCAGATACACATGTTTCCACTATCAGATCTGATAGTTTCGTAAGCCTTCGCAGATATACGAAGTCTTACGAAACTATCGGATCGTAAATTCGATTTGGTAGTGGAAATGTGTAACAAAGCAGACCAAAAACGGCAATAATATATATATATATATTACCGCTTTATCCGTTTAGTTACACATGTTTCAGTTACTGAATCGTATCAACGACCCAGTAACTTTATCAGACTGATGAAGATACTGGGTCGTTGACACGATTCTGTAAGCGAAACAGGTGTAACTAAGCAGATAAAAAGGAGATAAAAAGGTAATAAAAAATATATATTTGCTCTGTAATAGTATTGAGCACTTTTCCGGGTTTTACTAATTACCACTTTTCCTATATATATATATATATATATATATATATATATATATATATATATATATATATGTGTAAGTTTCGAAAATACATATAATGATTAAACAAACAGACTTTTCCGTGTTTACTTTTTAGAGTATTCGTCAAACTATTATATATAACTTATAAATATAATATTACATAGAAAAATGCGACCATGAAAATTAATATGGTGAAGATTATCAAACATGGAAAAGTAAAGGGACTAATTGTTAAAACTAGAAAAGAAACAGATATTCCAGTAAACAATATAATAAATTTAAAACTTTAAATATCGCAGCATAAAGATTATTTAAAATTCAATATAGAATCAATTTTAATTAATACTACAACATTTTAAGTTATAGATTTATTATATTTATTACAAGAATGTCATGTCTTTTTCTTTTCCAGTTTTAACAACTAGTCCTTTTACTTTTCCATGTTTAAATCCTATTACTTTTACTGCTCGGATACTTCTATGTAATTCATGTTTTTTTCCGGACTTTGCTTTAAAATTGTATTTTCCCTCTGTTTCACTTTTTATCTGTGAATTATTAACGACAGTAAAGCTGAGCGACAGATGGGGACAGCGGTGTATTATTAGCGACACTTTTTTATATCATGTTACGTCATCATCTCTAACGTTCCTAGACGATTTGAGGCAGCGTAACAGATTTGATTGTTATGGTAACCAACATCCAATAAAAAAAAAACCGTCTCTTCGTTCCTTACAGATTGTAAAAAAATTTAACACAGTAATTTTATTATAATTTTTGTTTTATTGAACGGAAATTGATTTTTTTTTTCAAAATATAGCTGAGAAGTTTACCTATAAACTGCATAAATTGTTAGAAGTTTGTTCGCAAAACGAGTGAACGGTAAAGCTTTAAATGAGTAACATAAACGCTTAATCATATATTCAAACACGGTAGTGTATGAATGTCTAATACAATTTTATGATCATATATATATATATATATATATATATATATATACTAGTCGGGAGAACCGACGTTGTCTGAGATTGAATGAAAATAAACGAATGTTCTACACTTCTAGTACAGTATTGTCATCCAAATCGATTAAATCAAGACACGTCCAAAGAATTTGCTACCCTATCTCTCTACCTTTTCCTATAACAAAAAAAACATAAAAATATTGCCACATATTACCTAGCATGTATTATACTCTGAAATCTAGTATTATAGCCTTAAAACTACCCACCCAGACCCACCCCTTTTACCTTAAATCATCACCATAATATCCCTCCCAAAATTATACATTAATTCATAGTGCTGTTGTCATCTCGGTTGCATCTGTAAAAAATGTCCCTCCATAGATAATAGACACCTTACACGCCGTTAAAATAGAACTACAACCCATCCACGCTATATCCCAACTTTAACCCTAAAACATATACTACATACATTTAAGACTATGATAAAAACTCTATACACCTTTCTGCATTTCACTATATATAATACGCTCTTCTTTTATTTAGAATTCGAAACACCCTCAACATCATCTATAATTTTATTTGATCTATTTGTACCTAATGAATCTAACGCTAGACGTTGCATCCCCACTATGTTACCTAGCATCTTCTCTACTCTTCTGATGAGAAGCATTAGGCTTCGAAATGCCTTGGCATAAAGAGTCCCTTCTATCCCCCAATTAATCGATTATATTCCCTTATTGAATAAATGAACTAATCTATATCCACCAATATATAGTTCTGTGACTTCATTTCCCACTCCTATTGTTTTCATATATAAGCTCCAAAGATACTTGTTGAGCTTTATAATGTCCAGATAAATCTCCTCTCATAGAATTGAGGTCACTCTTTTTCTCTAACGCTCTAGGCTATATATATATAAATGTAAATATATATATATATATGTAAATATATATATATATATATATATATGTAAATATATACATATATATGTAAATGTATATATATGTAAGTATATATAATGTATATATATATGTAAGTATATATATATATATATATATGTATGTTATGAGAATAACACTCAAGATGAGAACAGCAGTCTGAATAATTCAAATAATACAAGATACTTGTTGAGCTTTATAATGTCCAGATAAGTCTCCCCTTATAGAAATTAACACCAGTCGACAGATTCGAACCCGGCAACACGAGCCATCTCTAGCCCGATTAGCAAAGACCATATCCAATCGGCTACCATTAACCGCGAGAAATAACGTTGAATTTAAACATTTTATTTTTCAATGTTCTTTACGTCAGTCACAGTGATCTGAGCGTTATATGATGATTTATGCATAAGAGCTAAATTGGCCGACTGAATTCAACTGAAAGGGCTCGATGATAAGAAACCAGTTTCTTAAGGGGCTTGACATAATTTTTGTTTACTATGGTAGTTAAATAAATAAATATATAATTATATATATATATATATATTTATATATATATACATATAAACTTTACTAAGTGCTTGTCTAACTGCACTGAGGAGTACTGAGATAAAGTCAGTAGACATATAAAAATCCATCTAGTCCCATAAATATTACCTAGTAAAAAACTACCGGATATATATCCATTTCAGGAATTTAGAGAAGCGTGAAAGTAAATAGTTATATACTACCCTGTTTCAAACTCAATCTATAGTGAGAAATTTTCTGATTTCTTTGTCGGTTTTAACGCTTTTTGTACATTCTTTTTATAAGCTTTTCAGTTTGAGAGGTTTCCTTTCTAATTCACAGATTCAGAAGTTTTCCATCTACTTCACGGATTCAGAATTTAAATTTGAGATTCTTTAAGTATACAAGTTCTACTTCTCTATATTTAATAAACGTATACGATATCAAAGAATATATAATTTCATATTTTAATAAAATTTTTGAAAAGCATTTTTACAGCGAAAGGGTTTTTTTTTCCTGTAGAAAAATGTATATTTATCATATATATATATATATATATATATATATATATATACACCTAGTGTCAATGCAAATCGATATTTTTGTTCTAACTCTAATTTGCGAAATTTAGCACGTTATATGGCTACATCAACACAAGTGCAGATCTAAATTTTTAAGCTAATCTGCACAGTAATAAACAATCGGCAGACATTTTGGTGATTTGCATTTTTTTCAGCGTTCAAACTTTATATGCAAAGCAATGCAAAAATATGGTGAACTGTTAAAAGATCATCGAAACATTGATTATTCTAGGAATTTGTAAATTGAGAACAACAATAATAAAAAACAAGCAACTTCAATATGTTTTCATAATACAATCAATATCTTATATAATTGCCATTTTTATTTACAAGAGCAAAAAGGCTTTGGTTTATTGAAGATGTCAAACTTTCAATTTCATCTGATGAAATGTCTTTGGCAGCAGTCCGAATAGCATTCCAGAAGTCATCCTTGGAGTTGTACTGCCTTCTTCCGGAGTAAATATTTTGTTTCAAGATGCTCCACAGATTTTCGATGGGATTTAAATCTGGAGAACAGGCTGGTCATCGCATTATTTTCCCATGTCTAGCAAAAACTCTCTCGAAATATTCAGTGGCTATCCTTGCAGAACGAGACGTTGCATTATCATGCATGAATACCATCTTTTTCCGGAATGCCAAATTCTTCTTCTTGTGTCAGGGTTCCAAGTGTTCCTTAATGAAGTCAATGTAGAGTTGGCGGTAATTTTCACTCCATCTACGACTCTGAATGGTCCTACCAGCTCATTGCCAATGATTGCAGCCCAGAACATCACACTACTACCTTCTTGTTGACGCCTGATCCTTTGGGGGGACGTAAACCCTTATTATGGTACTATACTCCCCTCCACCCATCGAGTCCTTAAGGATCGCTCGACACTCATCGGTGAACCAACAGTTTGAAAAATCACCTTCATGTGATCCCGTGCCCACTCCATCCTCTTTTTCTTGTGGATATTCTTCAATTGAGGACGGAGCTCTGGCTTTCCAATTTTGCAATCGTCCTCAGGACACGGCAACCAGTTGATTTGGGCACATCAGGAACGCCAGCTTTTTCAAAAACTTGTTTGCTAGTTTCAAGTGGGTTACAGCGAACTTCTCTCTTGATCTTGCTCATTGTTCGACGGGAAAGATATGATTTCTTACGAATTTTCCCTTTGTCAGAACGTCCGTTGCAAAGTTGAGGGTTAATACAATATTTTTTGATTGCACGATGATCACGGTGTAATTTTTTGGATATTTCTAAGGGTGAAATCTTATTATGTAGCCTTTGACCAATTTTAGACTTCTCAGTTTGACTTAAACCATTTTACCTCCCATCTTGCATATAAAGCCGGCACGCTAAAAAAAATTTACAAATCACAAAAATGTCTGCTGTTTGCTCGCTATCGCGAAAAGCAGCTTAAACTTTTTTATCTGCGCATGCGTTAGTGTTGCCGTATAACGTGCGAAGTTTCACGAATTTTCATTGAAAACTTTTGGAGTTAGAACAAAAATATCGATTTGCATATAATTCAGGCACAGAGTGTGTGTATATATATATATATATATATATATATATATATATATATATATATATATATATTAAATGAACGTGGAAAGGGTATTATTATTAATTTTGCTTCCAAATGCCCTAAAATGTTTTTTCTTACTCTACTCATTTCCGTCCGTGTTGGTCTCTGTCACTTCATCGCTTATTTTTTATGTAATAATGTCTGTGTGTGTGTGTCTGATCACGAATAGGCTCCTATATGGTTGCCTATTTTAAAAAAACTGTTTACGTATAATGATAGAAGATGTATCGAGGCACAGGAATGGGTATGTTTGATCTGGCAGAACGGTGGTTCATTAAAATTGTGGGGTCTTCGTTCGCACCTGGTCCACAAAGTATGGAAATAAAAAATTTAAAAATTAAAAAAAACGTTTGCAAGTGGTTCTGATATAGATGTAAATAAGAATACTTTGATAAGTATGTTTTAACTTAAATAGAGATGGTATAATAAAATTATGGGGTCTGCGTTCGCGCCTGACCTCCATAGAATGGAAATAGGCACAAACTTTGATGAAGATTTTCATACATATCTGCGTAAGTATACTTTGATAATAATGTTTCAGTTTGAAGAAATATGGTACAAAAAATATGGGGTGTTCGTTCGCGCCTGACCTCCATAGAATGGAAATATGTCACAAAGTTTTTTTTTAATATAGATCCACAGAATATTGTGATAAGTGTTTCAGCGTGAACAGGTATGGTATAATAAATTATGGGGTTTATGTATTTTATTTTTACTTTCATCATATTTTGCTTTGGTTTTGATACCCCCAAATTCGAAGCTATCTCTTTACAACCCTTCCTTTTCATAACCTATCATACTTTAATAAATCAGAGTCCATTTTCTGTAGGCTGTTTTTGAACCCAGTCACCGACGGATACTTTTGCTAGTATATATATATATATATATATATATATATATATATATATATATATATATATAAGATTGTTGAATTTTTATTTATTTTTTTATTAGCGATTAATTGCTTTCTTATTTACTTCGCTCCCTGAGCTTTTATATTATAAGAAAGGAGTTATTTGGCCCTTTACATTTTTCTTCGCCCACATTTTAGAACGTATTTACTTTTTTTTATTTTATTTCAATATTAATTATTAATTATTAATTAATAATTACTACGTGCATAAAAGTAAGTCATCTATATACATGCATGTTTAAGAGTTTACTCTTCATGAGTATCGCTAGACTTTTATTGATATATTAAATAATAAAAAAAGTAAATACGTCCAAAGATGTGGGCGAAGAAAAATATAAACAAAGGGCAAATAACTCCTTTCTTATAATAAAAAAAAACGCACAGGGAGCGAAATAAAGAAATTAATCGCTAATAAAAAAATAAATAAAAATTCAACAATCTTAGATTTATACGCGATTAAAATCGTGCATAAAATTGGCAAGGACCCGGTGGTCCCGTGGTAAAGCACCAGACTACTTACGTTGTAGGATCGATCATTGTCAATAAAGTCTAGCTATACCGATGAAGACTAAACTCTGAAACATGCATGCATTTATATGACTTACTTTTGTGCACGTAGTAATTATTAATAAATAATTAATCATTAATATTTAAATATATCTGTATGTGTGTGTGTGTGTGTGTGTGTGTGTGTGTGTGTGTGTGTGTGCGTGTACGCGCGCGCGTAACAGAGCGGGGACGCGCATGTGCAGATTCATGCAAAATAACGTCACCGGTAAAGAAAAATTACAAACAAATAAAAAGCATATTAGAGAGGACCATCACATTAGATGCGTGGATAACGTTGTAGAGCATATTCGAGATGGTGATCATGTGAATGACGTCACAGTGGTAACGTGAGAATGGAAAAATAGATGCCGTTGTACACCAAAAGAAGCAAAGGTAAGTTCTATTTTTTGTCTGTTTTACGATCAAGGCTATAACGTGTTGGTTCCTGGCTAAAGTTACACACACACACACACATATATATATATATATATATATATATATATATATATATATATATATATATATATATCGATCACCATAGAGCGTAAGTGAAATCACCTGAAGAGTGCCAATCTTCCTTACTCCAAAAATTTGTTAATTTTGTGTATTGATATTCATATCAAAACACCTTTTTTATATTTATTTCAACAGAAAATACAACTTTCTTATACATGGGTCGTGGAAGTGAATTAATCTGCAAAAGATCTAGCTAATTTGCATATTCTTTGAAACATTCATTTTAATTAATTCCCTTTTAGTTTTTTTTTTCAGTTTTCTTACGGGATGGTCATCTTTAGTTAACTATTTCGTGCTATTATATTCATGCAGATATTCTATATGATTTATACTTGTGTAATATTTGCGTAAAAAGATTATCGTAAACACAAACCTCTTTCTCTCTATATATATACCTGTATGTGGATATATATTTGTTTTTAAAAAAAATTGCCTATCAAACTCCTCTGTCAGTTGTAAGTCTACAGACATGAAACTTAATTTCGAACCCAGGAGAAACTTTATATTTGGGTTTTAGCTGGAGAAAATCAATGCAAAAGTGTGAAAATTACAGAAATGGCATTTGCCAGGTAACGGTCGAACGACGGCATTACGAATATGCATGCGTAACGTAATAGCTATTGATTCGTGTGTTAATTTTTAGCCTTGCAACAAACATGACTTCATAGCTCGAGCATTAGCATTAAAGGAAAATGTAAATCGTAATCTAACCGTTCTTTTTTTTTTAAACTTTTTAAATCATTACTAGAGATTGGGTCCAATGTAATATAATAATAAATATGACGCTTTTATTAATAAAAGTATTATATTTAAGTATATTTTACAATCGGGCAATGCCGGGCGGCCTGTTAGTATAATGACGAATTAACATATACTTGTATGATAAGACAACAAAACGGCATATAATCTAGTGTTGTTCATATTTTAATATTGAAATAACATTGGCAACATATTCTCTCTTTCTCTCTCTTTATCAAGCTCTATATATTTCTCTCTGCATGACCTAAATATATATATATATATTTATATCTACCTATCTACCTATCACAATCTCTCTCTCTCTCTATCTCTCTCTATCTCTCTCTCTCTCTCTCTCTCTCTCTATATATATATATATATATATATATATTATATATATGTAACTCCATGCCTATGTGATTGTGTTCGTATGTTGTTTGTGTGTTCCCATAGAAAGAATGATTAAGGGATCTACATAGAATAAGAAGTTTATTCGTATGTAAAATTTATTCGGAAATACAATGAAATATTACGCATCTATAAGATCACCCCTAAAAAGTCTATGAGAGCACAATCCTATAAAAACGTAAAAAACATATTCCCTTTTTATCAAATGTAAGTATGCATAAAGTATACCGTCGAAGACAATGAACGCGGTTCCGAATATTTCAATACCCTCCAAACCTAAGAGCCAAATGTAGGTCGAATTTCAAATATATTCTCTTTTGATGAAATTTATATCATACTAGGAGGACGACTAGACACGGTTAGGGATTGAATAAATATTATATTATGCACTTTTTTTTATTCTGCTCATAGCATCATATTTTGTTTTTATTGTCCCTCCTTCTATACCCTCATTATATAATCGGAATGCGCTAAAATGTTGGTAACTCCTCTAAATTACTGTCTTGCATATCTATTGAATATTTCATTCAAATGATAATGTACTTTAAGATTAAAGAAAATGTTGTCCCTCATGGCTCATTTAGAGGTGAGTGCACGTCCATCTCCGCTGCCTAGAGTAAGGTTAAGATTAAAAATCAGTTGGATTGTATTCGCCGAAAGAATTTTATACGCTTTCCCAATCGCAATCTTCAAAGAGTGGACCGTGTTTTGGGCGTGGTTGTTGGCCTTGGCCTCGATTACGCAGAAGAAATAGTCGATAGAGTTTCAGTCGAGTGAGGGGGCTGGACATAAATTCGATGATATGCGATGAGGAACATTGTGGAGCCGCCACCCCAAAGTCAACATGATCTTGTGTACAGGAGCGAAGTGTCGTCGTAAGACGTAGATAACGTCGGTGACGATCTCGTCTATGCAAGACTTCACTGTGTTCCTCAGCACCTCCTGGTATTTTAGTTATTTTTTGTCAAGTGTATTCATCTGCTGATATATATATATATATATATATATATATATATATATATATATACAGGGTGTCCACAAAGTCTGACTATATTATGTAGCCATATATATATATATATATATATATATATATATATATATATATATATATATATATATATATATATATAGTTTCTGTAAGACACCAACCCCGACATTTGGACCCGGACTAAAACCACTACAATTCGTTACGATTACCCGTTCTTTCCTTCCTATCTGTCATAGATATAGTGATGATATGTAATCACCCCGACTGTCAGGCTCCCCTCTCTTTCTTTTTCTCATTCTCTCTTTGTATATATATATATATATATATATATATATATATATATATATATGCATGCGTGTGTATGTGTGCATGGTCTTTCTCAGTGTGAAGCCACGTGTCAGCATAGAAATTAATATTCTTTACATTGGGTAAAAATGTACTCAGATGACCTATCACGGTTTTTTTTTATTCTCTGCACATAAATAGGTTGAATTATTCACAAACGCACATGAATACATTAAAAAATAAAATAATTTAATTTATTAAATATATATACACACATTTTTATTTAAAGTTTCAACATTACACATCGTTTCCATACGTTTGCATTTACTTTTTTAGTCGTTCAAAAGTTGAAGTTTACACAATACAAGACCTAAAATGTTATCCGTTACTGCAGATTTGCTAGTTATATCTATTGTTTTCATAAATTTAATATTGAACGCTATACCTAACATTTGCCTTAAACCTTGAATTTTTCATTAAAACGTCCTTTGCGTATATTTACAATAAGCAATCATAATCTCACATATTTAGCAACGTTTTTTTTCGATTTTGTAACTAAAGTGTTTGGAAAATAAAGAAATAGCTACATATATGTGTGTGAATATATATATATATATATATATATATATATATATATATATATATATATAAATATATGGACTATCTGTTGATTTAGACGTATGGACTTCATACAATAAATAACGTTACAAAAGCCACGTAGATGATTTTTTTTTATATTGTTTACAGTGGTGAAGGCTAACTTGTTTGGAATTACTATTATAGTAGTGCAGAAAGTAGAACTCAAGTTTTACATCAGAGTTTTTCTTATTCTGAAGTTATGTCTACGAAGACTGAGTGTAAATGTATCCCAGGTGTTTTAGAAAGTCACCCAGATACTAACCCTGAAATGTTTACGTTCCTGTGCAATACATAAAGCCTAGTATTCTCAGCACTGGCCAGGTTCACCGTTGCTTATCTCGGTGATATAACGAGAACCGGTGTGTTAAAACAGATACACGTAGAATATGTTTGCGTCTGTTTAATTAAGTTTCATCGTGCTTTTTTTTTCTATTTGTTACAACAGACTTTTACGACAATAGCATTCGGTGTGTAACACCGTCTCTTATCCTTTTAAAAATGCTAAAACAGCCTATCCTGCCTTGACAGAGTACAAAATAGACTTCGTGGCTTAGTGGGGGATGCCCTTTTCTCTACCCTGCAACCTCTCTCCCACAGAAGAGTCGTTGCGAGCCTATCCTTGTTTTATCGCTATTTCCATGGCAGGTGCCTGTCTAAACTCCAATCTCTGCCCCCCTCGCCAATCTTTCACGAAAAACACCCGTCTAGCTGAATCCATTGTGAAATATTTCCCGCACTCTTTATCTGTGCCTAACTCAAAACGTGGATTCCATGAACAAATCTTCTTTCTTAGAACCTCACGCCTGTGGAACTCTGTTCCGTCTGTCTGCTTCCCACCTGACTACAACTTGGATGTATTCAAGTCCAACGTTAACAAATTCCTAATGAACCGCCCCCTTAAGTAAACACTTCATCAAATCTCCACACTAACGTACTGTACTTGCAATAACCCTTATCCCTGAGTGGCTTCCGGGCCTTGATAAGTGGTGACCACCGTGTAAAAAAAAATATTTCAACACAACTGATGAATTCTCACCGCGTAAGCAAATATGATTAGCGTATGGTATCTATAGTTGTCTTGCAGCATTTTTAGCACCACATAATTCTTTTTTATTTAAATTTCTTTGTGATATTTACACATGAGTATTCTGTCAAGGAGCCCTATAGTAGTGGACGAAAGAAGTAACCGGAAATTTTACCCTTTATGATTAGGACGAAATACGCTGTTTGACATCCATATATCTGCAAGAGATGCTGCCAAACTTGTCGAAAGCTTCGATTACAGTAATCCCGAGGATTATGTAACAAACAACTGTTTCACGAATGCGCGTGCACGACCGTGAAACATGGCAGTTTCTTTATGTTAATTAATAAGGGGTTTGAAAACACTTTGTAAAGATCGTGCAAAGCTGGTCTAATGGGTATCGTATTTGACTCACTGTCTTTAGGTTTTGGTTTCGATCTCACCTCGAGTATTTTTTACTCAGAAAAAGTGAATTGTTAAGAAAAAAAAACATAATACTCGCATGCGCATTTATTAATTAAAATAAATTACTTGTGCGTATTTTAAGGTCTTCTAGCTTTTAATAAAAATTAGAATTCCACACAAGTGATGTAATAATAATAAAAATAATAATGATAATAATAACTCACAAAACACGTGAAAATACATCGGTAGTAGAAAGCATCATCCCATAAGCAAACAATAGAATGTCCTTCAATAGAATAATACGTTTAATATTAGTTTCGATCCTTCTGTGAATATAAAAATTCTGACCACGTTGTGATATTAGTAAACACCACCGTAAACTCTCGACTTTTTGATGGAGCTATTGCTCAAGCTGATAAAGTACTTAAAGATAACTGATTAGTAAGTCATCTGATATCACATAAGTGATGCCCCATAGGGTAGTGTCTTTCTTTTCAAGAAAACGAGTTCTCTTTACAATGCTAGAAAATTATGCATGCGTATTGTCTCCACATCTTCACTGGTCCGTCTGCCACTAGTCTCTTGTTTTTCGACACGGTTGAAGAAAGAGTCTCTACAGTAATAGTTTCCGCACTAACAACCAAACTCCAAACCCGCCCAATCGCCGAAATGTTTTACGACTATTTTAATGGAACATGCTCCGATAAGCATAAAGTTCTTGTAATCCCTCGACGTAAATACTCCAGACCAACCCGGTAAAATCTATCCCTCCACCAGAAAGATGCCTTTATGTCGGAAAGCCTTCTACTTAAATAGTTATTTCCCTCGAACTGTTAGATTTTGGAATCCCCTCTCCATATGCCTGCTTCCTTGATTGTACAGGCATGCAGAATTTCAAATATAATGTGAACAGACATCTTGCAGTTAAATAATAAACATACTGTCCTCGTAAAGTTTATTTCTAGAGGATTGCTTTATGATCAATTGGTACTGTGCCCTGTTTGAGGTGTGATGACAGTAAAAAAAGCAAACATCACAACCATAGTTCCAAGAAAACTCGAAATAGAACTAGCTCTCATCTTTATAAAACTGTTTAAATGTTGTCTTAAGGAGAAAAATTTCCCTAAACTTACGAAAAGTTTGTCAGTCTTCCCTATATGTAACAATTCTGGAGATCGGTTATCTGCCTCTTAGTATAGACAAACTAATCCCCTACGCATCCTGATCACGTTGCTTGAATCTGTGGTAAATAGAGAAGTAGCCAACACTAAAAAAGAAAACAACGTACTCAGTCACATGTAGCTGATGTGCAAACTGTAATAGTTAATCTCTTGACGGAACTTTGTTTCTAGAGCAATTGCTCTGAACATATCCAATATTTTGGATAGGATATGGCATAAATGTATACTTCACAAGATTTCCAGCTACGAAATCGTCCTCTTAACTATTAAATTGTTTCTCCTTGATAGATTTATAAGAGTAGTCGTCAGTGGGGAATAATCTGAAGTGCATAGGATTAAAGGTGGCGTCTTCAGGTTTAGATCCTAGGCTCCACTCTCTTCATGATCTTCATCAACGATCTCTCAAATTACATTCTTAGATCATTCGTAGACATTTATTCTGACGACGACACAATCTATGGCAACACATCAAAAATTAAAAAATTCTGAATTTTGTATTTTGGAATGCGCAAGGTATGCTGTTTCTCACATTCTATGAGAAAAGAAAAACCAGCAATGGGGAATATAAGATAAAATAAGTGTTGCATTTTGAAGGTAGAGGTCGCTTCCAAAATCGGCTAAGAATTAAGTAAAAATAACCTTCAAGTACGGTGTAATAATCAATCTCTACGTTAGTAAAATTACATCCATTATAATTGGCATTGTTTTGCACTAACATTATTATAATAGGCATTGTTTCGCACTAACATTATTCTCCACGTAAAGCTCCCAGCGACTAGTAGTAAGTCGCAGGTCTCAAAACCAAGAGATTTAGTTCCAACGAAGAAGCAAGATTGGAAACTGAAACGAATTCTAAGAATAAATACATTTTTTCTTCAAATAAGCATCGAATTTTTGGAGAAAACTCGAAATCAATGTATCACTTTAGATGAAAACTGTTCGGTTAATAAAATCGTATGTTGCCTTAAAGTGAAGTTTTATTAGTCAGACCTGAAATTTATGAGTAATGTGTAAGAAATTCAACATCGATTAAAGCAATTGATTACACGATTAATTGAACATAATTTTCTAACATATCAATGGAAGCGCTGAAAATTTAAACTTCGTCGAGTTTCTAACATTGCGCAAATGGCCACAGCAAATCAGACTGGACCTGAACTGAGCATATATAAAGTACTGTAACTATGTTTGTTATTAATGTGCATAAAAGTGTTTTCGTTAACAGATTTTTAGAGGAGCGTTATTATATTTTCGTATGAATTCGTAACAAAATGTGCAGGAAATTGCACTGCAATTTGAGTTGTTTTATAAACTATATGCAAATTACATTAAAATATCAAAATTCTGAAAATACAAGCACGTTGTTAATCAATGTTTTCACAAAAAAATAATTAGAGGGTATCAAATTTATGTACTATGCAAATGTTTGCTAACGATGACTTTAAGCTTGAAATGGTACGTATCATAAGGGTCTACTCTGCTAGACCTTTCAACGTTGCAAAACCCCTAACAAAGAATGTTACACTATGTGCAGAGGCGACATAGAGAAATGGTCTTCTGTGAGGCCAACCCGCATCATGCTAAAGCGAATAGCAAGTCCGAGCTAAGGCGATTAATCTGACCACTGCAGTCGCTAGACAAGGCATTGGTAAAGCAGTCAGCGATCTGAGAATGTTCCCCGACACCCTCATGATTACCACACGCACTAAAGGATTGTGAAGCATAGTTGAAGCAACCAAGGGGGCAAGCCCAAGTCTTAAGTTGGTAGAGAAGGCGTATGACTTCCTCAATCATTTGCCAGTCTGTTGTAAGGTAAGAGTCCTAATGTACGTCCATCCTTCGTTTTATAGGGTCATGAAACTCATCTTTCCATTGGATGTCAGTGATATCAGTCGAGACGCACGTTGGAGTTGCTTACGGGCAATCTTGACCAATTCAGCAACATCCTGATCCCCCAAAACTTCAAGCCGATGGTTGACACTGTTTATATCAATGGATACGTCCTTGAATCTAGGAAGTTTAAATGCTAAGAAAACCGCGACCAAATGATGGAATGAAAACTCCTAAAGATGTAGAATTAAATTTAAATTGATGATGTTGTACGCAAAAATCCGCTTTATAGAGTAAGTCTTTTGAGAACTTCTTTTGTATATAAGCGCGAGAATCCCGTGAACATGCGTTATTAATCATATATTACTTACCTGGTATCGTTATGAACAGATGTTTTAAGTCTAAGTCCATCACTTCAGTTATCTAATTATATTGTGAGTGTGTTTACTATAACACGCGAAGATGTCTACTTAGTTAAGAGATCTAGTTCTTGAAATGTGTCCTGATATTATCTTTACAGATTGTAAAACAATATTAATAATTAGCCAGCATAATTAGAAACTCCATTAAGTATTTCGAAATGTCAATTAAGTCAGATCTCATTTTTATTTTCGTTAATGCAATTAATCCCATTTTCTCAACTTTTTTTATGTAATACTAGCAGACCCACCCGGCGTTGCTCAGGACCGTATAAAACCATGAGAAAAATGAAGTTGACTTTGAACATATCTGTTATTCTTCTCGGATAGATGAATTTTGATGTCTATATATCATTCGCTATCTCGAGTAAAACAATATTTTACCTAATCAAGGACGTGAATTACATAAATTATGTATAAAATAATTTTAACTTCCCTTGGACTTGTAATTAACAGCACGAATATTAAATAATTTTACAATTCCTTGGACGGATAATGTACAGAAAATATGTTTAAATATTTTCTTACCCTCTGATGGGTAATGTAAATAAATATCTGAAACAATTTGACGTACTCTTGACAGGTATTGTACAACATATATGAACTAATTTCTCTTCCCACCAAGGTCATCATAATTTTAAGAAAATTGAATTCACTGTTAGAAGATGAATCATTAGAATTTTCAACTAAATACATAAATATATTGTCTTGTTAGTGATTAGGTAACGCTTGCTTCAACAGAAAATTCGTCATTACTGTATTTCTTTTCCCACCACAAACACCACCACAACTATGATTTTAAGCAAAATTATATCATTTCTAGATTAGGACTCAGCTGATTTTTTACAATTAAATATGTAAATATTATTTTAGCACGGTCCGTATCCCGTATGTCAGTTTCTTATTTAATAAGTTGTTAGGTAAAAGTACAGAATAATTTAAAAACTGCCTTCCTCTCCCCATATAAGGAATGGCTTTCTAAACATCAACGTTATTATTTCAGTAGGTCCGTATTCCGTATTTCAGGTTTTTATTTATTAAGTTGTTAGGTGAAAGTACAGATTAGTTAAAAAAAAACAAAAACCATACCCTCTCTATATTAAGAATGGCTTTTTAAACATTTACGTTATTATTTCAGCACAATCCGTATTCCGTATATCAGTTTCTTATTTAATAAATTGTTAGGTGAAAGTACAGAATAGTTTACAAAAACGCCCTCCTCTCCCTATATTAAGGATGCCTTTCTAAATTATAACGTTATTATTTCAGTACAGTCCGTATTCCATAAGTCAGTTTTTTTTTCATTTATTAAATTGTTAGGTGAAAGTACAGAATAGTCAAAAAAATACCCCATATTAAGAATGGCTTTGTAAATAATGTTATTATTTTAGTATAATCCCTTATTTATTTCCCTTCCCCCTGTCTTAAAAAATTTATATGAAATAAAATAAATATGAAATCGTAAAATTCTACAACCATTTCCGGGACTGATTCCATATCATTCCATCTCCATCTTAAAAATAGGTAAAAAATAAAGAAACTTTGAGATCGCAAACTGCTTTAGCTATTTCTGGGACTGACTCCATATCGCCCCCTCCCTTAAAAATAGGTATGAAATAAAGTAATTTTGAGCTCGTAAAATCTTTCAGCAATTTCCCAGACTGACACCATGTACCTCCTTCCTCACTGTTAAAAATGCATGTGAAATAAATTAATTTTGAGATCATAAACTGCTTTAGCTATTTCCGGGCCTGACTCCGTATCCACCCTTCCTTTAAAATTTATGTGAAATTATGTATTTTTAAGATCGTAAACTGCTTCAGCCATTTACAGGAATTACTCCACATTCCCTTTCCCCTCTTAAAATATATGCTGTGTCGGTTATTTTGTATGTCTTTAAGAAAAGGTAATGTCTGGTAGAAACTATATTACGCTTACTTGGCCTTTTGGCCAATATGTTCAATTTTTTCTTTCTCAATAAAATATATAAACAAGATCAAAGTGTAGTATCTGTTCTCTCAGTTACTAAACTTGACCCACCACCGGGCTTTCGGACTAGGTTAAGGTGTTTTTTCTTACTAACCTTTGTTAGCAAGGACCGACCCCCTCCTTTGGGGAGTCAGGACCTAGAGGACCGACTCCACATTTGTGGTAGCTTGGACCCGGAAACCGATCCCCTCTTTTGGGAGACTAGAATCTCGGGACCAACACCACTATCGCTGGTAGTTGAGACCTTCTTTTTTTTCATTTGTTGTTTTTGCATGTTGTTTTTTCTTCGTTTCGGTCTCACTTCTCGAGACTGGGATGGTCTAATTTCTCCACACTTAATTGCCTGAGCAGCACTCTGACCTGCCAGGCCCAAACTTTGTCTATCTTCGCTGCTCTCCCAGTGGATCGAGCAGACAGGGTTCTCTTTCTCGCTTCTGTTGGGGTAAGTTAGTGGGTAGGGTGACGTGGGGTAGGGCGGGTGCTTCGTTTCTGCTCCCCTCTGCGGGCAGGGATGCCTATCCCCTCTCTCTCTTAATTGCGACGCGGCACTCTGACCCGCTAGCACCCACTGCGTCTTTCTTCTCTGCTCTCCCCCCTCACGGGGGGATCTGAGCTGCTAACCCGACATCCCCGTGAGGGGAAGTCAAAAACTCTAATTTCTTCAAAGTCCGCTCCTCCCCCTCCTCCCCCTCCATTCCCCTGGGTTTTCTTTTCCCCCACTACACTTTGGTCCGCGCCAGCGGCTAGTGCAACCGCCACGATGCCAGGCAGGAGGGGTACGTCACCCCAAATGCGCAGCATCTCAACTGCTAACGACTCCCTATGTGAGGGAGCTGATGCATCTCCCGGCGAGACGGCGCCAGGAAACAAGGTAGGGCCCCGGCGCGCGGCGACCTTGGAAGAAAGCGGGAGGGTAGGGCCGCAGCCCGCGGCGACCCCCCAAAAAGCACCTGCAACCGCTCCCCACGAGGGCAACCCAGCGGAAAAAGCTGCCGTTAACTCACTAGCTGGGGAAAGTGCAGAACCCAGCCAACCAGCTGCACCCCAGGACGGCAGAACCAAGGGAGGAAGACCGGGGAACCCATCCCCCGCTCCCCCAAAGGGCGACTCCCCAACAGAAAAGGAGGAAAACAGCACCGCGGACCAAACCGAGGCGCTGGATGAAGATGTAATAGCCTCCATCTGCTCACTATTCGGCGGGGAAGACAGTGATTGGCCCCCCAACACTCCCCAAGAGGACCAAATACGGAAAAAGGGTGACTCTCCGGCCAGTGGTAACAAAAGCAAGCTGGAACGAGAGACACCCTTGACAGTACCCACCAAGGCTCCAGCTGGGAACACGGCACCAGAAGGGGAGACACCTCCATCCCCCAAGGGGACAGCCACCCAGCAAAGGAAGAAAGCCAGGACGAAACAACGCCAAAAACACAATGGCCTACTTTGCCTGGTAACGGGCCAGTTCCGAAACCAAAAAGGCCCATAACAGGGGAGAGCCCCACAACACCAGCTACGCCCCCCAACCCGAGTCCAGCTGACACCCACCAGGATGGAGGACCGGCATGGGGCCCCAAAGAGCAGCAAGGGAAGTTGACGCCCGAAGACTACAGAGCACTCTTCGACTCCACTTACAAGGAGTATACCCAGGGGAACAACATCCAACCCCTCCCGGGTCAAGTGGAAGTTCTGGAGAAAAGAGTGCTCTCGCTGATAACTTCAGACACCAAGACAAGGGGTCTGACGGGCATCAACAAGGACACCATGATGAACGTGTTGCTGGAACAGAACATTCCCGCCAACTACATCTGTAGAAGGAGTTACGCACAGTGGGATGTTCTGCTCCCCACCTCCGAAGACGCAGTCAGGCTGTCCAGGACCTGCCATCAGAGCAGGAACATAAAGCTCCAACCCATCTATATGAACAAGAGGAGAGCAAATGTTTCTGCTCTAAACGTCCCCTGCTATATGGAGGCCAAACAACTGGGGGCTATCCTAAGCCAGTATGGGGACGTAGAGGAAGTCACCCCGGTCCGCGGATTAAGAAACATCATGACCGGGGACTACAAAGTACAGATGGTCCTGGACAAGGCTGGATTCTACGCCATCCCAGCCACACTCAAGTTCGGAGAGTGGACACTCTCCCTTATAGTGGAAGGGAGGAGGCCCCATTGCTGGCTGTGCACACAACAAGGGCATATGGCGAAGGACTGTCCAAAGAGGAATGGATGGAAGAAGCCCACAAAAGCGGCGGGAACAAGCGTGACAACAAATCAAGCCGCTGCTCCCGCGCCGGCCGCAAATCCTCCAGAGGCACCGACAGGCTGGGTGACGGTCGTAAAGAAAGGCAAGATCAACAAACAGCCATCCTTGCAGACAGTCACCCAAGACCAAGAACAACCGAAAAGCGAGACGGAGAAAATGGACACACAGACACCCTCCTCCTCAAACAAGAGGAAACTACCAGAATCTGATGAGGAGGCCGCGTCAGAGGCAGAGGAAGAGACAACAACAGTCTCTATGGCCCTGAGCGCAACAGAGATCAGGAGGGCCAGGAGGAGGAAAAGCCGCAAGACACGCGCAAACCCTCCTACCCCCACTGAGACTGAGAAGGACTCCCTCGCAACAACAACACAGGATGAGCCCCCTGTGATCCCAACACCCCAGCAACCCGAACAACCTTCCCCCTCTCCTATAAAGGCCCCAAGAAACTCTTCCCGCCCCTCATCCCGTGACAGGAGCCAAAAAGAAGAAAACGAGCAGGCTACCCCCTCCCCAAGCGCTCAGCCTCCCCATCAACCAAAAGAGGTCCCCTCCCCCACTCCCAAAGTCCGCACTGAACGGACCAAAAAGCTCCCCTTCCTGCCAGGAAGCAGGATTTGTGAAACAGACCCTCTCCAACCGGCTCCGGACCTTAAAGGACAACAGAAGGTCCGGTACAATAAACTTAAAAACTTTGAAAAAGTCGGTGGAGACCTAGTAACAGACCCCACTAAATTCAAGGACGCTCCCTTGTTGACCACTTTCGTTAGGGTCGACAAGGACGCTAGGACTGGAGGAATGTGGGCAATGATTAAGGCAGCGAAGAATGCGATCCCAGGCCAGCAGCTGGTGGATAGGGACCATCCTTCACTGACCAACATTTTCTTTAAATGTGAGGGTAGAATCCCCATGTATGTACACCCATCGCTATACAGGGCACTCAAACTAACCTTCCCCCTGGACGTGGGGGGCGTGGCCAAGGATGGATCACCTTCATCGGATTTACTTACCGGCAGCCTTGGCCAGGCCTGCCATGTCCTCACTGCCCAGGATTTCAGACCCGTCTGTGACAGTGCTTGAGGTAAGTGATCATGTCTTTGAACTTGGCTACATTGAATGTGAGGGGCATCAGGTGTCGAAGCAAGGCCTCGCGCGTTGTGAGAGACTTGGTGTCCCTCAAGGTAGATATTGCCGCTATCCAGGAGACCCACTTTGTTTGTGACGGGGATTGTCAGGTGCTGGTAAACGATTACGATGTCTACTCAGCATATGGCAATACCTATAGTCGTGGAATCTCCTTGCTAGTGAGTCGCACCCTGTCAGCGTCGGTGAATGTTGTTCACGCAGGCGAGGACGGGCGGGCGCTTGTTGTTGATGTTGCTGTTAATTGTAGTGTTTTTCGGATTGTTGCTGTTTATGCTCCCAATGCTGCTGTAGAGAGGGCAACCTTTTTTCGACGGTTGGAGGGCTTCTTAGTGGATCCGGAACGGTTAGTTTTAATGGGGGATTGGAATGCAATCCTTGATCCCAAAATAGATAAGGTCGGGGGGACTAGCGGGTCGGCGTGGTGTGACAGCAGTCTGTCTGACCTGATGGCCTCGTGCGATCTCGTCGACAGATTTCGTCTGGATCATCCGGGGCGGGAGATGTGGACGTGGCATCCTGTAGTGCCTTCCCATCCAAGCACTTACTTGGATCGGATGTTAGTTAGAAGAGGTGATGTAGACTTCCTATCTTGCCCCACGTTCCACTTGCTAGGACACTCGGACCATAAACTTGTTATGGCCCGTTTGAGCTTAAGTGCTAGGCCTAAACTGGCCGGATACTGGAAGTTCAACAGCACCTTGTTGGAGCTGGAGGACTACCGGTTGAAGGTCACTGAGCTAATTCAGCGGGCTTTAGTGGGGGCGGTTACAGGGAGTAAGTGGTGGGTTAGTCTTAAGGCCAAAATTAGGCGCTTCTCTGTCCAGTATAGCCAACGCCTCGCGATAGATAAGGCTAAGGCAAAGAAGCGTTTAGAGGATAAGCTGACCCGGGCGGTGGAGGGGGGGACCCCCTAGAGTTAGCACTAGCTAAACAAGATCTCAACCGCTTGGCTAGCGAGCGGTATGAAGGTCAAGTAGTTAGGGCTAGGTTAAACAAAGTTTCTAACGAGGCTGTGAATGTTGACGCTGTTGAGCGTAAGGCTGCTTTAAGGCGCGGTTCGGATGGGTACATTCGTAAAGTACATAACCTGGAAGGACACCCCTTAGTATCGACTCGGGAGATCTGCGAGGGGTTTCGGGAGCATCTATCGGTGCGCTTCACCCAACTACCCGGACTCAGGGTTGATGAGTTTGGCAGCTATTTGGCTGACTCGCCCCGCCTCACGGCGGCTCGGGCAGCTAGCTGTGATGGTCTTATTACTGAACATGAGGTCATTACTGCGTTGAAGCAGGTCGGCTATAACAAATCCCCGGGGCTTGATGGTTTACCCTACGAGTTTTACTTGAGGCTGTCGCCCATGTTGGTCCCTATTCTGAAGGATATGTTCAACCATTGGTTTGCCCAGGGTTCCATCCCTGGACAGGTGACCAAGGGTGTGATCACATTGCTGAGGAAAGGTCAACGGCATGGTGGGAGGGAAAACTTTGATGATTTTAGGCCCTTGACTCTGCTAAACACAGAGTTAAAGATTTTGGCAAAGATTCTTGCGAATCGCTTGCAGGTTGTCATCACTGACTTGATCGAACCGGACCAGACTTATGCTGTGAAGGGGAAATCGATTCAAGACAATTTGCACTTGATACGCTCGATCATAGAGGGGACAGAAGACGACGCCGAAGCCGCGCTGATCAGTTTGGATCAGTCCAAGGCATTCGATAGGGTCGACCATCGGTTCCTAGGATCTGTGCTAGAGGCCGCCGGATTTAATCCGGACTTCCGCAAGTGGATCTTTGTTCTGTATGACAGGCCGACGGTAGCGGTGCAGATCAACGGTAAGCTGTCGGAGTCATTCGCTGTCTCTCGGTCGGTGCGACAGGGTTGTCCGCTGTCGCCTCTGTTGTATGTCCTGGCGTTGGAACCCCTCCTTCGCAAGTTAAGGGACAAGGCGGCTACACCAGTCCTGCGCGGAATAGCTCTCCCTGGAGGCACACGAGCCAGGGTTTCCGCGTTCGCCGATGACGTCACCGTGTTCGTGTCTTGCCTCACGGACGTTCAAGCGGTGGTCGAGGCGCTCGCTCGATACGAAGAAGTAACAGGGGCCATCTTCAACCGTAGCAAGTCTGTTGGCCTGCGGTTGGGGGCCTGGACCGGGGTGAACTCGCTTCAGGTATTTTCAGCTGGACCGATGGACCGGTCCGCATTCTCGGTGTCTGGTTTGGACCGGGACTTCAGCTGGAAAAGAATTGGTCGGAAGTACAGTCTAAGGTCAAATCGTCAGTAAAGACTTGGATTGGAAGGAAATTGTCCTTGAAGGGTCGGGCGGGGCGTGTGCTACATACGTCTTTCCGCTCATCCTTTACCGTTTGTCTGTACTTCCTCTCCCTGCAGAACGACTAACCCGCTTACAAGGGCGCCTCGATTCACTTTTGTGGAACGAGGGTAAGCATTATGTCTGCAGAGAGGTCTGTGTTCAAAATCCGAGCGAGGGAGGCCTGGGTCAGCCCAGTCTCTTGTGTCATAGAAACGCCGAGAGATTGGCTTTCCTGGGTCGTTCGCTTGAAGGAGACGCTCCTTGGGTCCCTGTGGTTGAGAACTCGTTTCCCAACCTCAAACCCAACCCTTCGGTAGAAGGTCGTCGTAGACCGAAGGGGGCGTCCAAGTTCTTCTCCGAATGCCGAACCGCTCTTAGAGCTTTGCCGGGGACCAATGTCCTCGATCAGCCAAGGAAGAAACTGTATCGGGATTTAGTGGAGGGGACCGCGAAGGATCCACTTTGTAGGCGGATGGGATGGTCGATGGAGGTTGTCCGTTCTCAATGGCGTTGGGCGCCGGGACGGGAGATTCTGAATAACTCGGAATTCTCCCTGACTTGGCGACTGGTCCGAAATGCGCTGCCCCTCTTCGACGTACTTTTCCGGTATAAAGAACATACCAGCCGCTTCTGTCCGTGCTGTGACGAACGCGAGCCCGAAACAATCGAGCACGCGTTTTTTAGTTGCAGCCGGATACAGCCCCTATTAAGGTACGTCGAGGGGGTAACAGCTCGCATCGATGCCGAGTGTCTGCTCGATCTCGACGTAGGAACTTTTGTGTACAACATGGAGCCGCCGTTCCCCAGGGAGGAAAGTTTGGTTTTCCTGGCGATCCTAGCAGTAGCGCGCATGACCATTTGGATCGCGCGCCTCAAGTTGGTCCACGAAGGGACATCTGTTCCTGATCGGGATCTGATCATTTACTTTAAACATTTGCTTAAAGTAAAGATCAGATGCGATTGGAAGAGGTTGCCTAGAGTGGAATTTGACAAGAGGTGGGTGCACAGCACTAGTTTGTGCATCCGTCGAGGAGCCAAGTTTCAATACGTGTTCCCTCCTTAGGCATGGCATGGGCGGTGCTGGGTCCTACGGAACCCATCCCGCCTAGGTTAGCATTATAAGTTCAGTAAAGTAACTCTTGACTGGTGGTACAAATGAGATCCTGTTCCTGATTTTATTTTTTGGTATTAGAGAACCTCTGAGTCTGCCCAACCCCCCTGCTCCTCATCTTTATTTTCTGATGCCCCCGATCATCCCCCCCCACTCAGAGGTCACCTTCCTACCCCCTCCATCCGTTGCTTTATTTTCTCCCACCTCCATTAAGGCGACTTCCCCAACCCCCATTAGGGATGCTCTGCTTGTTTTCGGTTCCCCGGAAAACAGTGGGGGATCTAGCCACATAGAATAGTACAGGGGGGTCTTACTAACAACACATTAGTAGATTTTCCTTATTTTTGAAATGAACATTTTCATTAGTTTTTTCCCACTCCACGAACATTTTATGCCAATTAATTCAAGAACTCTTTCTAATGAAATCGAACTTTATTTTCTCACACATACACACACACACACAAAAAAAAAAAAAAAAAAAAAATGCACACACAACATACAGAAATGAATATACCAAGTGTACATAGTTAAATTTTACATTGAACGCTGGGGTTATTAGTTAGATTAGGATCCACAGAGTGATTGAGGTATTTTGGTAAATGTTGCCAGTCAAGAGTAAGACTTCAAAGTCTCATCTGTTACATAGTCAAAAAGACCCTGTACCCTCCCCCTCCCAATTTCTTGTAGGGCCTTGTGCCTAATTTTGTTGAATTGAATTTTTTGTACGTTTTTTATGTTCAATTTTTTCTTTCTACATAAAATATATAAACAAGATCAAAGTGTAGTATCTGTTCCGGCAGATGCTGCAGGCTATGACTAGCAATGACTAGCAAAGACCAGATGTGGGGGCAACCCCACATGCCTGACCATTAACCAGCTCCCATTTCCCACCTCTCGGGAGCTGGTCCCCTTTTCCCCTCCCCCCTCCCTTCACTCCTCACATTAAAAACCGGACTTGTGCCTAATTTGCTCGGTGGGGGAGCAAATAAATACCATCTGTTCCGGCAGATGCTGCACTTAAGATAATTTGTACCAGTCAATGGAGGGGAAACCCTCTATACTGGGACAATTATTATTTTTGGTAACCAGAGTGCCCCCTTTTTGCCTACTTGTAGGGGAGCTGGTTTTTACCTCACATTAAAAACGGCCTTGTGCCTAATTTGCTCAGTGGGGGAGCAAATAAATACCATCTGTTCCGGCAGATGCTGCACTTAAGATAATTTGTACCAGTCAATGGAGGGGAAACCCTCTATACTGGGACAATTATTATTTTTGGTAACCAGAGTGCCCCCTTTTTGCCTACTTTTAGGGGAGCTGGTTTTTACCTCACATTAAAAACGGCCTTGTGCCTAATTTGCTCAGTGGGGGAGCAAATAAATACCATCTGTTCCGGCAGATACTGCACTTGAGATAATTTGTACCAGTCAATGGAGGGGAAACCCTCTATACTGGGACAATTATTATTTTTGGTAACCAGAGTGACCCCTTTTAGGGGAGCTGGTTTTTACCTCACATTAAAAACGGCCTTGTGCCTAATTTGCTCAGTGGGGGAGCAAATAAATACCATCTGTTCTTCAGATGCTGCACTTAAGATAATTTGTACCAGTCAATGGAGGGGAAACCCTCTATGCTGGGACAATTATTATTTTTGGTAACCAGAGTGCCCCCTTTTTGCCTACTTTAAGGGGAGCTGGTTTTTACCTCACATTAAAAACGGCCTTGTGCCTAATTTGCTCTGTGGGGGAGCAAATAAACACCATCTGTCTGATGCACCATTTCAGAGAAATCATCTACTGGTCCCCTCTCCATTAACAGAACAAGTGGTGGTAATGCTTGGGAGAATATACAGGCATTAATTCACCTCATCCCAACCTCACCTAAAAATGTAGGTTTGGTAATTCCTAGCGGCCTCCAGAGTACTTTTAAAATCAACATAATCGTGCTTGTTTCCTCCCCTCTCACCATCATCAACACATAACATCACTTCCGGAAAATGACTCAGCAATTTTTCTAAATACATGGTTTAATTATAAATTGTTTGTATTTTTAATATAGGTACTACACTGCACCTTATTAAAAATTCATGCTACTCAAAAAATAAATATATTTCAAAGTGCAGTTAGTGATTAGGCAACACTTGCTTTACAATAGACTGATCAAGAAATTGGATTGAGAAACGGATTCTTAATGTTAACTGATGCTAAACAAAAATAGAGATAATACATGTCAGTTTCTTATTTAATAAATTGTTAGGTGAAAGTACAGAATAGTTTGAATAATACGTTCCCCTCCCCTATTAAGAATAGCTTTATAAATAATAACGATATTGTTTCAGCACGGTCCATATTTCCTGTGTAATTCCCCACCTCTTCTCTCTTAAAAAAATGTATGAAATCAAGTATATATGAGATCGTGAAAAAGATGTATAGGTTTGTTTTTATATTTACAAATTTCAAACCGCGAGTAAAATGTACGTATGATTTCGTTTTTTATTGTTGTTGTTGTTGTTGTTGTTGTTGTTTTTGTTTCTTTGCTTTTTGTTAATACAAAGACATAAAAAATGAGTTGGTGTCATCAGTTAGAATTGAAATAAAAAAGGAGCGTTCCAGCCTGATAAAACATTGAAAGAATGAACCGAATGTACGCGCATGCGCATACAAAAACGAAAATGTCAGCTAGTGCTTAATGAACATTTTACATGTAAATTTACCGATGTCTATGCGATATACATGCCTGTAAGCAAATATATTATTCTCTATAAACCACCCTTGGTGCATGAATATTATTTTCTGAGAATTTCAGTGGTATGTGACCAGTAGTTTAAGAGTTAACCTGTTAGATATTTACACACGCACATACATCTACTGTTTTATTTATATAGAAGAAGATTTATATTACTTTATAAAAATTACATTTAGGTGAGAATGAAATCACACTGAAATTTGAGTTGCTTTTCATTGCACGAAGTCTTAACATTTTCAAAATTCTTATCTATTTTAATGGAGATTTTTGGTTGTTGCTGTTGTTGAGCAATATTCATTCGTCCATTTCGAATGAACCAGAAGATTATTGTCGATATTCATTTCCTAGATATCGTTTTGATGTGAATTCTTGAATATGTTTTACAATTCACAGCAATTCGGAAAAGTGGACCGCCAAAAAAATTAAATTATAAATGAGAATAAAAAAACAGGGAGATTTGAAACCTCCCTCTAAAACAAAAGACAACTATCCCCATCAAATTTCCTTGCACGGGCGGGACTCTCCAATGACGAATCCCCCCTAAAATATTGTGAAACTTCAAAACGAGGTCAGCAGAAATCGATAAAACGGCAGCTATCTTGATTGGAAATTGAAAAGCTGTAAAGAGTTAACATTTGATATGAAATAAAAATCATTTAAAACTACTTACAACTCACAAAAATGGTGCAGGTAAGTTGCAAAGTAACTTTTATTAGCTATGGCAATATTTATTTGTTTTATATTTGAATTTTTACTACATTTTCGAATCGCTGTGTATTGTAAAACATACCTGAATTCTTTCTGGAGAGACCTGGAGTACCGAAAGTATGGTTTACACCGTCCCTTAGTGAAAGGGTTTCTGTGGAACGAATTGGATTCGAACTTGAAACATTCAAGCCCGTGTCGTTAACTACCTGTAACCACTACCGGATGCAAAGACTCACAAATCGAGAGATATTATAAAATTAAAATCATTCTTGTTTTTATTTTTTAAATCTTTTTTTTTTTAATTCTTATATCTTTTTGCTGTGGATGTTTTTTGTTGTTATTGAAGACTGATCAATTCTTCATTTCGAATGAATATGGCTGTTATTCTTGGCATTCTCTCCCCGATATTTTTCTAGTTAGAATTCTTTCTAGTAAGACATTATTTACTTCCGGAAGAAACCGTGTGAAGTTAACTAACATCATTAAATGAAAATACTTTGGTGGAACGAATTTGATTCGAACTTGGTACACACAGGTTGTCAGTCCGTGTCGTTAACCACTTAGACACTATCGCCTCCTATTTGTTCAGAATCCGGATGCTAGATATAAACCCGCATTTTTGGAGACTCAAACGGACAGATTTTTTTTTAGAATTATAGCGGGCCCTTTTTACTAAAATTATTTGGATCTCTCTGGGACATTGTTTACCAGGTATATTCGCTAAGTAGGGGTTCAAATTATGCCACATAGATCGTATTTTTCCTATTTACAATGCCTCCTCACGGGACAGAGTTATACACCAGGCTCGTTTTTTAATGTGGAGAAAAGGAACAAAAATAAAAAATTGTCTCAGTTGTGAAGGACTTCTCCTCCACCGACAGAGAACAAGAAACTGAAGTGTGTATCTGAAGAACAGATACTACACTTTGATCTTGACCTGAAGATCGTATTGTTACAGTAATGATGGAGATCGTGAAAAGATTCCAGTTTCTTTCATTTTGTACATAAAATCATGGCATATACTTATCTTCATCCTTCGAACTCTGTTTAAGCCAACATCATTAGTAATACCGACTTAAACTAGAGGTGATACTTTCTTTTTCTAATCCTATCCATATCAAGTTTAATAGCTCCGTTGTTCAATATGTCGCTGTAGAAATTGTCTAATCAAAATGGATTGTGTATCACTAATTTTCAACTGTTCTTTCAGGTATTTGTTCTTATAACTTGCTGGTATACTGGTTATTTATCTCCTTACAGCGGCGGAATGATGGTACAGAGGGGCCAGAAAGTGAGACTTGAAAAGCCACCGTTCTAAAAGAAAAGCACTCTAATCGTCAAAAATACATAGGCATTCCGAGTGATTAGCAATAAGCTAATACCTTTTCAATAAAGAAGACTAATTCTGTGACAGGGGAACATCTAAAATAGTACAATGCCAAAGCCATACCTCAGTCAATAAGAACAAGTCCTCCCAATAATGGCATAGAATATGTATGCTTTTGTACATGCGGAAACCCGATGGAGTTGAGCTATAGATATCCATTTTCTTTTTACAAATAGTAAACTAGAAATACTTACACGCACTATTGCACAACGCTGTATAGTTGTAACCTTACAAACAAAGAAAAGAAAGAAAGAAAGGAAATCCGGCTCCGCATTTTTTTCTTTTTAAACAAAAATATTTATTACCGTTACTTTCATGTCAGGAAACCACTTAAAAGGTTTCTCGTTGTCATATGTCCATCTAACATTGAATCCGTTTCTCTTTCTTCCTACCGCACCCTGGCCACAACCAGCCCATTCTCGCCTTCACTTTACACGTCCATCTTCTTCGACGCCGACTTTTTTTCTCTCACCACGTGGTCTACTTTTTTCCTTTTCTTTATACACCAGCGTGCGTACACTTCCTAATTCGCATACGTGTTCAAACGCTTTTCCTGCTGCTAATACCATCGCTTGCCATCCATCTTTCTACTGCTGCTGATATGCGCATACTTGTTCATACGCGCTTTGTTGCATACACTCCCTTCCCCAAAAATACTTACAAGAATTTAATTAAACCTGCCTGATCAATAAAAGATACAAGAAAAGAAAACTTTAATGTTAACACAATAAAACAGGAATAATTAAATCCTAATAAAGATATCTTAGTGTATAGTGTGTTTGGCATTTCTATTTTGTACATTTTTTCGTCAGAAATTCCTGTACTATTTCATTCCTTTTGTTTTTATTTGTAAAAATAAAAGAATTCCAACGTATTTTTTCAAATATTTAAAGGACGCTTTTCATTAGGTTGAGAGAAGAAAAACTCAGTGAACTGTTTAAATAGCGAGAATGCATTTTGGGAGGGGGATTTTCAGAAATTTCACTGAGGCAGTGTTGAAGTGGTTCAGCTTGGTTGTGCAAGAATACAGTGTCAAATGTTAAAAGTATTTCACAAATCCAGTCAAATCATTACAAAACCCAATCAGAATTTGCGTATTCTTTGATGTTCGTTGGTCCTGAGTCTGAAAATTCACCAAACTGAAACGGTATAATCTGACGTTATTACTAAAATAAAAATATTTGTTGCAATATTTTGGACGAAGAATGGGGTATGATTCCACACAGTCGGACGTTTCTATTTATAAACGATGCTGCTAGGAACTGACGAATCGAATTAATTCACGTTCTGCTACCAACCAATTAGAAACCAGAATTGCTTCATAAATATTAAACCTTTTCTGGAGCAATTTCACATGTTTTTTTTTTTTCGTCTCGACACGGTAAGAATATTTTGCTCTGATGAACTGTCTACTGCAAACAAGTCACCTCTCAGGGCTTGTGTGTAACAACGAACCATCGCAAACTGCTCTGTCTACTGCAAACCAGTCACATCCCAAGACTTGTTTAGAACAACGAACCATCGGAAACGTTTCTTAAACTAAACATGGCTTACACTTCTAAAATATTTTAGTAATAACGTCAGATTTTTAGCTTCTTGACAGTTTTCATAACACATATGTTATACTGTTAATTGTGTTTCAAGATACGTTTATGCATATGAATATTATTGTGAGAGTTTTTTGCGCAGTTTTTTCTTCTTTTCTTACATCAACGCTCGATGCACTCTCAATATCCTATCAGTCGTAACATTTATATCTATCCTTGCACAATGATGATTTTTACGCCAACTACCCAAACAGTTTTTATGCTTAAAACTTCCTCTTTGAAATTGTGACGAAGCTAGTTATTATAATCGTTTCCTAATCCTATAACTTTTTTCTCTTTGTTACCAACTAAATTTTAACGTGATTATTTGAGAGAACACTAATTAATCTAACCCTCTGTTTAGTCTATCGCCCCTCTTTGTTGATTACCGTCTCAGCGCCAGTCTGGCGAGATTATCTAAGACAATTCCGGTTTATTTTTGTTTTTTTAAGTGTTACGTCACATTTGACGAGATTATTAGAAACAATGACGGCTAACATCTGTCCCAACGGGCCAGAGGCAATATCTGTACACTCGACTTAATCGGATATCAATATTATACAACAATTATGGCATTTTCCATGCCTCAATAGAGTTTGCCTTCGTCTATATATATCGCAGTTCTACCTATTGTGAGCACTGTTTTTGCACTTACTACTCTCTAATTTCAGCTACCGTCTAAGCTTCTTTGTTCGTAAACCTACGCCTCAAACGTGCAGCCACTAATTTCTGATAGTTAAGTTATGTTGCACATCGTGGAAATTTTATCCGTTGTCCGAATTCTATCAATAAACTTCGGACTGTCTACAGAAAAAAATCGTCGCTATTTACATTTTCCCTCTCTACAACTTAACTGAGCACGTGGCCAGTTATTTTTTTACGACAGTAGCAATGCAAGCTGCTGCATCTAAATTTCATAAAGAGTTTCAATTTCAAAGAATTATTTCCTTCATGTCACATATACCACATATTTTTGCTTGCCTTTATCTGAAAATTAAAACGACTTAACATATTCAGTTCATTCTTCCATATTTATCTTAATCCAAATAACAAAATACTGACAAACGAAAGCATCACCCACGTTTTCAAACTACGCAAAGATAACACAATTATTTATCAGTCCCTCAACATAGCCCGTGCAAAGAATGAGCGTGTTTTTCTTTCAGTTTCTCATTAAAAAAGGTAAAAGAAAATGCAATGTCTTCAGATTTAATACTCATTTTTACATGGCAGGAATCATAGCCAACGTCCCATAAACTTAGAGCAAAATTACTACTCTTCATAAAAACTAAAGTCAGACTCATTTTATTTTTTAGTACTTACTATAGTATTTATATACACTTTTTCACACGTTATAATTATTTAAACATTTATTCCGGTCTTGCAAAAACTCGAACGAATTTTTTTTATATAAAAACTTTAGTAATTCATTACAATAAAAGTGGACACACCACTCAAACCATCCAAATCAAAACTTTAAAAAAGATGTTAAAGTCAAAATGGTTTATTCCAAATTGATCGCCAATATAAAACAAGTTATTTGCTACGTTAAATGAGTATGTAGCAATAGTCTTTAACATAATGTATAACCGATCCGTAAGGCTAGAATATTCATATTTAAGGTCAAAGCACATTGACAAACACGGTATCCACAAAACAAGAAAATATGACTGAAAAAGATAAGTGTGCCATGCCTACAGTCAAGCATGGTGGTGGGAATGCCATGGCCTTAGGGTACATGAGTACTGCAGGTATTAGATCGTTAAATTTTATTAAAAAAACATGAACTCCAACATGTACTGTCAAATACTGCAGCAGATCACGATCCCTCCATCCAGAAACAGGGTCGTAGAGCTGTGTTCCAGTATGACAATGACCAAAAACACACATCCACGACAACCATTGCTCTATTGACGAGGCTGAGGGTAAAGGTGATGGACTGGCCGAGCATGTCTCCAGACTTGAACCCAACAGAACATCTTTGGGGTATCCTCAAGCAGAAGGTGAAGGTCTGCAAAGTCTCTAATATCCGCCAGCTTCGTGACGTCGTAATTGAAGAGTGCAAGAGCATTTTAGTGGCTACATGTGAAGCTTTGGTAAACTCCATGCCCAGAAGAATGAAGGTAGTTTAAGATAATGATGGTTACACTACAAAATATTTAGAGTTGACATGTTGTATGTTAATATTGACAACTTTTCATCAACGGCGTACTCACTTTTGTTGCCAGGAATTAAGCTTTTAGTGACTATATTTTGAGTTATTTTGAGGGGAAAATAAATTAACTTCGTTATATATGCTGCAGATGGACTATTTTTCATTGTGTCAATAATCATTTTTTCAGTGTTGTCCCAAGAATAGGTATACTTAAATATTTAAAGAAATGTAAAGTGAGTACTCACTTTAGTGATACACTATATATATATATATATATATATATATATATATATATATATATATATATAATGATTTTATCATTGTTTATCTATCAAAACTTCTGTATTTATCAGAATGCGCTCAATATCAAGCAAAGCGTGTTTATAGTATGTTTATTTATTGACACAAAAAATATTGCCTACATATGAGCATATATATTTCGGCTGCAACTCCTAAGCGATGTGGTTGTATGTGTTGATGTGTTATTAATATATACATATATATGTATTAATGTAGGTATATTTTTCTTTCTTTTTACATAGGATACACCATTTATCAAGGCCTGGAGGCCACTCGAGAATAAGGGTTAATGGATGTACAGTAGTCAATGAGATTATACTAATCGTCAGTAATGGAAATTTTGTAAATTCGATTACATAGGGGCAGTTCATCAACTTGAAGACAATCAAATGGTAGTGAGCTGGAAAGCAGGCAAACTTAAGAGAGTTCCACAGGCGTGAAGTTCTAAGAACGAAGCTTTGTTCATGGAATCTACGTTTAGGTTTAGGCACAGATAAAACAGTGGTGGAAATTATTTATCGTGTTTTTGGCTAGACGAATGTTTTTCGTGAAAGTTTGGCCAGAGGGGGACCATAGATTTGAGCTCAGACAAGCACTTGCCATGAAAATAATGATAAAGCAGACAGACGCAAAACGTCTCTTCTGTGGGAAGAGAAAAGGGCATCAACCACTAAGCTACAAAGTCTATTTTGAACTCTGTCAATGCAAAATCAGTATTCTAGCAGCTCCTGTCCAGATGTGGCAACAGTACTCCATCATTGGTCGTACCTGGCTTTCATATAGATAGAGAATTGCAACAGGAGTGAGATATCTACTGGAGCGGTAAATGGATCCCATCATTTTTACAGCGATCTTGGCAACTGATTTGATGCACACATTTCATATTAGATCAGGAGTAAAGGTCAAGCCCAGAGGCTTGTCAAACATGGAGACTTCCCAAGACGAGAGCCATTTATTTCAATTGATGCAAGATGGGGATCAGAACGGTGATGATGTAAAGATAAAAGCTTGGTTTTAAATGCATTTAAAGTAACCAGCCACCGCTTTCTCCAGTGTATCATGTGCTCAAGATCAGAGGTGAGACAATTAATGAGGACTTGGTCATTTACGGCCTTTGGTGTGCCACCATAGATGGTAGTGCAGTCGGCCTTAATATCAACGAATGATCTTAGGATTTTATTTGAAAGATTATTACTGTAGATCAGGAACAGTGTTGGGCCCAGAATGGGCCAATGAGGGACTCCATTAATACTGTGAGCTTCTGCTTTCTGCTTATCAACCACTACTCTTATGAACCTATCCGACAGAAATGATTTAATAATTGAGAAGACATTTCCAGCTATACCGTAGACCTTTATGTCATACCCTATCAAAGACCTTTGATATGTCAGATTAATTGCCCTAGAAAGGAAGCCTCCGTCAAGAGATTCACTACTTGAGCGACATATATATGTATATGCATATATATGCACATATGTGTGTATAATTGTGTATATATATGTAGACCATGAGAGGAGTAAATACGTGAGAGACACGGTCAAAAGTGTGATAGAGCTGAGTTGCATAATTGCAAGTATATCAAGATGTAAAAGAAGACGTTATTAGTAACGAGTTTGGGTAGGTAGCCGAACTGACGCTTAGTTCAGACCGATATCAAAATTCACTCTGCTAGAATAGATATACATCTCACTGTAAAGTAACAGAAAAGAGAAAGTAAGTTGGTATAATTTTACAGAAGGAAGTATACATCCCAATTTTGGAGCTCTCTTTCACACACTATTAACCCCAATCGATTTTGTCTCTCCTCTCTTTTGATCTATCCTACTTTTTTCTTTCGTTCATTCGTTCATTATTTCTTTTTATGAACTTTAGTTTAGTCTGCATTTTTTTAAAATAACATAAATATATAAGAATGACTAGTTAAAATGTAGGTTCATTGTAAAAGATAGTCCGATGAATTCGCTTTTTCTAAAGGAATTTCAACAGAAAAATGTATGCTTGTATTTTGTCAACGATTTTTATACAAATGAGTAAACACGCTATATATTTATACTAGCTTAACCGTGTCCTGACGTTGCTTAGTAACTTAGATTAACTGATGAAACTATCATACTACTTCTGTTACTATTAATAATAATAGTAATACCGAGAAAACATGATACAAATAATGATGATATTACTGATAAGAATACTCATAATGATACTGATAGAACTAATCATGACAATAAAATAATGTCATTTACTAAGAAAAATGAAGTAATAAACAAAATAGTAATAAATAAAACAACAACAATAATAATATTCATAACAGTTAGACAAATAATAATTAAAACGATTGTAACATAAATATTAATAAGAATAGAAAAAAATAAGAATAGTAAAATAAGAATCGTAGAAATAAGATTATTCATAATGGAATAAAAAGTAAGAATAAGATTAATACTACTACCACTTCTATTAATACATTACTAGTACTAATACTATGTTAATATTAATGAATCAAAATAATATCGAAAACAAAATAAGGATTACAAATTAAAAACTAAAAACAAAAAATTGTTAGCAATATAGAAAATCAAAATATAACTCAAAAGTATTAGCATTAAAACAAAAGGAAACCCCACTGCAATAATATCAGTAACAACAGCAATAATAATAACAACAATAACCCATGGAAATTCCGCGGTAGTTGAAAACATCACCACAGAAGTAAACTATAGAATGAGCGTATTATTAGTTTCGATTATACCGTGAATTAAAAAAAAATTCTTTGTAGGCAAATAATGAATAACTGCTTGAGATATATCATTACAAGAAATAGAACTATAGTAAGGCATCACTTTTTTCTAGTGATTATAATTTAATCAAAGTGACTTGTAAATCAGTAATAACTATGTCACAATCTTTTCCTGCTAATCTGATCATTTAGCATGTAAGTAATAAGATTAGTTAGAAGCATGTCACATGTCAACTTTTGCAATCTCTTCAAACTAGTAAGAAAATGGAATAAGCCAGTAATTAGTGGGATTTGATTAATGATAAAATAAAAATGTAGGATGTTGACAGATGATATGGCTATATTTGCACACACACACACACACACATATATATATATATATATATATATATATACACTATATATATATATATATATATATATACATACATACATATCTTACCGTTTTATTTGCTTGGTTACATAAGTTTCGGATGTTGGACCATGTTTACGATCCAACGATCAATTTCTACAATATATTTCTGTAAGCTCTGACGAGGCTGTTGGATCGTAAACATGGTCCAACATCCGAATCAAAGAGATAAAACGGTAATAAAAAAAATAAAACACATATTTGCTCTGTAATAGTATTGAGCACTCCCTTCAGGTTTTTACTAATTACCAGTTTACCATATATATATATATATATATATATATATATATATATATATATATATATATATAATATAAAGCTGAATGCGTGTGTGAGTATGTGTGTGTGTGTCTGGTCACGAATAGGCTCCTATATGGTTGACTATTTTAAAAAGCTGATTACATATAATGATATAAGATGTATCGAGACACAGAAATGGGTATGTTTGATCTGACATAATGATGCTTCATTAAAATTGTGGGGTCTGCATTCGCGCCTGGTCCACAAAGTATGGAAATAAAAAATTAAAAAATTAAAAAAAGCGTTTACAAGTGTTTTTGATATAGATGTACATAAGAATACTTTGATAAGTATGTTTTAACTTAAATAGATATGGTATAATAAAATTGTGGGGTCTGCGTTCGCGCCTAGTCTCCATAGAATGGAAATAGGCACACACTTTAATAAAGACTTTTCATATCTATCTGCGTAAGTATACTATGATAATTATGTTTCAATTTGAAGAAATATGGTATAATAAAATTATGGGGTGTTCGTTCGCACCTGACCTCCATAGAATGGAAATATGTCACACAGTTTAACAAGTTTTTTTTTTAATATAGATCCACAGGATAATGTGATAAGTGCTTCAGTCTGAACAGGTATGGTATAATAAATCATGGGCTTTATCTATTTTATTTTTACTTTTATCATAGTTTGCTTTGGTTTTGATAACCCCCGAATTCAACTCAAATTTACAACCCTTCCTTTTCATAATCTATCATACTTTCATAAATCAGAGTCCATTTTTCTGTAGGCTGTTTTTTAACCCAGTCAACGACGGGTATTTTGCTAATATATATATATATATATATATATATATATATATATATATATCATAAGGTAAATATGCTTAATTCATTAATTTGTGAGATGAAATAACATGATTTTTAGATCGTAAATTGCTTAAGCCATTTTCGGGACTGACTCCTTATAGTCCCCCTCCTTCTCAATATATATATATGAAATAAAGTGATGTTTAGATAGTAAACTGCTTCAACAATTACCGAAATTACACCAGACACTTAACTCTTCAAAATATATATGAACTAAGTCATTTTAAGATCGTAAATGCATCAGCCATAAAATTATAATTTTAAATAACGTATGCGTGTATTTGGTATGAGAGAAAACAAAAACATAACAAAAAAAAAAAACAAAAAAAAACTATCATAATTAAAATCCAAAACAAAAAGTAACGAAGAATCGAATCGCTCCGATTTTTAATTTTTTGGTTTTGCTTTTTATTATTGTTTTTATGACTCCAAAAAACATCGTTAAAATAAGAACAAAAAAAAAATTTGTAATTAACTTTGTATGAACATAAACGCTTTAAAATAAGTGAAACCACTCAGAACTTAGCCAGTTAGGTAGAAAACGGACACTTAGAAAATCGATTTTATTTAAAAAAAAAAAAAAAAAAAAACATTAAACAAGTAAAAATATGTTTTTTTTAATATTATGGGAGTGCTATAGTCTATTTTAAAAAAAACAATATCTCCTTCAAGAATGATCATAAAATGTGTTTTCAATTGATATTTATTCAATAAGGGACCAGTTTTCCTACCTAGCGAAAGGGGATGAGTTTTTCGAGGTCGAGTTTTCCCCGAGACGAGTTTTCCCGGGACGAGTTTTCCGGGCACCCCAAAATAGTTAACCCTTCTCCCCATAACCGTTTTTTTTTATGCAGTAAAATACTTTGTTTCAATAATAATGGTTTAAATAAATATTTATTCCTTATTAAAAGATTTACAGAATATTTTATTTAACTGAAGAAATATTTATTGTTCATACATATATTTTCCCTTATTTTTTTACATTGTTAAGTGTAGTTTCAGAGTAGTTAACCCCCTCTCCATATTAAGAATGGCTTTCAGCATGATTCTTACAATAGTGCTATCAAAGTTTATTGAGAGCTGCTCAATATTCTGGCTTAATGGATCATTTAGCAAGGAATGAAGATGGTTATTCTGGTGTACCAGTTATTCTACCATCTACATTTACAGGAAGTCCTAGGAATCTACAACAGCTTTATCAAGATGCAATGGCAGTTTTCTGTGACCTATTCATTACTTACACGTGTAATCCAAAATGTCCTGAAATATTAAACAACTTGGGATCATCAGAACTTTCACAAAATCGATGTCAACAATGTCACACAGTTTTTTAAAATTCACAGTCTCTAACTCCCCAGAACCTGATGACTGACCACTATTCTCACTCCAAGCAGCTGATCGACGTCCCTGTCACCGCCTCAATCATCACCAGCACTTCCTGACAATATCAACAGCATCAGTTACGATCGCATTGACTTTCAATAAAAGTTTAAACCAAAGTTCTTTGTTCTACTTGCTTCCATACATTAATTTTTGTAATATAACAATAAGGAATTTCTTACTGATGTGTTTTAAAAGATTTTAACTACCGTGGAATTTCCACGGGTCCTGCTAGTAATGTTTAATTGGGTGAATAATATAATATATTGAGAAAACAATGAAAAGTCATACTACTCAATGATTTGGCGTGGTTTTCGGTTTTAAAAACTTTTGTGTACGTCACAGATAAGATTGTCTTTATTTTTCATGAGTACTATATCTTTCAAGCACCTTATTTCTTGAGTCGATTTCTGTTCAAGTACCTTATTTCTTATTAAAAATGAAACTCTTCGATTATTTTCTGTAATTTTGTTGAGCTAACTTTACAGTACATTAAGCTTAAGAGTTTGCTTGTTTTTAATATGAGTGCTATACTGCAGAAGCACCTTGGTTACTATTGAAAAGTTATACTACTCGATGATTTGACGTGATTTTCGGTTTTAATCATTTTTATGTACGTCAGAGGTAAGATTTTTTCGTTACAGAGCACTTTAAAAGTACCATAATCGTTCTTCGTCCCCCACCTCCACAACCACCTTCGTGACATCATTTCTGGAAAAAGACCCTGCAGTTTTTCCAAGTGCATACAGAAATACACTGTTTTATTAAAATATATTTACATAAGATCGAAAAGTTAGGAAAAAACGGGCACCGCTGAAAAAAAAATTGGCTCAGTTGACCCTCACAAAACACTAACAATTAATGTGGTGGCGGTGGAGGTAGTGGCGGTGGTGGCGGCGGTGATATCTGCGGTGATGGTGGTAGCAGCAGTAGCGGTGATAGTAGCGGCGGCAATAGCAGCAGCGGTTGTGGCGGCGGTAGCGGCAATAGATGTTTTGATAGCAGTGGCGGTGGTGTGGATGGATGACGCCGGCGGTAACAGTGACGGTGGTGGTGGAGGCGGTGGCGACGGTGGCGGCGGTTGTGGAGGCGGTTGTGTTGGTGGCGGTTGTGGAGGCGGTTGTGTTGGTGACGGCGGTAGTGATGGTGGCGGTGGAGTTGGTGCCTGCCGTTGTGGTGGCAGCGGTGGCGGTCATTTTGGCGGTCTTTGTGGTGGAGATTGCGGCGGAAGTGGTTGTGATGGATGGTTGATGATGACGGTGGTGGTAGTGACGGTGGTGGTTGTGACGATGATAGTGCGTTAGAATTTGTACTAATTTCAACATGACATATAAGTACGTAATAATGTTTTCACCTGAAATGCGGAGATTTGAAGGGTATATTATAATAAGAAGAAACAGCCATTTCCAGGCTATTTTGTAATTAATCAAAAAGGACATTTTAAGGGCATTTTATAATTAATCAGAAGAGATTTCCAGAGCATTTTATAATTAGTCAGAGGAGACATTTCCAGAGCATTTTATAGTTAATCAGAAGAGACATTTCCAGAGCATTTTATAATTAATCAGAAGAGATTTCCAGAAGTCAGAAGGGCCATTTCCAAGACATCTTATAATTGATTAGAAGGGACATTTCCAGGGTATTTTGTAAATATTTTTTTTCTGTTGCTCTTGGATTTCGAGCAAAGATCAAAGTGTAGTATCTGTCTTCAGATGCTGCACTACCCTTTTAGGTCTCGGTTAATGGAGGAGATACCCTTCATTACTGATTCATTTTTTTATTTTTGTTACTGACCAGAGTTCTCCTTTGGGGGAGTTGGTCCCCCCCCCCACACATTAAAAACCGACCTCAATAATAATTAATCAGAGGGAACATTTCTAAGGCATTTCATAATTAATCAGAAGAGATATTTCCAAGGCATTTTATAATTAATCAGAGGGAACATTTCCAGAAAATTTTGTAATTAAATTACAAATTACTTTTCCCTATTACTTTTGTAATATTAAAACTTGTTTACATGAAATATAGTACCTATTTTACATTAAATATAGTACCTATATAAAATGTCTCCCCACGGGACAGATTTAAACACCAGGGTCGTTTTTAACGTGGAGAAAAGGAACAAAAAAAATTGTCTCAGTTGTGAAGGATTTTTCCTTCACTTAGAGAGAACAAGAAATTGAAATGTAGCATCTGAAGAACAGATACTACACATTGATCGAAGGCCAAGGAGAACAAATCATTTTTATTAGCTTTGCCTTAAAAGCGACACCAGTTTTTTGTTGTTTCATGGAGAATATTTATTTGGAATATTCCACTTTCCTTCTAAGGGGTGACAAGGTTAATTTGGAATATTCCACCTCCCTTTTTTATGGGTGCACAGCATGATAACGGTCGAAGCGAATACGGATAATAATAATAATAATCATAATAATAATAATAATAATAATAATAATAATAATAATAATAATGGTTTCGTTTATCAACGTCTCCCTGAAAAGAGATGGGATTCATTCCCAGAGGATTTCCCTCAATCTCGGCTCCAAACAAGGTGCTTCAAAGATCAAGGGTTTCCCTAAGGATGTTGGTATTACCTACAAGAGCAGAGGTCTGAAGGTCGCCTAAAACATCGAGGATCAGCCGTTTTTTCAATTGTCTTTCGAGACGACTTGGTACTACTAGATTATTTGTGTTTTAACTCTGCATATACGCCTTATCTCAAAGACCAATGGAGCATAATTGCTCCACTTCTCGTTCTCCTTCTCTCTCACAGTTCTGTCCCACAGTTCTGCGAAGTCTACAATTTGCTAGTTTTTTTTTTAGCCTTTGTCAATGTTCCAATTGCTTAGTCGTTATGACACTTTTGTCCCACCATACGTCTACATTGCCATCCTCACTTGTTCTCACTTCATCAGGAACCTCCTCAAACCACTTTCCAGCACACTTCACCCCGACCTTCTTACAGACCTCCCAATATATCCGGAGTCCCGTGCGATCGTGTCCTTTGCGGTACTCCCCCTGTAATAATAATAATAATAATAATAATAATAATAATAATAATAATAATAATAATAATAATAAGTATAATAAGTATAAGTATGCGTAACGAAATAAATCCCGGCTACCCTTGTAGTTTGACAATTGTTAAGTCAGACTTCAAGCTATTCTTAACACAAATATAAAATAACGTTGATATATTGCAATAATTAAGTCAGTCTCTAGATTTTGAATCCTATCGAGAATTTATGACGATATATGCAAATTCAAATTAGGAAAAAAGCACCAAAAAATATCAAGATGTTGAAGACAGAATGATTTCCATGAATGTGTGCAAATCATTAACTGGGACGTACAGGGATAAATTGGTAGCTGTTGAACGCAATTACGGATATTCCACAAAGTATTAAATCATGATATGTTTTTTAGTTAAAAAAATGTGCATGAAATTCTGTTATTATAAGATTTAATCAGTGTTTTAGTTTTTATTTTCTAATAGCATGTATATTTATGGATATATCTTAACTTGTCTTTGATTAGGTTTTTATAAACATAAAACATACTTTTTCAAATGTGCGAATATTGGTTTGGTCACACTGTATTTGCTACTACCTTTGTGATATTACGTATAGTAGAGAGTGAGGAATAGGGTAAATTGTAATATTTATTAGACGATGACGACATATGTGTATTATTGCGCGAAAATACGCTGCAGTATTTGCTGGAGTGTGGAAAATTTGGATAAGGGCTGTCGAGTTGTTTTCCTATGGTGTTGAAAGTGATATAAGAATAATCGACCTTGCTTTATTATATATAGATATGTGCAGTGTTTTCCCCCGTTGAAATAATGTCTATAATGAAAAACATAAAAAATTATCGTATTATTCAAATTTTGTTTTTTAACGACATGGAAAAACGTCTATAGTAAAACAAAAGAGACGTGCGAAGCAAATCTAACACGTCATGCATAAGCGGTTTAAACAGAACATGTAATTGACAGCTTGCATAAGAAGAATATGGCAATAGCACGCAATTAAATCGTCTTTCATAAAATGTCACCGTTTAGATATATTTACATACAAAACGGATTTGAATAGACACACAATTTAATTAGCAAAGTATATAATGAAATTCCATTACAACTTAATATTCCTTGAAGCCGCTTTGAAAAGGTTATATAGTTTCAACAAAACTTCTAAGGCAACTTTTCACATTTTGAAAAAATCCGCAAACAATGGGGAAGCATTTAAAAAGGAAATAATCTATATTACTGAGATATGCCTGTTTGTTTGTCTGTCCTTAGAGTTAGATACAGTAAAATTCTAAGGTATTGAAGTCATTACTTAGTTGATCACGTATTAGGAGAGAGAAAGAGAGAGATATAGATACCCACAAAGAGACAGAGATACCCACACATACCAATTTAATATATATATATATATATACAGGGTGTACCAGAAGTCGCGCACCATATATTTATATTTATATTTTTTTGGTTCAGATTTTATTCCTCATTAGAGTAAAAGATAGTTTTATAAAGAGAATCGATGCATGTATTCAGGCTGAAGGTGAACAATTTGAGCATCTATTGTGATTTTGATTAATAAAATTGATATTCATTGATATTCATATTGGTTTTTATATAAATCTACATGGTGCGCGACTTCTGGGACACCCTGTATATATATATATATATATATATATATATATATATATATATATATATATATATATATATATATAAGTTTATGTAAAAGTATATATATAATTTTTTGTCGTATAAATATCGGCTACATATTTGCTTCCTCAGGCCTTTAAACATCTTTCAATTACTCGAAAAAGCTATTCTTTTACAAAGTCGTGACTGCATCTCGCATGCATATATGTGGACAAATATTTGTATAAATAAAAAATTATACATAAAATGGGCACTTCTTTATATTGAGCGCTATCTTATAAACAGGAGGAATCGATACCTATTATTTAAAAATCACTACACATACACATATGCATATATATGTATATATACCTTAATATATCACGATAAAAGGAATACACGCACAAGTATTTATTCATTTTCAATATATATCTATAATATAAAGCTGAGCGTCTGTGTGTGTGCCTGGTCACGAATAGAAATCTGATCACATATAATGATAGAAGATCTATCGAGACACAGGAATGGGTATGTTTGATCTGGTATAATGATGATTTATTAAAATTGTGGGGTTTGTGTACGCGCCTGGTCCACAAAGTATGGAAATAAAAAATTTAAAAATTAAAAAAAAAACTTTTACAAGTGTTTTTTATATAGATGTATATAATAATACTTTGATAAGTATGTTTTAAAATAGGGATGGTATAATAAAATTGTGGGGTATACGTTCGTGCTTGACCTCCATAGAATGGAAATAGGCACAAACTTTAATAAAGACTTTTCCTATCTATCTGGGTAAGTATACTTTTATAATTATGTTTCAGTTTGAAGAAATATGGTATAATAAAATTATGGGGTGTTCGTTCGCGCCTGACTTCCGTAGAATGGAAATATGTCACAAAGTTTAACAAGGATTTTTTTTTTTCAATATAGATCCACAGAATAATGTGATAAGCGTTTCAGTGTGAACAGGTATAGTATAATTAATTATGGGTTTTATCTATTTTATGTTTACTTTCATCATATTTTGATACCCCAAATTCGAAGCTATCTCTTTACAACCCTTCCTTTTCCTAACCTATCATACTTTCATAAATCAGAGTCCATTTTCTGCAGGCTGTTTTTGAACCCAGTCAACAACGGGTACTTTTGCTAGTATATATATATATATATATATATATATATATATATATATATATACAGTAAAGAGCATCACCATGGCCAACTACATTACAATTTGAACCCACGACCGCAGAGCCTGCAGTCGGTCCGTTTATCCTTACTCGACTGGAATTACGGGCTACGTGATCGCGTATCAATTATTCCGTAGTACTGTATTTGTTTCTTTTAACGATACACACACAACTATATATATGTATATATATATTTATATATATATATATATATATATATATGTATGTGTGTGTGTGTGTGTGTGTGTGTATGTGTGTATAGACACATTGCATCGTAAGGACGATCAATGGGCAACTTACTATTGGGAAGCGTTTGTTTTATTTATTTTTACGTAAATTAAATCATCTAAAAATCTAGTATGAAAAGAGTTTTAAAATTATTATTACAAAATACGTGTCTTAAACGTAACTGAATTGGCATTACAAACGGTTCATTTCAATTCCGATCAAAAAATGACATGATTTCCCCTACTATTATAAACCCTCCATCGAGTTGACTGCATTTATATTATAACAGCGTCTTTAATTCCCTATAATGACCCTCTAAATTATGCTCTAATCCGATGATTTTTATGAGCCCATTATTGCTCGATGTTCGTCGTCTGTTCTGCATAATCTTAGCTGAACGACGTGCAAAATAGTATGTTTATTCTAGAAGTGTAAGCCATGTTTAGTTTCAGAACAGTTTCCGATGGTTCGTAATTCTACACAAGTCCTGGGAGGTGACTGGTTCGCAGTAGACAGTTCTCGAGTTGGAATTCATAGAGCAAAAAATTTTTCTCGTGTTGACACGAAGAAAACATATGTGAAATTGCTCGATAAAGATTTATGGAGCCATTCTGGTTTCTGATTGGTTGGTAGCAGAACGTGAATCAATTCGATTCGTCAGTTCCTAGTAGCCTTATTTAAAAATAGAATCTCTCGACTGGTTGGGATCATACACATTTACACTCGGTGTGATGGGATGTGTCTCCTAGCGGCTCCGACTCCAGGGAGACGCGGTAGAAGTACTCGTCAAGGATGCGTTCTTGACACTCAACCCGACAGGTGAGGGAGGGAGATTCGGCTAGCACCTGTCGGTCTGAGGTACACCGCCTGAGTACTACCTAGGAGGTCCCCCCCAGGCCATGCCACCGGGCTTTCCGGTGGGGCAAGTTAATTGCTTGTCGCCTGAGGCGCCCCTACCGGGGAATGCCTACGGGGTGCCCAGGAAACTTTTGTTGGGGCGAGAGTGTTCCTTCTTTAGAAAAGCTCGCCTGTTCTCCACCTTCCGGCCTTGTGCCACATTTTGCTGTGGTGGGCAGCAAATAAATAACTACACCATTACACTCTGTGTGATGGGATGCGTCTCCTAGCGGCTTCGGCTGCAGGGAGACAGGGTAGTCGTACTCGTCAAGGATCCGTTCTTGACACTCAGCCCGATAGGTGAGGGGCCAGCAACCGGCCCAGCACCTGTCGGACTGAGGTACACCGCCTGAGTAATACCTAGAAAGTTTACCTTCCCAGGCTTTGCCACTGGGCTTTCCGGCGGAGTAAGTTCATCGCTTACTACCTGAGGCACCCCTACCGCGGAATGCCGACGGGGTTACTAAGGCAATTTTTGACATTGCAGGCGTGCCCATCCTTTAGGGGATCCTGCTTAGTTCCCCTCTTTCCCGGCCTTGTGCCAAATATTGCTGATGTGGGTAGCAATTTAAATGACTGGACTGAGGTACACCGCTTGGGTACTATCTAGGTGGTCCACCCTCTCAGGCTCTTCCAACGGACTTTCCGGTGGAGCAAGCTAATTGCTTGTCGCCTGAGGCGCCCCTACCGTGGAATGTCGACGGGGTGCCCAGGCAATTTTTTTTGAGGCGAGAGTTCCCCTTCTTAAGGGAAGCTCGCCTGTTCTCCAACTTTTGGCCTTGTGCCACATTTTGCTGTGGCGGGCAGCAAATAAATAACTACCCTGTTACTTGACATTCAGCCCGACAGGTGAGAGGCAGGGAACCGGCCCAGCACCTGACCGACTGAGGTACACCTCTGGGGAATACCTAGGAGATCCACCCTCCCAGGCCTGGCAACCAGGCTTTCCGGTGGAGTAAGTTTATCGCTTCCGGCCTGAGGCGTCCCGACCAGGGTATGCCGACGGGGTTACTCAGGCAAGTTTTGCAATTGCAAGAATGACCCTCCTTTAGAGAAGCCTGCTTGGATCCCCACTTTCCGGCCTTGTGCCACATTTTGCTGTGGTGGACAGAAAATAAATATCTACCCCATTACACTCTGTGTGGTGGGATGTGTCTCTTAGCGGCGTTGGCTGCAGGGAGACAGTGTAAAGTACTCGTCAAGGATTCGTTCGTGACACTCAGCCCGACAGGTGCGGGGCCAGGAACAGGCACAGCACCTGTCAGACTGAGGTACACTTCTTGGGTACTACCTCATTATACTCTGTATGATCGATTGTGTCTCCTAGCGGCTTCGGCTTCAGGAAGACCGGGTAGAAGTACTTGTCAAGGATCCGTTCCTGACACTCAGCCTGACAGGTGAGGGGCCGGCAACCGGCCCAGCACCTGTCGGACTGAGGTACACCGCCTGGGTAATACCCAGGGTGTTCACCTTCCTAGGCCTTGTCACCAGACTTTCTGGTGGAGCAAGTTTATCGCTTGTCTCCTGAGGCGCCCCTACCGCGGAATGCCGACGGGGTTACTCAGGCAATTTTTGCAATTGCAGGAAGGCCTCTCCTTTAGGGGATCCTGCTTAGATCCCCACTTTTCGGCCTTGTGCCAAATATTGCTGAGGTGGGCAGCAATTAAATAACTACCCCATTATACTCTGTGTGATGGGATATGTCCCTAGCAGCTTCGTCTGCAGGGAAACAGGGTAGTAGTACACGTCAAGGATCCGTTCTTAACACTCAGCCCGACAGGTGCGGGGCCAGGAACCAGCCGAGCACCTGTCAGACTGAGGTACACCGCCTGAGTAATACCCAGGAGGTCCACCCTCCCAGGCCTTGCCACCGGGCTTTCCAGTGGGGCAAGTTTATTGCTTGTCGCCTGAAGCGTCCGGGCCGCGGAATTGCGACGGGGGTACTTAGGCAATTTTTGCAATTGTAGGAGTTCCCCTCCTTTAGGGGAGCCTGCTTAGATCCCCACTTTCCGGTCTTGTGCCAAATATTGCTGATGTGTGCAGCAATTTAAGTAACTACCCCATTATGAAATATTGCAACATGTGCATAAAAAGTATATGTAAAAATTATTTGTTATGTTTTTAAAAATTATTTTTCATTCGCGGATAAGATTTTCATGGGATGATTAATTTAATGCTGAACAATATTATGTGATGATTGAAAACGAGTATTATAATGAACAACTATTGATTACTTAAAAGGATTTGGATTTAAAGACTTGTGTTTTAGACAAGAAAGAATCAGTCCCGGAGTAATGTGTGCCATAGATGAGAGATTCTTGGAAAGAAAATGTGTTCATGGAAATACTTTTTTGAATTTATATTGACAAAGAATGAAATATATTATACATATTTTCATGACAAGTACTCGCCTGAGCTTCAATCTATGATCCTCCTCACCAAACCTTCACAAAAACCACTCGTCTAGCTACAACAACTATAAACAATTTCCTCTACTCACTATCTATACCTAAATTGAAAATCAAAGTCCATAAACAAATCTTATTTCCTAGAATTTCCCGTATGTTGCCCTATTCCGCTGGCCTGCTCGCTCGCTAAGTACAATATGGTTGTCTTCAAGTACAATGTAAGCAAGTTTTGGTTGGACCGCCTCTAAGCAATCAAATTCCACCGCTATTTCTATCACTAATTATTATTACGCCAGTGTCTTTGTGACTACTGGACATTAATTAACTTTTATCATCGAATGACCTTCGGGCTTTGATAATTGGTGACACCCATGTATAAAATAAGGAAGACGGTTTTATCAAGCGTCAAGAGTCAAGTATTTCTGGATAATTACTCCATTTTTCCCAGGAAGAAGTCAATCTTGGTTTTCTGATCCAAGTTCAAATTCTGACCCAGGAGCTTATCGAAGCAATCGAGAAAGACACATACTATCAAGATATAATGTTTAATTGTAACCCAATCTTGTGAGACGTAACCATGCCTCAGTCGTTAACGACATGAATTAACAATCTGGTGTGCTAAGTTCTGATCTAGTTCGTTCAACAGAAACACTTTAACTTAAGGTGCTGGCAATCTTCATGTAGTCTTATCAGAAAGTACAATATGCCTTTCTAGAAAACGGTCTAACTAGAAAGATATCGGAAAAAACGAAAGCCAACAATGGAATCAGCTGATTATAAGAAATGAATTAATGAACTAAAGTTGTTATCCTACTCGCGCCTATAGTTTGCACAACACGCCTAGTCGTGTAAAGGATCGAGCAAGCACTCTTAGAAATTAATACATTACGAAATTATTCGATTATGAGAATTGTTTTGAAAATGTTAATGGTTTATGAGGATATCATGAATTAGCATTATTATGTATAAAAAAAAACAATAATATAAGTTAAAACATTTTTTTAAAAATATGATTTAAAAAAATGTTTTCTCCACATGGGTTTTAAGGAATCCATTTCCTTAATGTGTATTTTATTTCAATTTAGCTGCAGGTGCAGCTGCGTGGTTTCCTCGTTTGCGTTCAACCTTACTGCAATCACTTGACCCGTTGTAAGAGGGATGAGACGCGATACAAGTTCCCAGTCGGTCGGAATCAATGTCTGCCAGCCATCCTATTCGAGGTGCATTTTAGCGTAACTTACTTCCCGGTGGAAAATGTCCTAAATTACTTGCGAGCTGCAGAGGCGCGGTGTTTTTCTTAGAGGAGGAGAGACTGGTTAAATGAGCCGTTTTCCAACTGCGTTCTAATACAAACCTTCTATGACTTTAACCGACAAAATTGTGCATGAATAAACGCTGCAGAAACGGATAGTCTTAAGATGCGTCTATTAGTTGGCATGATTAGTAATTAGAAATGCTATTTTATACAATCGTGACAGACGGAGGGACAGGCTGTCCCACAGGCGGACAAGCCTATGAGCAGACATACTCATAGAACGATATAACCTCTTATACAGCTAGTGCTTACTACAACACACTGTCTAAAGTATTGATTTCCCGACATAAAATGCACCAAATATCTATGTGTTATGTATTATGACCTACGCTAGTAAGTAGATATAATGTTAACTAATATGAATTTCAGCAAGTTGTACATTAAGTACATGTCAGGATGACCTGCCGGCATACGGAAATAGACTATCTATAGCCGATATAATTAGAGTATCAATTTTTACCTCCTATACAAAACGCGTTGGAAATGTAAGTGTTAAACTATATGACATAGAGATTACGTCATGTGTTCTGAACATAGGACCGTTTCTAGGCGGTAGGACGCGGAAAACAGAGGAGACGACATGCGTTCTGTAAATGTAAAGAGAAACTAAACAAATCGTACGCCGATAATAACATTGGAGGCTCTCAATTCCCAAGCAAAACAAAGTTTAGAAGCAATGAGAATTTGGCTGCACTCTCCTACTCTAAACAACCATTTTCTGAATAAAACCTTTGAAGACCAATTTATCTTTAGTGTGTTCCATGTAGGAGTAGATTAGTCTTAAGTTAAAAAGATCGCAACCACATTAGTTCATGGTCCACACATAGAAAATCGAAGTTAAAAAATGAAAATCCAGTGACCGCGCACGTATGTAAAAGACTTTTATTATTAGATGTGTTTTTGGTCGCTTATGGGCCAAAACACTATAAGTGCACGTTTGTAAGATACGGCGTGTGCAAATTCTTCGTTTAACGCCTTGTTAATGAAAATGCTACAAGTGTTCTCTTTTTTTTTTTTTTTTTTTTTGCAAATCTTAATTATGCTATGCAAGGTCAAAAACAAAAACAATAATATTCCTCTATAAAACAAGCAAACCAAACACCATGAATAAATAGTATACATATAGAGAACTTGAAGCAGAAACCCCTTTTCCCAAATTAATGTAATCGGGATTAAATAACCTGAAAAGGGTGGATATGTCGTAAAATAAAACAACCAAACAAGACTCGATGATAATTTTTTTTTTTAATTTTCTTCCTTTGAAGATTGTAACGCTGGATATGGGGCAGCCAAATCAGCTGCAACCATTGCCCAGCTTTTTATTGAAACCAACCGAGAGCTCTTTTTAGTATCCTCGTTGTTCACTTAAGTGCAACTGTCTGGATCTTTTTTGCACTTGGTTCACCAGGAATATTAGGTAGGATTTCGGGTTCTTCTTCATAAGCCCTGTGGCACCTATGATAACTGGTATGATTGATATCTCTCTAAGATTCCAGTTTCTTTTCATATCATTAATGAGACCTTGATATTTGGTCTGTTTCTCTCTTTCACCTCTGTTCAGACCTCCATCATGAGGGACACTCACTTCAATCAAGATTGCAACTCTTTCTGATTTATTCCATATAAATATGTCAGATTTCACAGCAACATTTTCAAGGAAGGTGACTGTAGGGATTACATGATCGTAATATATGGTATATAAGTCATTTCTACCTGTTCTTTCAGGTTGATGTTCCCAGGATTTGCTGCTACATTGGATGTTTAATTTTTTACAGATGGTCCAGTTGGGGAACTTACATGCTATATCATGTCTCGCCGTGTAGGAACTATCCCCTAAAAGAACCTTGCAACTTGATACTAGATGACTCACGCTTTCCAATTCCGTGTGGCAGAATCTGCAGTTGTTGTCATTAGTGAGATCTGCTATTTACTTGAATGCATTGGTCATCAATCTCTGGTCTTGAGCAGCCATTATAACCATTTCCTGATCGTGGTGGAAGGCTCTCCTTTTGAGCCAGTCCTTCTTTGCCTATGTATTCCTGGGAGAGTTTCTCCAGAATATACTTTGCACGCTGATGTTTGTCCCACTCTTTAAGGTTCCTCTTTTGGAATGTGTCGGTAACGTTGCCAATATGGAAGGCTGCTGTTTACGCCTGAGTAGAACATTAAGTCATTGGCCCGCAATTCGAAATGATGGATCAAACAAAGAAACTAACAGGAGTTAATACTGTCGTTACATGTACAAACTCGGGACCCACACGACAGTCGTACGAAACAACGACAAAGAAAAGAATTCGACTCAGTCTTTTATTTTAATGACATTTATTTACAGGTACTTTCCAGAATAATGCATTGTCTTGTTAAAAAGTCTACTCAAATGTGCTAAACAAAACTCTGCCGTGTCGAATACGTGATACTCCGTCTTTGTCCGACCATGTTTAGAACGCATCTCTTCCTGTTGCTCTCGGCCCACGTATGTTACACGCCTATCTCTGTTCTCTCTTATAATAGTCTTCTTTCCTCACTGTGACGTCCATCCAAACACGGATCGGTCATTTACATATAGCTGCTGTTGCCACACATGCGCCCAGTTTCTGTTATATATATATATATATATATATATATATATATATATATATATATATTTATATATATATATATATTTATATATATATATATATATATATATATATATATATATATATATATAATGGATTCTGGTGCGCCAAAAATTCATCCTGGATGACTGTAACATTCTATATAAAATAGTTCTTAATAATAGAAGTCGGAATAGAGAGTTCTGAAAGAGAGAGGATGGAGACCATAGAGAAAGGAATGGAGAGACAGACGGTATGAGAGAAGTATAGCAAGATGAATAGAGATATATTAAGTAATATATATAGTAAATACTGACTCAGCATGTCAGGAAGTCACTGAAAACACACTAATGTTAAAAAAAAATGTGAATCCTTCCTGGGAAATGCACTATTCAAATGGAATTCAAATGGAGTTACACGCGCATACTTTTGTAGTTTCAGTTTTTATTAAAATTACTTCCTTATTTATATTATTGGCCCTCATTGATTTAGACACTACATACGCATTTATTTACGTATTTGCTCGTTTCTTCAACGGCACTCATTGTGGTGACAAAGGGTGTGCTGTAATATCTTTCTTTGAACACAAACGATATTGATCGGATAAAGATTTGAACTCTCATGAAATTAAACTATCAGCAACTCGACTAGGGAGATTTTATTCGACTCTTTTGCATTTTGTCAAGAATCTTTGCTGATGTAGACTGACGGGTAAAGTTTTTCTTCTATAGCCATGCGCATATTTTTCATAGGTAAGTTAGCGTCTATCTTTATCCTCATCATTTTGATGTAATGATGAGAGAAACTGTATTGTTGATATCATAAAAAAGGTGCCATTGTACGATCGTCTAAATGTTGCTGTCTATTTGCGATATATTCATATCTAATTGTTCCTATGCAGTTGTGTGTGTGTGTGTGTGTGTGATACATGTATTTGGGACATACCTAAACTTCATGCGTCGTTGATTTTGTCGATCTAGAATTCATCTTGTTTTTGGAGGGGAGACTGGACACCTATTTAGGACGAATATCCAAGACGATGATTATTTTATATAATTTTTTTATTCACATTCCAGGTGTCCATCGCATAAGAATGGAAAGTGAATGTCTTTGCTTGCGTGGTTACTCCAAGGTCTTATTTTAACACACGTCAGCTTCCCCTCCCACACAGTGAAGGGGAAGGAACGACCTGTTAAGCCGTCCGCTCTTCTTTATGTCCAAATCCAAACTCACTGACTCCAGCTAACCTGATCACGTGACTCACGCGCAGATCCGATCAGCTGACCCTCACTTCCGGTAAAATGTGTCTACAATCTGATTTACCATATTTCTTTTTTATGTTCGACCTATTTCCTAACAAAATAGATCATATCGATTAGCTCTTTAGTTAATGTTCCCAATCTTGTGTGGTTGTTATTTTTTTTGTTTTGTTTTGTTTTTTGCTTGCGTTTATCCTCTAGAATTTACCACTTTGCTTCAATAGGAGAGTTTCTGCTAAGTCTTAATCGGCTATGTTTGGATCATGCAGTCGTTTCTTTGTTCTCGTGAGATTTGAATTGGCATCAAACCTACCAGATTATAGGGAATGTTTGAAATGGCATTTTCTCTGTTGATTGGAGAATAGGTGATGCCCGGTGCAGTTTGTAAGAGCTCTACCCTCCCAAGCCGTTGCGTCTGGTCTTTCGAGAGGAGGATAAGTTCATTAGTGCCGACGGCAGCACAAAAAATTTTAATAGGCCAGAGTATTCCTTTATGAATATTGGCTTATATTTCCACATCTTGTGTCACGAATTTTTGTAGGGGAGAAAGAATGTAAATAAAATCTCCTCCACAAAGATTTGCCTTATTGATCAAATGGGAGCTGCAATGTGTTTTTATTAGTTTAGAGTGTCGCACCACGTAACTATCCTATCAAACCCGAATTTTAAAGCATGGCTACAACTAAAGTGCTAATATTGCTTACTGAAAATGAGTATTCTGTTTTGTCAATTTCAACCAATTTTTATTAAAACTTCCAAGTGCAAATCGAAAGTTCTTGATCTTGCCATTTTGCATACCAGGAAAGCAGAATTTGCTCGTTTCGAAATCAATCTGGCCGAGAATATATTTTTCTGGGGTCATTTCAAATAATACATGCCTTTTTTGACTGATGTCTTTGTCATGATTTAATTATCCATACGTAACGTTGCTCGGGAATCAACTTGTTGTACCTATTTACTATGCCTCCCCACAGGACAGAGTTAGACACCAGGGTCGTTTTTTAACGTGGAGAAAAGGTACAAAAATAAAAATTGTCTCAGTCGTGCAGGATTTCTCCTCCACCGAAAGAGAACAAGAAATAGAAGTGCAGCATCTGAAGAACAGATACTACACTTTGATCTTGACCAAAAGGCCAATCAACTTGTTGTAGCCTCACTCATAAAGTAGACAAAATATAGAAAACAACTTCAACTCGCTTATTTTATTGTACAACTACAGTTATTTCCACATTCTCTCGAAACCGCTGTGGCGTCCCTCATGTGATCGTGCCCTCGAGTGTCATCCACATCTCTCAAGTGATCTTGAATTTTATGCACGCCTCTCACGTCATCTCGAACGTTATTCCCGTTACTAACATGATATCCATTCTAAAGTCTTCTTTACCTACCGGTGACATCATGCATTTGCATACGCGCGTCCGCGCTATGTTACACATATAAATCTTGACGAACTGTTAAGTTGAAAATTCAATGCGGCATTTTACCTTGGGTGCTATCATTACAGGATGGAACGCTAAATCTGTCGTCCTACAGAAAACAACACTACAGCTTTATTTTAAAACTTTTATTGAAAAAAATCATTTCAGGTAACTTGATTATGTAGTAGAGCTGACATCTATTCAATGTAGCTGCCTACAGCCTCAATTACCGCTTAATTACGGGTCCAGAACTGGCAGCATGGCTTTTCCACAAACGCCGGCGAGAGCTCTACGAATATTCGACGGTTGGCGGCAATCACGCTGGTTTTTGGTGTTGTGGGGTGTCAGGTTTCTGATGTTCTGTACGTATTAACAAACGAAGTATTCCAGCAGGTTCAGGTCTACTTCGAATATGTGAGATGTCATGTGGCCCTCAATTGAAACGACACCAAAGACCATAACCGTGTCTGGAAATATCGGTGAGCTGTGTCCTCAAGCGTTGAGCCGTCAGGATTAGCATTTTGGGGATGTTAGCAAGTTATGACAACTTGTCATAGCTTGGATCGGTGGAGAGCATGAGTTTTACAGCGGGTGCATCTCGCTCGTTGAACATTGTATCACTTTCAGACTTGATATAAGGCTCCTATCGCTATTGGGATTTGTACATAACTAGCCAACTACTAGATGGTCTGCAACAAATAAAAAGGAAACCGGGTTTCATCAAACGGAAATGGAATCATGTTGTATTTGCTATGGCGACAATTTTATCGTACCACCCTGTAGAATGTTCACGGTTAAGGATAAGAGGCAAAAGAGATAGAAAAAAAGAATATTTCTTTAAGATGTCTATTATTCTGATGGTTTTGTTCTTGCAATTGGGAATTGTGATAATGGTTACTGATGGTGTCGGATTCCTTAATCCGGCACACGTCACGTTAGAATATCATTTTTAGAAGCGTTCATGTATCCCGAGGTTTTAGGTTTTATTAGAATATACAAAACAGACAGATAAAAAATAATTGATACCAAACAAACAAAAACAAAATTAAATAAAATAAAAAGGCTCTGTTTATTTGGTGCTTGTAGCGTTTGAACTGAAAACAACAGGAAAAGCCAAGTAGAATCAAAGGAAATAAACAACCATAAACGAACAATGTGAGCAATGAAACAAGAAATAATTGTAAAAATAACAATTGACAACTGCAACCGAAAAAAGTAAAACAACAAAATGGCTGTTTGAAATGATGTCATCCGTCTTTCCACTCTCTACAGAAGTTGTGTGCAGATTACTAGAATTACGCAAGATAATTCAAACAAATCTGACTCTATTGACAACTGCATAATATGAAAGCACAAATGTGGTTCAGCAAAAAGACACACACATACACCCTAATATATACACATACATATATATATATGTATATGCATATATATTTATATATATATACAATATATATATACATATGCACATTTACATATATATATGTGTGTGTGTGTGTGTGTGTGTGTGTGTGTGTGTGTGTGTGTGTGTGTGTGTGTGTGTGTGCGCGCACCATCATTGAACAGCAGGGATAATTTCTGTTTGTTTCTCTTGCGATCAGTTTTTTTTCATTTGATCGAATTTACATTGTTCGAACGTTATGTTCGAGTGTAGGAAGAAGTTTGCCATAGTCTCGAACGTTTTCGACTTCCATGAGTCGTGTTCAGATGAGTGATTGAATTAAAAAATTGTGTTCAGTGAATTTACTGAAAAAAAATCGTTTAAAATTGTTAAAATAACTTACCCGTGTCCTCTCCCTCATAGTGAGCCTGGTTGATGGTCGGTTTGTTTATGCGAATTAGTAGGGCTTCCATAATTGGGAGGTGCAAGTTATGTATGAATGTATATATGTATGCATAATCTCGTTAACACACCGGTACTCGTCAGATCACCAATGTTAAGCAATATTGAACCTGGTTAGTACCAGATGGGAATTCTAGGCGCTGTATGTGCTACTGGTATTTAACAATATCGACTTAGGAGAGGTGTGGTTTTAGATTGCGCAACTCTTGCCACAAAAATTCCACGCGCAGGCATACGTACTATGGATATCCATAGTCTGTTAATACTGAAGGAAGCCTTCATGTATGTATGTATGTATGTATGTATGTATGTAATGTCGCTGGAGTGATAAATAACGACAAAGTCTGAAGCGCCTAGCGTTCCGGTTTCGGTTTAGGCGGATGGTACCCAAGTCGTCATGTTTTTTATAACTTTTAAAATTGTTACATTTGATAATAATCAATAGAGTTTTGCCTCTATAATAATAAATAAGAAATCTGCTTGAATAAACATAATGTTTATGCGTATTTTTCGATCGGGCAACACAAAGCGGCGTGTCAGTATATATATTTATACATACATAACCATGCTCTATGGGGATTATACGCGAAATATTCTGTTTAATTGCCATATATATCTTAATAACATAAAAAGAATACCGCTTTCAGAAATTATAGAATTGATTTCTCGAACAGAATATTTTAAAATAAAAAAAAATCTGATTTTCCAAGAAAGCATTCCATAATATTGTATTGACTTTCTTTTCATAACCCTAAATTAAAGTAAATACATCCCACATTATCTGTCTATAAGTTGTGTTTCAAAATTTATAATGATCGGTTAATTAGTTTTAACGTTAAACATGTATATAAAAATATATAAGCCTATGTGCATATATATATATATGAGACCCTATTCATAAGACCTACCTTATTTTGAGAAGGATACAAAAATCAAAGATTTATAATGATGTCGATTTACAAAACAATGAAACATAATGCAAATCAAATATATTCGATTTCTTTTAATCAGATGATAACCCGATTTATTAAATTTTGACTTTGCCAACTTTTGTAGAAGCAAATCATTTATTATTTGGTCTTAACGGCTCCACGGTGTCATGCTCAATTGATAAAAGCGACAAATTCGATCTTCTGATATGCTCGAACGTTATGCTTTAGTGTTTAGAAGCTTATTAATTAAGTTTTAAGTGTAATAAGCTGATGTAACAATAGCATTAATCGGCTGATGAACCGATCACAGTTAATATTTTTAACGATGCGGATTCAGTTTCTAGTGTTTTCCTGTAACAAAACGTACCGATAGAAAACAAACATAATGCATAGTATCCCTTAGATAAAAATATATATACTCTTTGTACATAGAACTGAGCAATTATTTTTTCCAATAAGACTGAATTACAGAAGACTGGATTTTAGTTTCTAGTGTTTCGTAAAGCCGACAGTATAGCTGAATGAATAAAACAATGCATATATATATATATATATATATATATATATATATATATATATATATGTGTGTGTGTGTGTGTGTGTGTGCATATATATAAAATTATGTTATCACATAATAAACCTTTAACATAGCAAAACTTTTTAAGATAAGAAAAGCTCAACACTATTAAGAGCAGCAAACAATAATATTAAGACGAGGAATAAAAGTAATATATAATTACTTTATTATATCGTCAGAACAATAAGGAAAAAATAAAGGAGGAAATTAAAACAAATAAGCAATATATAAAATTGAAATAAAATTCAATTTTTAAGAATAAAAGTAAAACAAAATAATTTTGTTAAAAAAAAATTGTTTTCTTAATTTTTCCCTTCACATTTTTTATTGCTCTTATAATGTAATAATTGTTTAACATCATTAAAAACACTTAACCGTTCTCTCCTGTTTTAACATGCTTTTAACGATTTTATTTGGAAAAAATCGATTTTCAATTTATCACTCGCCTGAAGACGACACGTAGAAGTCGAAACGTTGGCAAATTTCTTTTTTACACTCGAACAGAACGTTCGAAAATTCTCCGGCCAAATGGCAAAAACGGATCGTAAGAGAAACAAACAGGAAATATACATGTGGTTCAATGAAACATGCATAAGAAATAAAAAAATGTTGCCCAAATATACTAATATATATGTGTGTGTGTGTATGTGTATATATAAGTGCTCTCTCTTTCTCTTTCTCTCTCTCTCTCTCTCTCTCTCTATATATATATATATATATATATATATGACTACATTTAATCACATAAATTAATATACGAAAGTATAATTTTATGTGTAAACTTTAAGTATTTATTTCAACAGTGCTCAGTACATAGGTAGAGATAGATAGTAAGTTATTAAAATATATATGGCAATTAAGTTACACAAAATATTCCTTGTTTCATCCACGCCAGGATTCACTAGGCTTATGCGAAGAGTTGTGGTTATCTCGCGTTTTTATATACGCATATTCTATTGAGTTTTTAGTTAGCCAATCAGCTCCCTAGTTTTCACCTCGCCTCTCCAAATCAGCAATGGACAGGAACTTACAGGACAAAGGCCCAGTTTACCTTCAGTTCAACCCTTTCCTTTGTGTGTGCTTTTTCAGCGGGAAGCGTACATATCTAGTGATCTGACCTATTTTAAACCTAGGTGTAGTTAAATGTGATTTTTTTTAAAATATTATGTTAGTTTTTATATATATATATATATATATATATATATATATATATATATATATATGTGTGTGTGTGTGTGTGTGTGCGTGTGTGGAGAGAGAGAGAGCAAAAGAGGAATAAAATGTCTGAGGGGGTTATTAGCGGAGAGAGTTTTTATTGATTAAAGTTGTTTTTATCAAATCTAACATATCATGATAAGTATAACATAAGAATTGTCGAGGAAGAGACGGTGGCGAGAAGATAGACGGCGAAGACTTGTTTGTGTGCAATCAGTTATATTATTATCGACTTGATCCCATGAGAAAACAAAAACTAAAATGGCAGAAAATACTAAAAAAAGAATCAGTAAAGGAATAAACGTGCAAATGTATGAAAGACAGTGAATGAAAATGAACAAATTTCGTGTCACAATAATTGGTACGTGTAACAAAGGGTGATGAGGCAATCATATTGTGCTCCCTTTCCTTCGTTTTCAGTATGCAAATTGCATTAATGCTGCGTTAGGATTTGCTAACATTGACGGAATATCAAAACACCACATCAACGAAAGAAAGTGTTGAGTTAGCCGGAATAATGTAAAGTAAGATGACGTCAACCATCATTATATATATATATATATATATATATATATATATATATATATATATATATATATATATATATATATATATATATATATTAGGTTGCCAAAAAAAGGTTCTTTCGGTTCTAACTTTTAAATTCAAATAAACATATCTCGGCTCAAACAAAGATTTATTGATCGAAAATAAGCAACGCAGATCAAGTGTATTTATGACAGTAACGTAAACGAAATTTTGCGGTCTGATGTCGATGAAGTCGCTGAAGGCGTTTTTTGATATCGCTCAGGTTTTTGAAGCATTTCGTGCGGAGAAAGTTGTTGAAATGCTTAAAAAAGTGATAGTTGGTAGGTTAGAGGTCTTGAGAATATGGCGAATGAGGCAGAGTTTAATAGCCATATTCGTTCAACTTCTGCAGGGTCGGTTTGGCAACGAGCGGTCAGGCATTGTCGTGGAAGAGAATTGGTCCTTTTCTGCTGAATAATACTGACTGTTGATGTCGAAGTTTTTGATGCATTTTATCCATTTGTTCACAGTACTTTTCCGCATTAATGGTTTCGCCAGCATTCAAAAATCTGTAATAGATGATCTCGATTGCAGACTACCAAACAGTGAGTATGGCCTTCGTTTGATGCGACTCTTGTTTGGGGAAGTGTCGTGCATCTCCGTCGGCGTCTAACCACTGATCTAAGCGTCGCCGGTTGTCCTAAACCCCCCCCCCACTTTTTAGTGCAACACAACCCGGTCGAGAAACGGGTCGTTCTTGTTGCGTAAAAGAGAGGGAGATGACACTTAATAACGGCGTTTCGTTTGGTTGTCGTGCAATTAATGAGGCGCCCATTTATCAGGGTTTTTTTTACTATTCCAATCTCTCTCAGGTGGTGGGAAATCGTTGTATACATTACGTATAATTTAGAAGCAAGTTCTCATACAGTTGTGTGTGGATTGGCTTCGACTAAGACTCTTAATTGATCATTATTAACATCCGATGGCCGACCAGTATGCCCATCATCTTAAAGACTCTTGTCGCTGCCACGAAATTTCTTAAACCACCATTGGGTTGGGCGTTCAGTAGTAGTTCTTAGGTCAAAGGCTTCGTTAATATCGCGAGCTGTTTCAGCAGCTTTTTGGCTTAGCTTGAATTAAAATAAGAAAATTACGAAAATTTGCTTTTTCACAATCTTTTATTAAACATTCTGAAGCATAAGACATAATTGTTTTTAAACGATTGTAATCTAAACGATTACATAGAGCGAAAAACGCTCTTTAAAATGATATATAAAGTAAAGGTATTATAACGAAAAACTTCCTTTAAAAATGCATCATTTAAAGTAAAAATTAAAAATTCCGCAAGAGGTTTCAAATCACTTTTTTAAAGCCGTGCCAAGCTGGTCTAGTGATTATCCTACTAAATTCACTTTATTTAGTCTTTGGTTTCGATCTCTGCTCAAGTATTTTTTTAATTACAAGAAGTGAACTGTTTAGACAAAAATATAATGCTCGCAGGGACATGTCTCAGTTTGTTTCCGTTTTTTTTTTTACTTCATTTTTTTATAAGTAAGTTAACGTTACGTTTAATATCTATGGTATTTCTGTTTATAATACATAAGAACCCCGCATTAATAAAAATATTATATTTATGCGTATTTTACGACCGAGCAACACTTTGTGACCTTCTAATATATATATATATATATATATATATATATATATATATATATATATATATATATACTATACTGGTCATGTCATATGCTACTGGTACCATGTAACCCAGTACTACCTGCCTCATGGTCGGGTCACCGGCGACTAAACTGGTTCCCTCACCAGGCTTGTTTGGGAGGATTAAAAACAAGACCTTCCAAAGGGCGAATGAACTCTTTTTCTGGGTCAATGGCCAACTAGCACCGTGTATATTTGTGTGTGTGTGTGTGTGTATTGGGGTGGAGAGGGCTCCCGTAAGCCGTGGTGAAGGCAAGCTTTCTAGGAGAAGCAAATCTCTGATTTAAAAAACCATAAAGCGGGAGACCAGTACCCGCATTAATCTGGTCTGCAGTTTAATTTGTTGCTGGCTATCTTGCTCTTGCTTGTTGCTGGATCTCAACATTTTGAATCGAGAGAGACTTAGCTGTCGTACAAAGCTAAGACTCTGTAACATCATCTTTGTATAGATACTCCCTCAGGCATTTGGGCTCATGGATTTTAAATGTCTGAGGGAGTGGCACTCGTCTGACAAGACGTTGCAATCATCATATATACTAATGGCAGTTAAATTTTTCCTAGTTTCCATTTGTCCCCAGCATTGGTCGATGATGTGGATGATAAAAAAAATGTAGAAGATACTCTAAAGATGCAAAACCGAGTTGGGATAACCTTTCGCTGCGAGGAGTTGGCTAGAGAATTAGGCATGGTATTTTTTATAGGCAGATTATATTAATTTAATATAACCATCACATATTGGAGGAGATTCCGCCATTTCAGAAACAAAATACAGTTGATGAGGTGGGCCAAAATTTACACATGTTTCCCCGGATGATGGTGTAGTCCTAATCAAAACCTTATGAGTAGCGTTATTTGAAGTTGACTGTATATTATATTTATATTACACGATCTTTTATCCAGGCGTGTAACTTGGGAATTCGTGTCGTGAATATTTTTCTAGAACGGCTGTTATGTCCTGAGTCCAGTAACCATCTCCCAGGAGGAATAAACGATAGAATATAAACAATAAACTTCTTTGATATCAAGGAGTAAATTACTTCGTCGGCTACGTCTACTGATGAATCTTGTCTTCTTATTCTTTGCCGGGATTATCACTAGCAGAATCACTGCTATTGAATGTGGTATGAAATAAGCCAACGATACATTATTTTTATAAAATTATTTTTTATTAATAAACGAGGAGTATTTTAATCTGAGATCGTTCTTGACTAAGTCACGATTTCAACTTTTGCGTCCGTAATTGCGATCTCAATAAGAGACTGAAATTTCCTTTTGTTTGTTCAAATCCTGCTGTTGACCAAGCAGAGTTGGCCCTTCTGTCATATGTGCACCCAGATCGCTTTGAGATAAAGACAGCACAACTTGACTTTACATGTTAAACAGGAAAATATGGCTGAAGGTTATCCACGCGAAGGAAACATAAGAGCTTCCCTACAAAGGTTTCTTTACCGTTGTGCCACTTGTAAAATGTTATACTAGAGTGTAATACAAAATTATGTCAGAGTTTACGTTATAAGCTTAGCTGTCGAAATTCAGTGTTATCCAATAAACATGAGCCTGGAAACATCATTTGTCATATAACCTTCATTAATTCACTGCTTTTACAGAACATGGTGAAAACAGCATATAAGAATACAACTAGATCGCAGTAGATATTCCATCGTTGTAAAATATTGGTATAAGGCGGGTTCGTTTACTAAGTTTCAGGAAATTATTTGAAATGTTTAAATGAAACCTTTGAAGATTAGCATTTATGATTGGGTAAGGCACTTCAAGAACTATGTGACAGTGTTTGAAGCAACCAGTGAGGACAGTCGGAGCCACTCAAGATTCCGATAAAACCACCAAATGTCGATCAACAACATGTGATAGTTAGTTCATCTGATTCTGAAATAATATGCGCAAAAATAAGGTGCAAACCATGCATGCGTCCATTCTTTCAAATTCCTAGTTTCAGCAAAATGGAGCTGGTTCCCATACCTCTAATCAGTTCTAAGATAGGCTGAAAGAGGAACTTGTATGACGAGTTCAGGTGGATATCTCACAGCCCAAACTTTATCCCTCAGATGTCTTTCTCTGGTGTTACCTTTAAGACAGATTTATGCAGAGACTAGGGGATATCAAGGACGTAAATGAAAACATCACAAAAGAAAACAGATAATTTAATTTGTCACTCGGATTATCCAATAAAACGATCACTATTTGGCATATATTTTCATTAATTGACCTATGATTCTTATGTCCCATGGAGAAATTTGTGTTTTGTCTCAAGAAATTCATCATGTAAAACTCGAGAATCTTTGATTGAACTCGGGAATATGTACAAAATTTCGAACGCAACCTTTCATTTAATCAACGGAGGCCATCCTGAATAAATTTTCTAGAATAATGAAAATAGGTACAAAGACTGCTGACATTTTGATATTATGTTTTAAACACAAGTTTTATTCAATCATATTTCGGATTTTTCTAGATGAGGATTGATAATTTGTATTGTTCGCATTTCTCGGACTACTGTTCTTAGATTTGGTGTTATTCTCACAATGTGTATATCGATGTAACGATGTATTCCGCAAGAACTTGTGGCGTAACGGATATAAGTGCTAAGTATAATCAGTTCTAAGTGGCAGTCTTTAGGGGATTCAGTTTTAAATGACCATGTTAAAATAGTAAGACATTTTTTCAAGATACGAAGCTAGCTTAATGTTTTCTAATCGTGTAAACTTTATTGATAATAGAACATCCAATAAATAAATTACAAATCTGTCCATAGACAAAAAAAATGGTTTCTATTTACAACTTTACACAAGGAGAGATAAAGAGTTGGTAGAATGCAAAATGTAAGATAATCCCCAAACAGTGTATCTTTTATTATTCCGACTGCTGTTCTCATCTTAAATATTATTGGCACAATTGTTTGGGCGATGTAAACTCCGACATTCTCTAAATACATTTTGTCGAACTTAGACTAAGTAATAATCAGACTTCTGGTGGATGAAGGTTCAATCCTTAGTGCGGACGATTCTAAGAATGCATTAACAATTGCGAATTACTTCTATTTGTTAATGGGTGACGAAACAAAATCGTTGTAAGAATGATATCCAAGATTAAATAAATAGTCCGAATAATAATGACGTATATATATTTTTTTTATTCTTGAAGCAAATAAAGAAATGAGGTCAATCGAAATTTTGAGCTCGTTTTAAGGAAAGAGTTTTGTATAAACAACTTGGACTCATCGATTAATGCGATAAATAAGAAATCATTATTTGCTAGCTAATTCGCTTAATATTTAATGAGATAAACATAATTTTAAAAAACAGTATGAAGAGTTGACATTATTCGTCTGAAAGTTGACGTGGCATAAAAATGTGTGCGTGATACCCTACGATTACTGAACAGGTTGACTAGTGTAAATATTTAATTTTCATAGCTAGACGGAAAGAACAGTAGAACGCCAAGTTTTGTAAACAAAAAGATAAGTTTACCAGGAGAGGAATTTCAAACAATAAACAAAAGTGACAGGAATGGAATTGTAAACAATTGGCAATCAGTTTGAAGAATTTATAACAATAATTGGTTAGGACAATAACAATAGTTCACCTCATTTGCAACCATAAGAGATAACGCGATCAAAGTTTTAGGGACAAAGAAATATTTTATTATATGAGGTAACGACCGCATCGATGAAGGAGAGGAGTTGACTTTTCTCATGGGATCGAGTCGATTTAGTTATTGGGAGAATCGCTTGGCGATAAATCGTTCTTTAAGCTCTGTGAGCTAAGAGGACGCTATGGCTCAAGATGAAAAAGCAAGAAGAATTGGATTTCAACGTCGATCACCACGGGGCATGGATCTGAAATAAGAGATATTCTAGTTTGAATAATAATATTATCTTGTGTTAACTTCATAATGCCATGGAAACGATCTTTATTTCAGAGATGCAAGTTAGTGCTAACCGATGGCGAACTAAAAGAAATAGTGAACGCCAAATATATCCCTTGTCTGTGCACTACGCAGTCATGGTGTTATTGAAACTGTGTGTTGTATAAGTACACGTTACACGTGGTAATGTACACACGCACTGACACATTGATATATTAATAACGAGTATAGACACTTACGTTGCGAGCTTTTCTTTGTTTTATCGTTATTTCCATGGCAAGTGCTCGTGTTAGTTCCAATCTCTGCCCCCCTCGCCAATCTTTCACGATAAACACCCGTCTAGCTGAAACCACTCTCATTAATTTTCCCCACTCTTTATCTGTGCCTAAATCAAAGCGTAGATTCAATGAGCAAAGCTTCTTTCTTAGAAGTGCACAACTGTGGAACTCTCTTCCGTTTGCCTGTTTCCCACCTCACTACAACTTGGATGTCTTCAAGTCCAACATAAACAAATTCCTGATGAACCGCCCCCTTACGTAAGACACTTTTATCAAATCCCCAATGCTAACGATTACTACGATACTATCTCATTAATTACTGTACACGCTATAACCCTTATCCCTGAGTGGCTTTCGGGCTTTGATAAGTGGTGACCTCCATGTAAAAAAAAATAGACCCTATGACAATAAACCAATAATTTATACATACATGTATTCAAACAACAATAAATGGCTATATAACGAGGCTGTTGTCGCGCATAAGATACATACAAGTAAAGACACTAATATATGACAATATAACATGTTGTTTAATATAAATAGTAAATATGCTGTGATGTGAACAAAAGTTCTAAACATTGTGTGGGTGTATGTAACACAGGTGTGATCGGCTGTTTTCGGCATTCGTCCATAAAGCTCGACCATTATGCAGGTTCTTTGAAGATGGTTAGATAATGATCGAAATATTTAATTTATATTGTTTATGTCTACTTGTATATAAACGCTTTTTGTGTGTGCGACTTCGTGCCCCATAGACTCAAAAACGGTTGGGCAGAATTTGTATAGACATTTCACAATGATATAATTTATATATCTGGGGGTGTTCTTAGATAAGTTTCGTATCCGAATGCCTCAGATAAGTATCGAAAATCGTTAATCGTTAATAATAATAATAATAATAATAATAATAATAATAATAATAATAATAATAATAATAATAAAATCCCATTAAAGGAACAGTCCGATTTGGGACAAAGTTAATACTATATAAAGCCTAACATCACAAGTGCATTTAAGATTTATTACCGTAAAAGCAGACAGGTGTTGCGGTCCTGGATATGACCTAAAACTATATCCAATGGTGAGGCCCCACCTTACGGGCCTTGGGGAGTGTGGAGCCACCCTTTAATTGCCATTGCTCCCAGGTCCACTCTGACCCGGAGTGGTAGTATCTGTTAGGGTCCCAACTATGGGTTAAATAGAATCTGACTTTAAAAAAAAATATACTCCATTAAAAATTCTTCCTCAAAATAACTAGATTCGGCATTAAATAACCTGAAAAAGGTTGATATGCCGTAAAAAAAAAAAAACAACTAACCAACCAAAGACAGGTCTTGTGTAAAAACTCAACGGCAGGTTATTTGATAAGACAGGTTATTTGATTCGACATGGATGTTTCTGTGTAGAACACAACCGACGCATAATAGTTCACTCTCGCATTTTTAACAATTATTCAACACTATTTTTATAAAATCGACAATAGGTTCTTTAATATGGCAGGGGCGCATGGATGTTTCTGTTTAGGGCACAATTGCACCATGATACTTGAGTTTTGTATTTTAAACTTTATAATTTAAAATATTATATGACAATAATTTTATAAAAATCAACAATATGTTTTCTAATGGATAATGTAAACTACAATGTATTATGGACTAAGTCACTGCGGGAAGGAATGTGAAGTTTGCTCTTGGTGCGTCACAGTGCGTCCCCAATAATGGGAAAATTCACTGATTTCGATGAAAATAAAAGCACGGTGTAAAACATTCATCATTAAATCTCGGGCAACTTCGGGTCTTCATGCTAGTTGAAATATGAAAAATAAATACATCTCTCAGTGCCAAATATGTTTTTCTCATGATTCTATTTCGCAGTGCGTTTAATTGTCGAAATGCTGGAACATTTGGAATAAAATCCGCATAATGAGGACGAGAAACCGAAATTGTCTGAGCCATACAACCCTTATGGAGTGACAATAGTTTCTTCTGTGAAATAATATTTGAAATATACATGAACACACCTGAACAATATCATCCATTTTTCCTTTAGCAAGACATAGACGCTTCTTTACAGAAATACGAGACACATTTTTAACATCTCTCTCTTGTCATCCGTACCTACCGAGAAGCACCTAGTATCCCATCTTGTGGGATTTAATTCTTAAGATTTGAAGTGCAAGATGTAGCATCTCTTCTGATACTGTACTTCACTTTTTTCACCTAATATTAGCGTAAGAGTGATTTTTTTCCACCGTGGTCACCACTTATCAAGGCCCGGAAGCCACTCAGGGATAAGGGTTATTGCAAGTACAGTACGTTAGTGTGGAGATTTGATGAAGTGTTTACTTAAGGGGGCGGTTCATTAGGAATTTGTTAACGTTGGACTTGAAGACATCCAAGTTGTAGTCAGGTGGGAAGCAGGCAGACGGAACAGAGTTCCACAGGCGTGCAGTTCTAAGAAAATCCTTCTATATAAGTAATTTTTATTCTGTTGCTCCTTTATGTTTATGGACTTGCCTCACATTGCAAACCGACCTCGTCTCTAAGTCTTGCTTCGTTGGGAAGCAAATAAATAAGGTCTTGAAGATGAACCATTCTGCATTCGTATCACTTATTGTGTTTACGTTGAACGCGTGCCTGACAGCGAGGCGCCTGGAGTGAAGGGAGCAATTCTTGTTTTCAGAAATAAATGCATTAAATAACCATACAGAACTCAATGCATAAAAAAACAAAATAGCCGTTGACTGAGCATCACAAATAAACAGCTCCCTGACAGATCCGTGTTATTTTTTTTTCTTTTCCATTAGTTGAATCTATTTTATTTTCTTGTTTTATTATGCGACGTCTTTTCAAGGCAGCCGGCAGCAAGCGAACACCTCGCCGTTTTAAATGAATTTTTTGAATGCTAATTAGATGTCAAAAAGAAAAACTGCCAACAACAATGTGTATAGACTGGAAACGTCGGTATTATACTTCTCCTCTCCCGATTCCCATAAAATTGAATAATATGACATTTACTTAACTACAATAATACACATTTAAAACTTGTTTTGTTTTTTTTTTATTATATACAAGAGAAAATAGCACATGTCAATCCATGTTTTGTGTTACATAAAATTGACTATTTTTGTATGAAACAGATTATATATATATATATATATATATATATATATATATATATATATATATATATATATATATAAGTGAAAATGTCTGTGTGTGTGTTTCTGTCTGTCTGTCCGTCTGTCTGTGTACATTTCCTTACCAAATGACTCTGTCAATTTCCCGTCTACAGACGCGAAATTTGACATACTGGGTAGTGACATTTGAGAAAATCTTTTTAATCCGGTTTCGGCCAGAAATTTCGGTGTTAAAGGGTCAAAGTTTAACGATTTGACCTTTGTGAACTCTGCCAAACTCCTCTGCCAATTTTCAGTCTAAACACTTGAAATTTTAGATATGGGTTACTTGGACATGGATCTAACTTTATAATTTTATTTGAGCTCAAAACAGTAAAGGTTAAAGTGTCAAAATTGGGGTCAAAGTTTTTTAAAAAATTAATCTCTGCGACCTCTAACAAATAACTCAGCCAATTTTTGGACTAAAGATTTGAAATTTTACATAAAATGTATTCAGACATAGGGCAAGATTTGTAATCGTTTTTTTTTTTTTTTTTTTTTTTTTTTTTTTGCTGAGAATTTGGCTTCCAAGGGGTCAAAGTTAAAAAGATTTGACCTTTGCGGTTTCTAGCAAACTATTAAGCCAATTTTGGGTCTAAACATTTGAAATTTTATATAAAGGGAATTCAGACTTTCAGCAAGCATTTTAATCCGTTTTGGGGGCGAACATTTGGCTGCCAAGAGGTCAAAGTTGTAAAAATTAACCTTTCCACATTCTCCCAAATTTCTCCGCCAATTTTAGGTGTAAACACTTGAAATTTTAGATGTAGGTTACATGGATATGGGTCGGACATTTTAATTTGATTTGAGTCCAAAACAATAAATGTTAAGAGATCAAACTCAGGGTCAAAATAAAATTTAACAAAATGACTTCGCGATCTCTAGCAACATTTCTCTATGGTAGTTAAGGAAACCAATTTTATAGAAAGGCATTACCATGCATATGCATACTTATATATATATATATATATATATATATATATATATATATATATATATATGATGAAAATAATGAAAATAGTATTCCGACAAAATAGAGAAAATAAAAAGGAACAAACCGTATTATGTGTTCATCAACGCTCCGTCTTTATTTCGAGACTTCCTCATTGAGGAACACATAATACGGTTTGTTCCTTTTTATTTTCTCTCTCTCTCTCTCTCTCTCTCTCTCTCTCTATATATATATATATATATATATATATATATATATATATATGCGTGTGTGTGTATATGTATGTATATATACTAGCAGGACCCTTTAACTGGCGTTGCCCGGTGGAAACATGCCTCATTCTCGTTAAAAGTTTAAGTGCGGCTGTACTTATTGTACCGTTGTATTGCCCAACAATCGATATAATCGATGATAATCGTTGTCATGATCCCCACGCGAAAACACTATTAAACAACCTTGTAATTTTGGGTGTGCAGTGTCGGTCGGAAAAAATGCAAATGTTGGGTACTTATGTAATTTTTGTTACCATGTTGAAATAATGTTATTATTTTGGAAGCCATTCTGAACATGTTAGCGGATAGTGTTTTGTAAATATTCCGTGTTTGTTCGATATCCGTGTTGACCTTTAAGATCCCCTTTTAGTTACAGGGTGTGCGTCGATCGAGAAAAAAAAACTTTAAAAAAAAGAAACAAAAAGGAACATTGGATGAATACATTACCCGAAAACGTCTATTAAATATTAGTCTTTTTTTAACGCAAATAGGTAACAAATACGTATGCAGTCAAAATTTATTTTTGTTTTTTTAATAATTTCGCAACTGTAATTTCTATAGAATAATTTTGTGCTGAATTACCTTGATAGTAAAAAAATAAAGTTATATTGATTAATATTCTAAAAACTACCTATTCGCATATAATGATAATGTTTTTTTTTGTGTGTGTAAACGCAAATTATTCGAAAATAACTTAGGTAATCGATAATGATTTTTTTTTTTTATTATTCGAAAATTTACTTATTTGCGGACAATGTTAATGCGATCTTTTCGTCAGGTAAAATTTTACTCGCGTGATTACGGTGTAGCGACAATAAAAGAAACCATTTAATCTAGTGTTGCTTGTTACGGATTTGGCTCAATACGATATTATAAATCACTTTTTGGTATTTATACACTCATGCACTTATGTTACCGACCTTGTGGGTGTTATGTAACTATTCTGTACTTTCACTTAGCAATTTTATAGATGGAAAAGATATCGTAAAATATGGATTTATATAATCATTTTATTATATATATATATATATATATATATATATATATATATATATATATATATATATACATATTGAGAGGAGTTGAGGAGGTGATTGACAGTCCTTAGGAAATGAAATATGTAAAATAAAATGGTACCTATGCACTTATGTTACCGTGCTACTTTGGGAAATAGTATTTTCAAGTTAAATTCAAGTTTTACAATACCTTTGCTTTTTATTAAATTGTTAGGTGTGTCTAAATAAACAAAAAGTGTGTCCGAATGAAAATCAAAACAGATATAACCTTTCCTCTCCCTCTCTCTCTCTCTCTTTCTCTCTCTCTCTCTCTCTCTCTCTCTCTCTCTCTCTCTCTCTCTCTCTCTGCCGTTACCGTGCTCGAAAATTCGTTTATGGATTCACAATTAAACCAACGATAAATGTAACTTACGTGTTAGGAAAAAGATAATATATATGTATTTTTTGTGTGCGTTATTGTATTCTTTAAATAATGACACAGCACTTTAAATTTCAATCATTGTGAATTTTGTACTTGTGCATAATTTTAACCAGACGTAACTCAGCGTCTGATCGGCTTTGCTCAAAACATGACGTCATGCGCTCGGGTTTGATTATAATGTGATGTATGACGTCGACCAGCCAATCAATGCACTGCAAAGTAACTTTTCGAAAAAAAATTGGAAGGAAATAAAAATCATTAAATTCATTAAGCAGCACACACCTGTATCAGCCCTTTTTCTGAAAGCTGTAAATTAAAAAATGAAAACCTCCAGTTTGGAAAAATATTTGATGACGCCGGAACAAGCAGTATATATTATTCAGAAAAAAATTATCTGCTGAAAAAAACTGTGTTTCATGTGGTGAGAAGTGTCTAATCGCCAAAAAAATCTGAGAAGAATAGATGTGGGTTGAGATGCATTCCCAACCTCCCCGATGTTAAGAATGGCTTTCGAAATAAAAAAAAAACAACCAACAAATGTTAAGAACGGCTTTCGGAATAAGCACTCTCCAACCCCATGTTAAGAACGGCTTTCAGAATAGACACTCATCCCATGTAAAGAACCACCATTGCAAAACAAAAACAAAAAAAACATAATTTATTTATCTTTTTCTTGAAAAAAAATAAGTTTCGTTAATTGTTACACAAAACTTTTTTTAAAAATGTGATTATCAGTTTTGAACGTTTTCGTTGGACAAAAAAAAAAACAAATTACAGTAAAACCTTACTGCATGCATTACAAAAAAAAAATGAAAGAAAAAACATGTTACGGTAGGTCGTTTTCCTTGGGTTTTTTTTTTTTGTTTATTTCTTCTCTTAAAATTATGTTTACATGCTTCTTTCATTTGTTTTTGCAAGGATTGTTACGCTTTCATAATCGGAGAAGCTCGGCTGTTAACGTCGTGTTCCGGGCAACGCCAATCGGACCTTGAGTTACGCCTGATTCAAATTATGCACAAGTACTGTGAATTTATTCAAACGGCCCTTAGAAAATGAAATATGTAAAATAAAGTGGTGCGTACCGCACAATTTTTGTAAATAATATTTTCACGTAAAATTCAAGTTTTACAATATCTTTGTTTTTTATTAAATTGTTAGGTGTGTCTAAATTAAATAAAAAGTGTGTTCCAATGAAAACTGTTAAGTGTTGAGACATTATGTTGAACAAAGATGGCGATGAAGAATCAGTGCAGTTCCGATCTTGATTGTTAAGTAATTCCTAGTAACAAAGATGGCGGCGAAGAATCAAATGCAGGTTCGTGACAGACGACGGCGAACTGATTGAATCCAAAATTCGACAATTTTTATAGTAAATTTGGAAGCTTCTGATTGGTTGGTTATTATAAATTGTAGTTATAAAAACGGCCGTCGAAATCATTGGTGTTATACCCCCCATTAGTTCGTCTGATGGGAATGTGTCTCCTAGCAGCTTCAGCTGCAGAGAGACAGAGTAGGAGTACTCGTCAAGGATCCGTTCTTGATAATCAGCCTGATAGGTGAGGGGCCAAGATTCGGCCCAGCACCAGTCGGACTGAGGTACACCGCTTGGGTACTACCTAGGATCTCCACCTTCCTAGGCCTTGCCACCGGGCTCTCCGGAGGGGAAAGTTAATTGCTTGTCGCCTGAGGTGTTCCTACCGGGGAATGCCGTCGGGGTACCCAGGAAATTTTTTGATGAGGCAAGAGTGCCCTCCTTTAATGGAGCTTGCCTATCTCCACCTTCCGGCCTTGTGCCACATTTTGGCATGGTGGACACCAAATAAATAACTACCCCCATTAATTCGTTTGATAGGGATGTGTCTCCTAGCGGCTTCGGCTGCAGGGAGACAGGGTAGAAATACTTGTCAAGGATCCGTTCTTGACAGTCGGCCTGACAGGTGAGGGGCCGAGATTCGACCTAACCTGTCGGACTGAGGTACACCGCTAGGGTTCTATGTAGGAGGTCCACCTTCCCAGGCCTTTCCACCAGGCTTTCCAGTGGGGCAAGTTAATTGCTTGTCGTCTGAAGCGCCCCTACCGGGGAATGCCGACTGGGGCACCCAGGCAATTTTGATGAGGCAAGAGTGTGGTGGCACCAAATAAATAACTACCCCCATTAGTAGCCAAAAACATTTTAATAAAAACAAAAACAGATATAAGCCTCTCCTTTTCTCTCTCTCACTCTCTCTTACTCTCTCTCTCTCTCTCTCTCTCTATGTTGCTACCGTGCTCGAAAACGCGTTAATGGATTCACAATTAAGCCAACGATAAATGTAACGTACGTATTAGGAAAAAGATAATATAATTTGGGGGGAGTGTTATTGTATCGTTTTTTTTAGAAATATTTGCAGAACACTATGAATTTCAGTCATTGTGAATCTATTCAAACAGTCTTTATAAAATGATATATGTAAACTATAATGGTTCGTACCGCACTATTTTTTAAAATAGTATTTTCAAATTAAATTGAAGTTTTACAATATCTTTTTTATATTAAATTGTTAGGTGTGTTTAAAGTAAAGAAAAATTGTGTTCGAATGAAAACAAAACAGATATAAGTCTCTCTCTCTCTCTCTCTCTCTTTCTCTCTCTCTCGCTCTTTCTCTTTCTCGCTTGGTACCATGCTAGAAAACGCGGTAATGGATTCATACTTAAATCAACGATAAATATAACTTACGTGTTAGGAAAAAGAAAATATTTGTTTGTTTTGGAGTGTAATATTTTCACAAACAATAAAATGTAAGAGTTTTTCAGCGGGAAAATGTCCTGAATTATATAAATAAAACGTAAGAATATTGTGTACGTACATAAATGGCGTCGTGATTTAGTTTCGAACCGTTCATCTAATGGCTGAATAACCGAATAAGAGAATTATAGAATGTATAATTCTCAGCCAATCAGATGGGCCGGCTTTATAACAGGAAGAAATCATTATTTGTGTAGATCGAAGGGGGAAAGAATATGCGTTTGTTTAGGAAATCAGTAGTCAGTTAATGGCGGAGAAGACCCAAGAAAGTAAAAATAGAAAAAATGGGCGCGTTATAGAATTGGTCGTAAGAGGACTTGTGTAGGTGTGGGTGAAAATCTAGCTACTTCCTCTGTAGGTTATGACGATGATGAACATGGCGCTCAACGGAATGAATGTAAGTTTTAATATTACGTATTAAAGCGAATATTATTGCGTTCTATAGTTAAATAAGGTAATTGGCTAATCGTTTGAACGTAATAAATTTTTATATGCAATCTGTTGTTGTCAGCCTACGACATAGGGGAAAATGTGCCTCCTTCATTATATACACAAGACATACATATATATATATATATATATATATATATATATATGCATACATATATATCTATCTATCTTTATATCTATAAAAGTGAACGTGTCTGTCTGTGTGTGTCTGTGTACATTTCCCTGCGCAATAACTCTGTCAATTTTCAGTCTACAGAGCCGAAATTTGATATACAGGGTACTGAGATTAATAAACATCTTTGTAATTTGGTTTCGGCAAGAAATTTCGCTGTTAAGGGGTCACAGTTCAACGATTTGACCTTTGAGAACTCTACCAAACTCCTCCGACAATTTTGGGTCTAAACACTGGAAATTTTCGATATAGATGCCTTGGATATGGATCTAACTAAATAACTTGATTTGAGCCCAAAATAATAAATATTAAGAAGTTATAATAGGGGTCAAAGTTTAAAAAATTTTTCGTTTTTTTTTGTTATTTTTTCTCAGCCTATACCTCCAAACACCCGGTCAACGCCGGGCACCCATGCTAGTATGAAAATATTTCTGATATTTGACATCACAATGTATAAAAAAAACAAATATGTTCTTGTTTTTACATCAACTTGCGGGATTGCGTTAAATGCATGCACTTATTTTTTCTATTTAGGAAACTTATAGAAACAATGTTGGAGTTTGTTAGATATTTACCCGTCACCTGAACCCGAACCGGGAACTATGAAACGACGTATTATATTTCCACTCACCCAATTTTCAACCTTTTTTACTCCATTTCCCCTTTGCACTCTTTCACTCGTTTCTCCGTGTAAATTCCTTTGTGTGTGTAATCACAATGGACAATCATGACTTATCAAAGAGCAACGTATTCTTTGTAACGTGACAATCAGACAAGCGCGCGTTTTACCGCCAAAAGGCACGGTGTTAGTTTCTCACCTTGATTTACTCGTCTTAATTGAAACCGATGGCGAGAATGACTAGTTTCTATTTGGGACTAAAAGCAATGTTGATTTTTTTATTTGAAATTTTAAAATAAATTTCTTCAGTGAATCCTCAAATTGCAACAATCATTTTAGGATATTCCGTACAAGAATTCTTGTAATTTAGTTACGTAATATAGAATAAAGTACGAACTGTATTTCTGATTTGTGCATTATTTGTATTATTTCGATTATTGATTTCACCTTGAGTGTTATTTTCACTACGTTTCAGCCGATGTAACCTCCGAAATTCTTCAGGAGCTGGAAGTACAATAGAGAACACTTTATTATAAAAATAGATAGTCACTATTATATATATATATATATATATATATATATATATATATATATATATATATATACTAGCAAAAGTACCCGTCGTTGACTGGGTTCAAAAACAGCCTACAGAAAATGGACTCTGATTTATGAAAGTATGATAGGTTATGAAAAGGAAGGGTTGTAAAGAGATTGCTTCGAATTTGGGGGTATCAAAACCAAAGCAAAATATGATGAAAGAAAAAATAAAATAGATAAACCCCATAATTTATTATACCATACCTGTTCACACTGAAACACTTATCACAATATTCTCTGGATCTATATTAAAAAATCCTTGTTAAACTTTATGACATGTTTCCATTCTATGGAGGTCAGGTGCGAACACCCCATAATTTTATTATTCGATATTTTTTCAAACTGAAACATAATTATCAAAGTACACTTACGCAGATAGATATGAAAAGTCTTTATTAAAGTTTGTGCCTATTTCCATTCTATGGAGGCCAGGCGTGAACGCAGATCCCACAATTTTATCATACCATCTCTATTTAAGTTAAAACATACTTATCAAAGTATTCTTATATACATCTATATCAAAAACACTTGTAAACGTTTCTTTAAAGAACACAATAATAAGGGCATTACAAAAATGCCTATGCATGTATGGATATCAATATATATGATATACAAGTATATATTTCCAGCGAATTAACATGACATTTATTAAGTGTGCTCACAGGTTGCATTTATTTGTTGTATCGTTGCATTAAACGTAATTCTTTTTATTGCTAATAAAAAGAAGATTTCTCAATTTCTCTCATCTTGTTTGCGCATGCCATTTTGTTGGAAAGCCATTTGTTCAGGCATGCGCACAAATTCAGAAAGTGTTTTCTTTGTTCAGAATACAATTATATAATATATGTGTATTAGACAACGCTATGCCAATTGTGTGGGCGACATGTACAAGGGAAAGAGAAAACAAAAACTTGTCAGTAACAATAGAGCTTTATTCAAGTCACTGAAAATATCATTGCTAGCTTTTGCCTTATGTTGTGCTATTCTATAATAGATGTTTTCATTAAATTGCGTTCCCGCCTCTCTTTATTGTCTAATTTTTATTGCCGTTTTTTTAGCGCGTCTCTGTCGTTTTTGCATTACTCAAAAGTAAAACAAAAAAAACACGGAAACCTCAAGCTTGTGCTCCTTATTTTTGATGAATGGGTTCTGTTTGGAAGTATTAGATTCATAAAACAAACTAGAAGGAAAAATATTCTTATTTAATCGCATCGTTACAAGCTCAATCTTCTTTACATAAAAATATACACATAGAGAAAATGAGATGAGAAAGAGGTATGAGAGAGTTAAACACCTCCGTTCGTGGATGAATCAATGGCGGGAATCAGCCATGTTTTTATTTTATTATTGTGAAACGTGGCTGTTGCACAACAAGTTATTCGATTCTTAGCGATTAACGAAAGTTCCAGCAGTATAACTTCCTGCTTTCCCCAGAACAATCCCACAACAACATTGTTATTGTCGACAAGATAGTCAAGTTTTGATTAGAAAGGGTGACCATAATAATACATTTCCGGGATGCCTTTAGTTGAAAAACAATAGAAGAAAATGTAATTTTAAGTAAGCAATAAATCTAAATAAAAGCAATAAAATTAAAGTAAGGATTACTCATCAATATATAAATTGAAATAATAAATTAATCATATATATATATATATATATATATATATATATATATATATATATATATATATACAGGGTGTCCACAAAGTCTGGCTTCATAATCTACACGGTGCCCACAAAGTCTGGCTGCATAATCTACACGGTGCCCACAAAGTCTGGCTGCATAATCTACACGGCGCCCACAAAGTCTGGCTGCATAATCTACACGGTGCTCACAAAGTCTGGCTGCATAATGTAGCCAGACTTTGTTGACACCCTATATATATATATATATATATATATATATATATATATATATATATATATATATATATATATATATATATGTAACTATTGGTTCGTTCGCAATTAATAGTCTAAAATACCACTGGACGGATGGCTTCCACGTTTTGGTATAATATGTTTACTATATACATGTGTGTTTTTATATATTTCTTTTTAATTATACCATTATACTTAATTTTTCTACGATAAATAGGTGCTTTTCTTTGTACAAATAGGCCATTTTTTAATTTAGGGATAATTATTCATTACCGCTTCCTGTCACGTGACCAGTGTTCTGGAGATTTCGTTTGCAATCTAGCGGGGAATTCTAGAAAATCTGGAGATATTTCGCACCCACACACCCGCAATTTTAGATTAAAAAATAAAGAAAAGCGCTTGAAAATACTTTAAAACATAAAATAAACTCATTCATGTAAGTAAAAGAAAGTAGCATTTATTTATTGCTTTTGGTAACAATTATTTATTGATTATTTGTTTTGTTTTTCACCTTTTATTTCGGCTAACCATTCTTAAATTTTGCTATAAAATCGATTTTTCCAAGTACATTTTAGGTGGGGGGGCATTCCAACCTCCGAAGTTTAAAATATGATCTAAGCAATCCCGCTTAATTAGAAGTATTTAGTCGAAGATTGTAAAAAGCAAGAAACAACAGCAAATAAAAAAAATTATACCAATACAGTAAAATTTAATTATCTACCAACCTAAATACTTTTAGCATGCTAAAACAAAGTTTTTTGTTTTTTTTTATTTTTCTAATTTCAAAATATGTTGCACCATTATTGCGATGTTTCAATTTAACTTTTATTATAAAAAGTTTGAGTGTATCATTTGTTTCTTGCAAAAAAATACCCTCTCTGAAAAAAATAGGTAAAACTAGCTACTAAAATATGTAAGCCTTCTGGGGAGCTAACCGCTTCAATATAATTCCACAAGCATATAGTGAGGAAACACGGAACATTTTATATATTGAATATAATATATTTATAATTTTTTTTTATTGTAGGAAGTTAAAATATGGAGTTGGTAGGGGGTGAATTAGCGATTTTTGAAAATTTCAGATGATAAAAGTTAAAAATCTAGCGATTTTCTAGACATTTCTTTCTCCTGATGTCGCGGGGTTTTTTTAATCTCAGAAAAGGATATTTTTGTCTCACAGGCTTAATGTAAACATAATGTGTTTACAATATCGGTAAATTTTCAATAGGTTTAATCACATGATTATTGATAATGTAACCATGTGATTGAAATTTGATTTAAATTAACCACACGTGGTCGCTTTGCTATCAAATATTCATCGAAAAATGGTAGGGACAGACAATGAATGCCGACGCTCAAAGTGTATAAACATTTTGACCCTTCCCTTTACTTAAAAATTCACCAAAAATCAGGAAATTAATCAATTTTAATTAAAATTTCAGTATTTATCAAATAATGATCACAGAATATAATGAACTAATTATTTTACTTAACTCTTAGTGAAAATGTTTTATTTTGTTTAAACAAAAAATACCTTTACCAAAGTTATGGTTTTCAGTAGTAAATAAAAAACGCAAGAATTTATTTTTGCTTTTTTTATATAAATAAAGCATCGTAATTTGTAACAATAAAAAATAATTTTTACAGGAACATTCCGAAAAAAGCTCCTAAAGTCCGTATTAATGAATTCGATATAACTCCAAGAAAAATAAATTTCTCACATACTATCAGAAAATTAAAGATTCGATTAGATTCCTATATCAGTCACCTAAATTATTTAGGGTGAAATGAGTTTAGGAATTTATAGCCAAACCTAAATATTTTTTTGCTTAAAAAATAGCATTAATGCAGTAAGTTATGTAAAATTTGCATAGAATGCTCTGCTTTATTGTTGTTGTAAAAATGGAGCAGAAATTTGAATTTCGTTCCCTTTTAAATTCGGTACATTTTTACATTACGTCCAACTCATCGTTCACATTCGACACGTCAACTTTTATAGCTTTTCGGGTATGCTGGCAAGGTTAGGGGTGTCTATTCCGAAAGCCGTTCTAACATGGGTAGATTGGTAGGTGTGTCAGAAATTTCGTGAAAAATAGTGAATAATTCCACCCCGTTTTTCCAAGCTTATAACTCCTCGAAAAATGTAACTCAAGCCCTAATTTTTTTTCAATTAAAGGAGCAAGGACCAAGGTTTCATTAAAAAAAAAGGTTTTAAACTTCGGACTTTACAGGTAAATTTCTAAAAACACTACTTTCTTTGTTTTACATTTTAATATATTATTTATTGACCTTTTCTCTTCAAGTTGTGATATATAACACTTTGGTGAGTAAATTAATTATTTACTTTTTAATCGACATTTCAAAATGGGAGGCGTGAATTATTCGACCCCCTGTCTTTCCAAGCTTATAACTACTCGAAAAATGTAATTCAAGCCCTAATTTATTTTCAATTAAAGAAGCAAGGACCAAGGTTTCATTAAAAAAAACAAAAGAAAAAACAAACAACGTGGTTTAAAAAAAACTTCGAACTTTACAGGTAAATTTCCAAAAAACACTACTTTTTGTTTTAAATTTGAATATATTATTTATTGACCTTTTCTCGTCAATTTGTGATATATAAAACTTTGGTATGCAAATTAATTATTTACTTTTTAATAGACACTTGAAAATGGGGGAGCGTGAATTAAAAAAAAACGTTTGTCTAAAATATTATATTCGGTTTATTGAAAGAACATAAAATTTCACATTGATTCTGAAAATATCGTAAAAATAGAATCGATAGAAAAATTTTGATAGATGTTTAAAGTTTAAAAATTGAAAAATGTTGAGTTCGTAAAATTCATTACTGTTTTTTTAAATAAAAAAAATATTTATATTACTTTTAAAACAACTTTAATAGTTTATTTTGGAAGTATAATCCATAAAGAAAATAAACAACCTACTTTTAAAAGAGAAATTACGAGTTTTTTATATTTTATTCGCAGTTTCGTGATAGGGGTGTAAAAAATTCCTACAGAAATTCTGATACATCTACTAGATTGGAGTGTTTATTCGTTATAAACGTACCCGACAACCTATAAATGTCGACATTTCCAATTTGAATGGTAAGCTGAACTTATGTAAAAAATATAACAAAAAGATATACCAAACTGACTTTTTCGTTTAAAAATGGAACTATTTCCCTTTCGTTATTAACTTTTGTTTTTTAAATTTTGTGTTTTATATACATAAAGTACAATTGTTGAATGTTACTGTTTTGATTATATTCGTTTGGGGGCACAATTTAAAAATTAAGAAAGATTAAAACAGAGCGAAATTTAAGTTTCCGTTCCATTTTTACAACAACCATAAAACAGCGCATACTCAGCAAGTTTTATCATAATTTATAAGCATGGTGTTGAAACACTAAATCAACATTTTATTTACTTTTGCATAATTAATGATGGAAGTATTTTTCTATGTATTTTCTGAACATCTGTAAAAAAAAATAATTTGTACATTCTCATGAAAAAAAGAATCAAACTTTTCTCTACATTCACATAACTATTTACAGTGTTCATGTAAAGCATTCATCTGTTCTTTTTATAATAAAAAATCCGTTTTCAAAGAGAAAGGTTTACTGCCAAATTTCTTTTTCACAAAAAGTGCAAGTTTTCCTGAAAAAAAAAACTTTCACCTAACAATTTCTGGTAAAAAAAATTAATCTTTTTTTGGGGAAAAAATAACTTTTATTGATTAAAAAAATTGCAAAAAATAATAAAAGTAAATAAACGAACAAAATGGAATTTTTCTTGAGGAATGTGTTCCATTTTCACAAACTGAGCCACAGCAACGCGTGGCCGGGTACAGCTATATATATATATATATACATACATATATATATATACATACATATATATATATATATATATATATATATATATATATACAAGAGAGAAAAATTGACAATACAAAACTATATACTAGTGTATATACTTTAATAATCAATTTCAAAAGGAAATAATAACAATAGGTGTAAGGGGCAAAAATGCTCTTAATACCCAAGTATTTCAAAGCGTATTTCTTTATTATTTATTACCCAGCACCGCCTTTTCTTCTTATGAGAAGCATAAAGCTTCAAATATTTAGGTAAAACGAAAATTATATCGCTGATCACCATTGATGGAATCCCCTATGGCACTGCTGCTTAAATGTATATGAACTAGTATATATTTTATTGCCGATTTTATTCCTTATATATATATATATATATATATATATATATATATATATACATATATTTATATAAGGAATAATATATATATATATATATATATATATATAGTAAGTTATAATATATATATGGCAATTAAGCTACACAGAATATTCCGCGTTTCATCCCCGCAAGGATTCATCTGGCTTATATATATATATATATATATATATATATATATGTGTGTGTGTGTGTGTGTCTGTGTCTATGTCTGTGTCACTGTGTGTGTAGGTGTGTCTGTATTCTGATAAATTTCTTTTTTTGTGTGTATTCATATTCGTATTAAAAACTCTTTTTTCTATTTATTTAAAAAAAAGAAACTCTAACTTTGTTATATATGTGTTGTGGGTGTGCGTACATCTGCAAAAGGCCTAGTTAATTTGCATATTATTTTAAACATTCATTTTAATTAATTCCTTATTAGGTTTTTTCTGTTTTCTTATGAGATGATAATATAAGTTTTTGGGGGTTTTTTTTGTATAGGGAAACGAATTCCACCGGGGAACGACAAAAATCAAATCAAATCAAACTGTCAGAAAGTAAAAAAAAAATGGAGGAACAACTAAAATAAATCTACCGTCATGATAATTATAAAATGGAGAGGAAACGCCTTAGAGAGTAATAACATCCGGACCCAAAAGAAAAACCATTTTCTTACAGAAGGTCTGTTTAAACGGACATGAATAGTCTCCAAGACCTTCAGATTAAATAGCGAATAAACGTGACTTAAAATAGAAAATGAGCCACTGCTGAAATTCATTGAATATTGCGTTTTTTTAAGTAAATGCTATAGCAGAACCATACATATTCCTCAAAACGTCTGTTGGTCGGTAGATTCCATTCCTGATTTTGCTGGGTATATGTTGTTGGACGCAACCATCTAACTTAAGGGTCGTTCTGCTAACATAGTTGCACTGCAATTACATTTAAATTGATAAATGACATTATTCATATGATGGGACGCAGGACTTTCTTTTCAAGAGGATGGCAATAATGGTTTTGTCGAAAACACCACCCGTACATTAGAGGCAAATAGCAATCTTCAACAGCTGAGCTAATCTGTTTGGCGAATTTTTCACTATTGTCCCTAACTAAGGTAAACGAATGTAAATTTGACATTTAGACGCCATCTTAGTTTATATTTGAGAAAAATTGTTTATTTGTCTTTTTTATAATAGAGTAAATCGTATCAAGAGAGTACCCATTATTGGACAACGTATTGGTGATCGTTTTTAGTTCTTCATCCAATTTAGATTATTTAGCCATTATTTGATATACATTATTCACATGTATTTATAGAAAAAATATTCTAATTAGAAAATTAGGGGGGAAACCGGAAAGCTTCGGATTCATACGGTATAATAATGTTTAGATAAGAGACGCGCATTTCCAGACAATTGCAGTTTTAAACGAAAAAAAAGTTAATAAAGAATCATGGAAAGTGGCGTAGCTTCGATATACTCTTCATACTGAACTTCTTTTTTGTAAAATTAAAAGTCTCTAATTGGTTTCAGTCTCTTTATTCACTACCGACTCACCTTTAAAAGCCACGCCACAAAAAACAAACATAATTCTTAACCTAGATTAAAAAAAAAGTTCAAAATAGACTTCGTAGCCACGTAGGGGATGTCCTTTTCTCTTCCGTGCAACCTCTTTCTCACAGAAGAAATGTTGCGAGTTTGTCTCTGCTTTATCGTTATTTTCATGGCAAGTGCTCGCCTGTTGAATTGTCTTCCGTTTTCCTGCTTTCCAGCTACCTACAATATGGTTGCCTTCAAGTCTAACGTAAACAAGTTTTTGATGAGCCGTTCCATATAAGTTAACAAATTCACCAAATTTCCATTACTAACGATTACTATATTGTCCAATTTTTACTGTACATTCTTTAACCCTTATCCTCGAGTGGCCTCAAGGCCTTGATAAATGGTGATGCCCATGTAAAAAAAAAAGAAAAAAAAACTTTTTGTAGCTTAAGAAATTGAGTAGTCTCGCGAACACGTTACTCGTCTTTCCATGCGTGGAAAGCTCTCAACTCTAACTATAAGAACTTAAAATATAGGAAGTCATTCATCATAACACACTCTCCTTCAAGAGGGCTAAACCAGCAATCTGTTATTAATCATTCTTAGAAACACACCTATTATTGCCAGAGGTTTATGTTGAAGTGGCTAACGGTGCAGGTTGTCGATTGGGCGTGCCGTGTTCAAGTTCCGCCGGATGTTAACAACATTCATATGGTCTCTTCCATAAAATGAAAATTAGTACACCAATACCAATATCAAGTGGGATATTTGTGGTACAACTAATTATTAGTCGCACGCGTTTCATTTTCACACACGTTATAAATGTGGACATGTGTTTTGTTGCATAACATATACGACACATGTGGTCGAGAAGGGCGGCTAAAATAAGTTGGGCATTAGCAAATATATACATAACGATTAATAATAGTAGCAGTTGTTATATGAGAATAATTAAAATATGTTATTTAAATATACACCATTACTAAATGCACATACATAATATATATATATATATATATAGTTATATTAAAAAAAGCAGAACTTTGCCATCAAGTTATATCGCTCAGAGATAAATTATTCGACAATGTTGTCTGTCTTACAATTTATTTCTTGATAGTACCTTGACATGCACAGTTCTTGACAGTTTTGTAGCGTAGTATCATCCTTTTAATTATTATATCAATCAATGAATATATTCTGCCATTAACTTATAAGAAGAAAATTCATTAAATGATTTTTTAGCTACGAAACAGGTGCTGTCAAGAATAGTACATGCACGTAATCGTACTTTAATAAATAATAACATGGACACCAACTTAAAATTTGGAATATATGCCCTTGTAATTTATTATTATTTGTCATGTGTCTTGTAATTGCATTGAGCTTAATAAATTGAAGGGTTGGTATGAATAAAATGGGAAATATTGAACAGAAAACATATTTACACACGCACACATACATACACACATACACGCACAAATATATATATATATATATATATATATATATATATATATGCGAGAGTAATTCAATATATAAGGGGAATGTATATGCATTTCTATATTAATGTATATGCATTTCCATATTAATGAACATACATTTCCATATAAATGCACATGCATATCCATATAAATGCACATGCATATCCATATCAATGTACATGCATTTCCATATTAATGTATATGCATTTCTATATTAATGTATATGCATTTCCATATTAATGAATATGCATTTTAATATAAATGTACATGCATTTCCATATTAATGTATATGCATTTCTATATTAATGTATATGCATTTCCATATTATTGTACATGCATTTCCATATTAATGTATATGCATTTCCATATTTATGTATATGCATTTCCATATTAATGTATATGCATTTCTATATTAATGCACATGCATTTCCATATTTATGTATATGCATTTCCATATTAATGTACATGCATTTCCATATTGATGTATATGCATTTCTATATTAATGTTTATGCATTTCCATATTAATGTACAGTCACTTCCATTTTAATGTATATGCATTTCCATATTAATGTACAGTCACTTCAATATTAATGCATATGCATTTCCATATTATTGTACATGCCATTCCATATTAATGTACATGCATTTCCATATTAATGTACATGCATTTCCATATTAATGTATATGCATTTCCATATAAATGTACATGCATTTCCATATTAATGTATATGCATTTCCATATTGATGTACATGCATTTCCATATTAATGTATATGCATTTCCATATTAATGTATATGCATTTCCATATTAATGTACATGCATTTCCATATTAATGTATATGCATTTCCATATTAATGTACATGCATTTCCGTATTAATGTACATACAATTCCATATTAATGTATATGCATTTCCATATTAATGTATATGCATTTCCACATTAATGTACATGCATTTCCACATTAATGTATATGCATTTCTATATTAATGTATATGCATTTCCATATTTATGTATATGCATTTCCATATAAATGTACATGCATTTCCATATTAATGTATATGCATTTCCATATTAATGTACATGCATTTCCATATTATTGTACATGCATTTCCATATAAATGTACATGCATTTCCATATTTATGTATATGCATTTCCATATTAATGTACATGCATTTCCATATTATTGTACATGCATTTCCATATTAATGTATATGCATTTCCATATTATTGTACACGCATATCCATATAAATGTACATGCATTTCCATATTATTTTACATTCATTTCCATATTAATGTATATGCATTTCCATATTATTGTACATGCATTTCCATATTTATGTACATGCATTTCCATATTAATGTACATGCATTTCCATATTAATGTTCATGTACTTCCATATTAATGTATATGCATTTCTATATGAATGTATATGCATTTCCATATTAATGAATATGCATTTTAATATTAATGTACATGCATTTCCATATAAATGTATATGCAGTTCCATATTAATGTATATGCATTTCCATATTAATGTACATGCATTTCCATATGAATGTACATGTATTTCCATATGAATGTATATGTATTTCCATATTAATGTACATGCATTTCCATATTAATGTACATGCATTTCTATATTAATGTATATGCATTTCCATATTAATGTATATGCATTTCCATATTGATGTATATGCATTTCCATATTTATGTATATGCATTTCCATATTAATGTACATGCATTTCCATATTAATGTATATGCATTTCCATATTAATGTACATGCATTTCCATATTAATGTATATGCATTTCCATATTTATGTATATGCATTTCCATATTAATGTATATGCATTTCTATATTAATGTATATGCATTTCCATATTAATGTATATGCATTTCCATATTAATGTATATGCATTTCCATATTAATGTATATGCATTTCCATATTTATGTATATGCATTTCCATATTAATGTATATGCATTTCTATATTTATGTATATGCATTTCCATATTAATGTATATGCATTTCCATATTAATGTATATGCATTTCCATATAAAAATACATGCATTTCCATATTAATGTATATGCATTTCCATATTAATGTACATGCATTTCCATATTTATGTATATGCATTTCCATATTAATGTACATGCATTTCCATATTAATGTATATGCATTTCTATATTAATGTATATGCATTTCCATATTAATGTACATGCACTTCCATATTAATGTATATGCATTTCCATATTAATGTATATGCATTTCCATATTAATGTATATGCATTTCCATATTAATGTATATGCATATCCATATAAAAGTACATGCATTTCCATATTAATGTACATGCATTTCCATATTAATGTACATGCATTTCCATATTAATGTATATGCATATCCATATAAAAATACATGCATTTCCATATTAATGTACATGCATTTCCATATTAATGTATATGCATTTCCATATTAATGTATATGCATTTCCATATTAATGTACATTCATTTCTATATTAATGTATATTCATTTCTATATTAATGTACATGCATTTCCATATTAATGTATATGCATTTCCATATAAAAATACATGCATTTCCATATTAATGTATATGCATTTTAATATAAATGTACATGCATTTCCATATTAATGTATATGCATTTCTATATTAATGTATATGCATTTCCATATTAATGTACATTCATTTCTATATTAATGTGTATGCATTTCCATATTAATGTACATTCATTTCTATATTAATGTATATGCATTTCCATATTAATGTACATTCATTTCTATATTAATGTGTATGCATTTCCATATGCGGTATTTATTCGTTTTACCCTATTCTTACGTTCTGTACATTTCATTCTTTACTTTTTTCTTATATTTTCTATTCTTCTTTAATGATATCCATTACTTAATGATTGCTATTTTGTACTATCTCTTATTTATATGCTCCCTTCTGTTTTTACTTTATTACTTTTCTTTTTATGTTTGTAATTGTTACTTTTATTTTTAATGATAAAATTTTTGCTTTCCTATTCACGAACATATATATCGCCGGAGAATATATATATATATATATATATATATATTTATATATATATATATGTGTGTGTGTGTGTGTGTGTGTCGCGGGGTTCGAATCGTTCGACTGGTAGTAATCGTGACACCCTGCACTGAAGAATCCCGAAAGGATGAAACACTAGTGTCTGTAGGTATTTAATTATTATAGTAAAAAAATAATTATGACAGCCCCTTTAAGAAATTCGTTTCTTATCGTTGAGCACTTTCCGTTGAATTAAAAGTCGGTTAATTTAGCTCTTATGCGTAGATCATCGTATTACGATTTGATCACTGTCTGTCTGACGTAATGAACATTTAAATTAAAATGTTTAAAATTCAACGCTATTTCACACGATTAATAGTAGCCGAATGGATACGGCCTCCGCTAATCGAGCCAGAGATGTGTCGTGTCGCGGGGTTCGAATCGTTCGACTGGTAGTAATCGTGACACCCTGCACTGAAGAATCCCGAAAGGATGAAACACTAGTGTCTGTAGGTATTTAATTATTATAGTAAAAAAATAATAATATATATATATATATATTTATATATATATATTTACCCGTTCACATACATCTTTCACGATAAAGCTAAAACTCAGAATTAGATAGAATCGAGGGATTGCATCGACAACGGACAACGCCAGACCCAAAGTGGGTTTCCATGTACTGCATCTCATCAGCGACGTGCTCCGACATAGGCACGAACCCAGGTCGTCGCACTTATGAAGTGTCCAATACTGACGACCTAAGCATATGGGCTACGTGTGTGTGTGTTTCATTGTCTTTCTTTGAAGATGGTAATGTTGGATATGGGGCAGCCAAACCAGCTGCCAACATTGCCCTGCTTTTTATTGAAACCAACCGAGAGCTCTTTTTTGTATCCTCGCTGGGCAATTGTCTGCATCTCTTTTGCACTTAGTTCACCAGGAATATTAGTTAGGTAGGACTTCCGGTTTTTTTGGTTTTTGTTTTACATAGGCATCACTTATCAAAGCCAAGAGGCCACTCGAGGATAAGGGTTAAAGTGCGTACAGTACAAATTGAACAATATAGTAACAGTTAGTAATGGAGATTCGGTAAATTTGTTAACTTATATGGAACGGCTCATCAAAAGCGTTTACATTAGACTTGAAGAAAACCCTTATTGTAGTCAGCTAGAAAGCAGGAAAACGGAAGACAATTCCATAGGCGTGCAGTTCTAAGAAAGAAGCTTTGCTCATGGAATCTACGCTTAGGTTTAGGCACAGATAAAGAGTGGGAGAAATTATTGATAGTGATTTCTGCTAGACGGGTGCTTTTTGTGAAAGTTGAGCGAGGGGGGACCTAGATTGGAGCTCAGCCGAGCACCTGCCATGGAAATAATGATAAAGCAGAGACAAACTCGCAACGTCTCTTCTGTGAGAAAGAGGTTGCAGGGAAGAGAAAAGGACATCCCCCACAAGGCTACGAAGTCTATTTTGAAATCTATCAAGGCAGGATAAGTCCTTTCTAGCAGCTCCCGCCCAGATGTGGCAACAGTACTCCACCCTTGGACGTACCTTGCTCTTATATAGATAGAGAATTGAATCAACAGTTAGATATCTACTGGATCGATAGAAGGATCCCACCATTTTTCCAGCGGCCTTGGCAACGGATTTAATGTATGTGTTCCATTTAAGATTAGGAGTAAAGGTCAAGCTCAGAAGCTTGTCAAAACATGAAGCCCTCCCAAGACGAGAGCCATTCATTTCAATTGATGCCAAATGAGGATCAGAGCGTTGATGATGTAAAGATAAAAGCTTGGTTTTAGATGCATTAAATGTAACAAGCCACCTCTTTCCTCATTGTACCACTTGCTCAAGGTCAGAGGAGAGAGAATCAGAGAGAACTTGGTCGTTTACGGTCTTAGATAGTAGTGTCATCAGCATAGATATCTATGAATGATGTAAGGATGTGATTTGGAAGATCATTAATATAGATCAGGAAGAGAGTTGGGCCCAGGACGGACCCCTGGGGGACTCCGGCATTAATGCTAAGAGCTTTGTATTTCTGCCCATCAACCACTACTCTTATGAACCTACCAGAGAGAAATGATTTAATAATTGAGAAGATATTTCCAGCTACACCGTAGCTGGAGATCTTTTGAAGTAAACCTTTATGCCATACTCTATCAAAGGCCTTTGATATGTCAAGAGCAATTGTCCTAGAAAGGTAGCCTTCGTCGAGAGATCCGCTAATCCTATGAGATATAACTGTAAGCACATTTGCTGTAGATCTAGCAGAACGGAAACCATATTGCGTGTCACTAAGATTGTTATTTTTGCTAAGATGGTTGATTACTTCTCTATTTAACACAGATTCTAGCAACTTACTCATGACGCACAGGAACCTTATTGGCCTGTACTGTGAGGGAGATGAGCGATCACTTGAATTCTTAAATACGGGGCATACTGATGAGATGAGGTTCTTCTATATAAGCCCTGTAGTGCCTATAATAACTGGTATGATTGATATCTCTCTAAGATTCCAGTTTCTTTTCATATAATAAATGAGCCATTGGTATTTGGTCTGTATCTCTCTTTCAGCTTTGTTCAGGCCTCCATCATTAGGGACACTCACTTCTAACTTATTCCATATAACTATGTCAGGATTCACAGCAGTATTTTCAAGGTAGGTGACTGTAGAGAGTACATGGTCGTAATGTATGTTATATAAGTAATTTCCAACTGTTCTTTTAGGTTGATGATCCCAGGACTTGCTGCTACACTGGATGTTTAATTTTTTACAGATGCTCCAGTTGAGGTACTTACATACTCCATTGTGCCTCGCTATGTAGTAGCCGTCCCCCAAAAGAATCTTGCAACTTGATATCAGATGACTCGCACTTTCCAATTCTGTAGGGCAGAGCCTGCATTTGTTGTCATTACTGATACTCGCCATCTTCTTGAATGCATATGTGTATGTGTGTGCATATATATGTATATTAATATGTTTTCTTTTTATAACTATTCTTTTGATTTCAATTTTATTATAATGTTTACGGTATCGTATCCTGGCGCATAATCTTGTGTAGTTGTCTATCAAAAGTAAATGCAGTTTTTTTCTTTTTTGCCTCACGTAAATAATTTCTGTGACCGTATTTGCGTCATACCATCTCTGCATATTTGATGCGTTTCTTTCTATTCATGTGTTTTTGTTTTCATCGTTTTATTTATAAATCACTCACACCCAAGGACCTCAAAGTTCCAACATACAAGTTACAAAGTTACAGTGTACCAGTTAAACAAGTTGCTTTATTCAAATATCTGGGCAACTGGGTGACATCTGATGAAAGATGCACTACTGAAATACAAAGTTGCATAGCCGCAGTCAAAATTGCTGTCAGGGAACTATCATCAATCATGACCAACACAAATATTAAAATGGACATCAAATTCACAATACTACGAACGTGTGTATGGTCTGTTCTTTTATACGGTTGTGTGTGTTAAACAATCACTAGGAAGAGACTAATGACAACTAAAATTTGATTTCTAAGGGGATTTGTGAAGATATACTGAGCAGAAGAGGAAAATAAATCAAGAGGTAGTAGAAATGGCAAACACAGAAAGGTTTCTAATGAGAAGAGTCCAGAATATAGAGACGAGGTTCATAAGTCATGTATATATAAAAAAAAAATGCAGAATAGATAATTTGACCGGAAAAATCGAGGATGGAACAAGCACAGCAAGAGACATACGTTGAAATCAAAATTTATTAATAACAATGAATACATGAATGCCTCAATGGAAAGAAAGATGGGGGGATAGTTATAGCCATCAAAATCTGTATCAGAACAAAACTTAAATGAATGAATATCACACATGATAAAGAAAAGCTATTAATTATTTTCAACAAAGCCTTCGCTGCCGATGTCAACGGAATTTAGCACTGTCTGTATACAGTCGCGGCGACATCTTTCGGCATACGACATCTTTCGGACAGGACTTGTGGCGCAATGGATAACGCGTCTTACTACGGATCAGAAGATTCCATGTTCGAAATAATTTTAACCGTCCAACGTTTATTCATTATCCTTACACTGAGGATGTTTTTGTTTTTTTCAGTGATTTTGTTTTGTGCCTATGGGAATTTACCATACTCCGAGTTCACAAGGTAAGCGTTGATGGTAAGACGATGGTGAGCGTACTTGATGTTGAGTGTACTTGATGTTGAGTGTACTTGATGTTAAGTGTACTCGATTTTGTGTTTGACTCGGCATTGTGTGTGCCGACGCGGTGCAGCCGCTAGTTATTAATATGATTACTACTAATAATAATGTGAATAGTATTATTAGAATTATTGATATCAATATAATTATTTATTATTATTTTTTAAGTGTATTTATAAAAGTTAAGTTATGTTTGAACCAAACACTCAACCAGTATTATTAACTGTAATAAACTCATGTAAAGTGAGGAAAAATGCCTGCGAATTGAGATTTAGATTAAAATGTACTATTTCCTTCATATCTTACCGATTTATGTGCTACGGATTTTCTTGGAAATTACATAAAAGAGAAACATGCATTCAAGATCGACTCATTTATTTCTTTTGGAATCGATGTGAAAAACAAATAAATGAGTCTAGATCTAAGATCAAATCACCATGCCATTTTAGTAATTTTTCGAGACGATATTATATATTTTCTATAATTCGTGTTTTGTAACTGTTGTGTCTGTATCAATAACAACACGAACGCAGAAATAAAGGTAAAACAAATGTATTAAGATGAAAAGATAATACATATTTACAAAGGTGCAGTGAGGGCGTGTTAAAGTCTTTCATGGAGCAACCGGCACATGCGTCTTGCCTATCCGGCGTTCGAACACAGCTCCGCGGTCTTGCCGACTTGATACCTTTATCTATATCTTGTTCACCCACGTATGCTAATTAGTGGGCGTCTCCACAACACCCCCTCCCAAGATTTGAAGTCGTGTAGATTTCAATCTTTTTTCCTTTAGGGGTTTATTATCATTGGGTTTATAGCCTTTCTTTTCCTTCCCGATCTCCTCGGTTCGGGCATGGTCTGTGTTGGTTCAATATTAAACGTTTCGTATACTATATCAATTGGATCTTCCTGTTCCTCAGGTTTGTCATGTTCGTTGTCCTTCCTATGATGTTTTCTCAATTGATTTTGGTGTCTTTTGTGTATCCCTTTTGGACCTTTTATCATGTAGACCAAGTCGCCGATACGTTTATCTACCGTACCCGACTCCCAATATGACATATTATTTTTAAAACATTTGACATATACCTGATCACAAGGTTTAAACCTTTTACGCGATGTGTGTGTGTCGTTTTATGTACGACTGCTTGCTTTGGTATTAATTTATCAAATGGTGATTTTATTTTTCTCGCAAACATTAATTCTGCTGGCGATAATTTCGACGGTGTATTTGGGTTCTCAGTTATCCTGTATATTTCCAGGAACTGTTGTAATGCTTTATCCGTCGGTGTCCCTATCGATTTTCTAATGGCACGCTTTATCGTATCTACGAACCTTTCCGCTAATCTATTTGATCTAGGATGGAACGGTGGTGTAGTTATATGATTTACCTGAAACGATTTACAAAAATCCTTGAAAACACGTGAAGTAAGTTGCGTTCCGTTATCTGTGACTAAAATATCTGGTACCCCAAAATGTGCAAATATTTCATGCAGAAAACTTATTGTGTTATCTGTCGTTGGGTTTTGACCTGCTTTACTTCCGGCCATCTGGAAAAACTATCTACTATGATTAGGCAGTATTGTCCCTCGATAGATCCAGCAAAGTCTAGATGAATGCGTGACCATGGATGGTCAATTTCTCCCAATGTTTATGAACTATTGGTGGTGCCTTAGCGGCTAACGCACAACCTTTACATTTGTTTACTGTTAATGCAATATCCACATCCATATTACGCCAGTAAACATAACTCCTCATAAGTGTCTTCATCCTATTTATACCCGGGTGTCCTGTATGAAAATCACGTAAGATTTTTTTCTGCAAGGTTTTCGGTACAACCACTCTTTCACTATATAATAATACCTCATTGCATAAAAAAATATACTTTCCGTTTTTCCGTCATTTTCCCTTAATTTTTTCTTTATGTCTTTGATGACGTCGTCATTTTCAGCCTACATTTTTATATCGGTAAGCGTGACTGGTAATTCTCTTATTATATTCGCCACCGTGTTTTTCCTCATAATTGGAACGTATAGCTGCAATTACTGACTCTTCAAAAGTTTCATCCCTTTTCGGTATAAGCCTTGACAATCCATCAGCATGACCTATTTCCCCCGAACGTAGAAGTTTTATTTGAAAATCATGATTTAGCAAAATCGTACCCCAACGGAGTAACCGATTTGCCGTATATATTAGTAAGCCCTTTTTTGAGCCGAAAATAGTCACTAGGGGCTTGTGGTCTGTTTCCAGTATAAAATCTCTCCCGTACAGATAACGGTGGAATTTCGTCACCGCGAAAATAATGCTTAATGCTTCCTTTTCTATTTGTGAGTAAGCCTTCTCTGACGGAATTAGGGTCCTTGAAGCGTGCGCTATGGGTTTCTTCGTTCCATCTGGCATGATATGCTGTATACATGCTCCTATACCATACGAGCTCGCGTCACTCGCAACAATTATTTGTAATTTTGGGTCGTAATAAGTTAAGGATAAATCTGACGTCAAAGTCTTTTTAATTTCCTCACATGAGTCTTGACATTCTTTTTACCATATCCATGGTATTTCACTTCTTTAATAATTCGTTCAGCGAAGCTCTTAGGTCGTGCATGCCTTTTATAAATACTTGGTAGTAGTTCGCGAGGCCTAAGAAGCTTTGTAAAGTCGTCACGTTATGTGCTGCTGGAATGTTCCTAATTGCTATCGCTCTTCCTTGATCAGGGCGTCGACCATCTTCACTTATTATTTGTCCTAAATACTTGATTTCGTCTGGACAAAACTCACATTTGTTTTCTTTCACCTTGAATCCGTAGTCGTTTATTCTTGTGAACACTTGTTTTAAATGCTCCATATGTTCACTTATGGACGCGCTCCTAATGATTATGTCATCCAGGTATGCACAAGCACAATCTAACCCGTTCAGAATTGTGTCCATTGCTTGCTGGAATATCGCCGGCGCGACTTTTATCCCGAATTTTAATCGGTTATACTTGAATAACCCTTCGTGTGTGTTAATGCATAAAATCTTTGAGCATTTTTCTTCTATCGGAATTTTTTGAAAATGCGTCGGACAAATCTACTTTTGAAAAAAATTTTCCCACCATTTAGTTTGGCAAAAATCTCTTCCGGGCTTAGTAAAGGGTAATGGTGATCTTGTAGCATATTATTTAACCCGGTTGAAATGTCTCTGCAGACTCGAATTTGTTCCGATTTCTTCTTTACGTACACCGTAGGCGCTGCCAAAACGCTAGTTTCGATTTTTGATAAAATGTCCGTTCTTTCAAGTCTGTCTAATTCGCTATCTATTTTGTATAATCCGGCAAACGGCACGTTCCGTTTTTTCTTAAATACTGGTGTTGCATCCTTTTTTAGCTCGAACAAAGCTTTAAATTTATTACATCTTCCCAGTCCCGTTGTAAATATTTCTGGGAATTCGTTCTTTAGTTCATTTTTTAATATTTTCTGACGTTGTGGTGCAGCTGGTTATTTTTTTTACAAAAAGCGTTCATCGGTTTATCCAAAACGTTGAATTTTTCAATAAAATCTGTTCCCAATAAATTCTTGCTTTCTTTAATTACGAAGATTTTCAATTTCTTCGTCGTGCCATTTAAATTAATGTGCAGGACGACTTCTTCGAATTTGATTTCGTCTCCTGCCACCGTTCTTGCACCCTTACGTGCCTTTTTCAGAGTCGGTTTATCCAGTTTTTTTTCCAAGTACTAACGTTTATTACCGACAAATTTGCTCCAGAAAAAATTTTAAATTTTATTTGTTTGCCGAAAATATTAACTAACACATATTTTCGTAAATTGTCTTTCTCTTTGTCGTTTGTTCTCATTTGGTGAACTCTATATTTTGTTCTGCAACAAATACTCTTATGTCCGATTTTGTCACAATTGAAGCATCTGATATTTTTGTAAGGACAATCCTTTTCCCAATGTTTTTATCACATCTTCCGCAATTATTACTTGGTTCCGCTTTTCTATATATCTTTTTTACTTGAATCGTAATGTAGTTTTCTGTAGTTAAAGTTTGAGTATTTATAACTCGCGTAATCTTTTGGATTTTTACGAGTCTCACACTTTCTTTGCCCTACATTTCTGCCAGATTTTTTAACCTTCCTTATGTACGACACTCCTTCTTCTTCTATATCTCTTGAGTCTTTTTTAGTGATACTGCCCTTTGACAATCTTCTGCTAACTTTTGCAGTGTCAGACCTTGTTCTGTCTCTAACTTTGAGAGAACGCGTCTTCGTATCTCTGAATTTTTTGTAGAGACTAGCCTCTGTGCAAAAATTAAACATTTGAAGTCGTCCACCGTAAGTTCCGATAATTTAAAATTGTCGCAGTGTTTATTCACTACTGACGCATATGTCAGATAGTCCTGCTCTTCCGTTTTCTTAAGGTTCATACACGACCATCTCTTGTGAAAAAGATACGTGTTCGGTCCGAATAACTCCTTAAGAAGTTTTACGGTCTCAGTGAAATCTAACTGATTCGTTCTCCTTGGCAATATGAAATCAACAAATTTGCAATGTTCACTGGTACCAAGCTTTTGAAGTAATAAACTTACTTTCTTTGCGTTTGACCAGCTTTCGCAATCTGTTTCGAAAATATCTTCATACCGCTTGAAGTATGCCTCAAATTTTTATCCTCTTCGCATAGGTACGTGAACACATCTATGCTATTCACAATTGTTGCGTTGGAAAAAGTCGTATTGCTTTCCTGTGCAGAATTAGTCGTTAATCTTTCCAACAAATCTTTTTGAACAAGTTGCATTTGCTCTATACATTTAAGAAGCCGTTCAGTCTGTCTTTCGTCTCTTTCTTGTAGTTCTTTTTCTGTAATTCGTCTCTTTCTTGTTCACGTCTTCTCTGTACTTCGCCTCTTTCTTGTTGACGCATTTGTATTTCCGCGAATAACTTGATAAGAGTCTCCATTTTGTTTTTCAAATTAGTAAATCAGTCACTTTTACAATTTCCTTTCTTTAATAACTACGAACAACTGATTCCTTTTGTTACGTTATTAATTACGTACAAGAAAGAAAAAAAATCCTTTCTTAGTACACTGAGAAAAAATTTACTTTTTCTTTCAAACTTAACGGTATCCTAGCGAAACACTTTTTTGTGCACTTTGCGGAAAGGGTTCCTGTAACTTTCAAGTTTTTTTTTTCGTAGGCACTTTGAAGTAAAGTGCTTGCTGTTTTATTTTTTTTCAAGTGTCTCGAGTTTTGAATTTCCTCTTCAAGTAGTCACAAAAAAATATTGGTGTTTTGCAAGTATCCAGCGTTTGAATATCGCGTTCGACAATTTCGTAGTTGCTGCGTTTTAAACATTGAATTCCCGAGTGAATTTTTTTTCAATCTTTGACGAGTAAGTATTTCCCGAATACCACTGTTGAGTTTGATAGTGTATTTTCTCACGCGTAAATCTTTTTTCGAAATCCCGTCGCCACTGTTGTGTCTGTATTAATAACAACACGAACACAGAAATAAAGGTAAAACAAATATATTAAGACGAAAAGATAATACATATTTACAAAGATGCAGTTGTACTGCAGTTGGAAGATTGTCAGGCAGAGGGCGTGTTAAAGTCTTTCATGAAGCAACCGGCACATGCGTCTTGCCTATCTGGCGTTCGAACACAGCTCCCCGGTCTTGCTGACTTGATACCTTTGTGTGTATCTTGTTCACCCACGTATGCTAATTAGTGGGCGTCTCCACAACAGTAACAGAGGAGAATCTGTTGAAATTTGGTTTTATGGAACAGTTATTTGATCGGATGAAATATGTAAACGGTGAAAACAATTGGAACACAATGTTTTTTTTCGTGGAAATAGCAGATTTGTCGATTTAAATCTGCTCTTTAAATTTGTTATTTAACCATTATTTTGGAAATCAGTCCGATTTGATTTTATAGAGCAGCTAGCTTATTGGTTTAAATGAGGTACAACGGCGCAGTAGTACTCATTGTAAAATGCGTGCAAAATAAGAAGAAATTTATTTCTGGTTGTATCTGTTCTGTCTTTCATAAGACACAAACGTTATTTTTTCGTATTAGTAGTAGAAAAATGAGAAATTTACGTATTTAAGTGGGGTTGCGTAAATTGAGGTGAGGCTCGCTAAAGTGTAACAACCGGAAGAAATTAATTTGAAAGTATCGCTTGCTAGAAGAGGTATACCTTGCATTATAATTTAAGATATGCCATCTTCAACATGTATCAGGCATTTGGATTTCTTATGGTCAATCGATAGCTTATTGTATCACTTATCTGAGATAGATTAATGGAACGCCTCTTCTAGAGTCAAGTTGTGTGAGATTATACGGTAAACTAAAATTACTTGATGTATGTCCCTGCTAAAATTGATCTTGCACAGTTACTTGCACATATCTTACTTGCTTGAGTTGGCTAGACTGTCTCACTGAGCCACATTCTCACTGACGTTCAGTCGTGTGATCCCATAATCAGCCGACCCCGAATGGAGTTGAAGTCCTGATAAGAGTCACTGTTTTCGCAAGCTACCAACTCGATTTAACATAATAACGTTTATATATATATATATATATATATATATATATATATATATATATATATATATAAATATATATACGTATATATATATGTATATATATTTAGTAGAAATGATAATAAATAACAACTGAAGAAAGTGCTCAATACTGTTGTAGAGAAAATATGCGTTTTATTTTTTATTACCGTATCTTTCTGTTAAGTTACATTATTGTTTCAGCTACCCGGCCGTTTTTTTTGTCGTCTGTAGCTTCCTCAGACTTTTACAGAAATATTCGTTATGATGGGATGAAAGAGTGAATGATGTCGCACCCCTCCCCTGACATCATTCACTCTTTCATCCCATCATAACGAATATTTCTGTAAAAGTCTGAGGAAGCTACAGACGGCCAAAAAAAAAACGGCCGGGTATGTTACAATAATTTAACTTAACAGAAAGATACGGTAATAAAAAATAAAACGTATATATATATATATATATATATATATATATATATATATATATATATATATATATATATATATATATATGATAGATAGATACGACCTTAACGGCAATGTATATATACTCAAATAGATGGAGTTGCAATGGAATCAGTCCTCGAACCGACCCTTAGTGAATTCTAGATGACAAGTCTCGAGCGTGAAATATTTCAAAATAATATAAAGCCGCATGTCTATGTACGCTATATGGATGACATACTTATTTTATTGGAAATTAATGAACAGATATACAAACTAGAGAACAGCTTATAAAAAACTCAATCCTTAAGTTAACAGTAGAATTGAATAATAGCAATAAACGTACATTCTTTACGTCCTTATTGATACGTCCAATAATACTTAATAATAATATTAGAACAGATCTGTATACAACAACTAACAAGCATGAATTCCAGCCACCTGGATTTAAGAGCAAGTGCCCACAACGGTACAAAATAACTACAATCAAATATTTTGTTAAATCGCGCAAAACTGATCTCAGCCATTAGAAAAGCATTCCTTATCGAAAAAAAAATATGTAAAGCAGGTACTCATCAATAATTACTTTCCCAACTATATTGTTGATGATTAAATAAAACTAACGCTACAATCCATGCAAAACCCAAACAATAATATTAGCCAGCAACATAATGTCAACTCTATCAAGATATTTTATCAAAACTAAATGCAACCAAATTTTAGAGTTGAACATCGTCCATAGATACTTAACTCTTGTTGATAGCAACAATAGAATTACATTTATTATTTACTATAAGAAGTTTGGAACTACAAAAACTCGTGGTTTAAAAGAACTCATCCCCGGCTATAAAAACATTAGAGCAAACCAATGTTGTATATAAGTCAAAATGCCATCTAGGAGAATGTAACACGCCAAATAAACATAAGACTACTACACACATAGATATACGGTATGATCACATTGACATACCGGTTCTCTTCAGATCACCAACGTTAAGCAACGTTGACCCTGGTTAGTACCAGATGTGTGACCATTTGGGAATTCTAGGCGCTGCATGTGCTCTCCGCGTATCTCGGCATTTGTTTCCAGTAGCCTTGTACCTACAGTCCACTTGCCACTGGTATTTAGCAACATCGACTCAGGAGAGGTGTGGTTGGAGATTGCGCAATTCCTGCTACAAAAATGTTCACTTCATGGGTATCCACAGTCTGTTAAAGACTGAAGGAGCCCTTTTTTTAACTACATTCATTTGACATACAACAACGTTATCCGCCGACATACATTTAAACACTCGCACCATATAACCAGCATTTAATAAAAGAACATCACAGCCCCCTCTCGAATCTTAGTATAATCCTTATTGATAATACACAAATTGAACAACACAAAAACAATTTTTAAAAGTTAACAATTCTCGAAGTATTTACTTTAGAACCCAGCAATTAATAACAAGGCATACGAGAAAAATAACAACGCATTAAAATAACAACGCATTAAAATAACAACGTATTAAAATTTCTGGCGTAGTGCTAAGATTGGTCCAGGGACTCGTGATTTTAAACTCGGATTTTTTAATCGACTTAGTTTTTTTTACTGACATTTAATAAACTTTTTATATACCTTTAACTTGACACAATTTCTTGTGTATTTTACTTGACATTTTTCTACTTTCCATTTCTGCTCCTATTCACTTTCACCTCCATGAATTCGACTTGAAGTTGATTTGCAATCGAATCAAAAGGGCTGGTATGGAACTTTCATTAATATCTTTTATTTTGATATAAAAAGATTATACGGAAAATAGAAAAATAAAAAGGAATCATAAAACAAAGAGTCTCTGTTGTATTTAATAATGTCTGCTTTGAATATGCTTTATATATATATATATATATATATATATATATCGAGCTTTTACATCTGGTTGAGATTACTTTATAAATATTAATTCTGTAATATTTATAATATACTTTAATTTTACCATCTTCGATCATTTTGGAAAATTTAATTGTAATTTTTATTTTATTATAAGCTCCCGTTTGGTTGAGATTTTTATTCTCTCCAGATATGTTTGAAAAGGAACACATTCCTCTATCTGCCAAAAATATCCCTATTCCTTCCCAACAAGAATATATCCACAAATTTGTTCTCGCTTTGAACACTTTCCTAAAAAATATAATGTGGAAGGCTTATCACCATGACTTAAGCATTAAAAATAAGCTTAAAGTGCCTATTTCCTCTGAAGACCAACTTCACCCAGAAATCTTAACAAATGAACTCCCTATCAACTCTCATAGAGAACAAAAGAAATTCGAAAGAATTGCTGCCAAATTTTATGGATTAAAAACCACTGCCCACCCCAAATACAACCATTACCTCGAGGAGTTTGAGAATTCCATGTTAAATTTAGTCAAAAATATTTAATTTAAGAAACAAAAACACCATTATAATCCGGTTACTCGAAAAATAAATAATTTTGCCGAAAAAGTTCAAAAGAATAAACATATATTCATCGCTACTAATAAGACAAAAAATTATTATATACTTGACTATCCTACATATAGAAAACTTTTGTGTAAAGAACTTAATAAATCTTATAAAATAGTTCCTCCTAAGACTTTAGATTCCATTAATTCTGAAGCTAAACTTTTACTGACTTCTATGAATATTCATAACTTCACTGAAATAATTTCTTCGGGTACTATATAATAATAATAATAATAATAATAATAATAATAATAATAATAATAATAATGAGAATAATATTTCTCCTAACAGTCATCCTAACACTAACAACACTCATTATCCCCTCCAAAATACTCCTCATACAAACATTATCCCACCATTTGTTGAACGCTATGAACAAAAATCAAACTATTTAACTAATACAAATCAGCAAATTAATATTAATACCAAGCCTTGAGCCTTTAATAAAGTACATACATATATCGGCGCTACTTCAACATTAATTAAGAAAAGAATATCAAAGCACATTTCTTCTTTTAACAACCATAATTCTAATAATAACCAAGCAACTTCTCTAACCACTTTAATTAAAAAAACTTTACTCTAACAATACCCCCTTCTCAATCAAATGGACTATCATAAAAAAGTTAAGTCTTATACTCCAGGCTCTAAGTCATTTCGCCTCTGCACAACCGGAGCTATAACTATAATTACTTCCCCTCAAAGTAACAATATAATAAATTCTAAAAATGAACGGATCTCTTTCTGTAAACATAAGTCCAAATTTAATTATGGCAATTTTGAAATTGCATAGTCATTACTTTTACCTTTTATATAGATATAATTTTTTTTTAACTATATCGTTTTTCTACTTACTTCTTAATACTTTATAATTTAATAATCCTTTATTTTAATTCTTTATCTCTTCTTTATATGGCCGGTTTTCATCGGAATTTTCTGCTTTATTCTTTAAACTTTCCTATCTAATATATCAATCTACCCACACTTTCATATCTTGTATGTGTATTTACATATACTGTACTATATGCTTTTACTTACTTTGTTTCTTGCTTTTTCCTGAATTTGCATATACCGGCCATCCTCTCTCCTTAAATAATTTTTATTTTATTTTTTTATTTTATATTTTATATTTTATTTTTTATTTTTATTTATTTATTGTTTATTTATTATTTATTTTCTATTTATTTATTTATTTATTTATTTTCCATTTAGTGTCTTCTAACAACTCTTGCTGACCTTTTTTTAAGTGATGATCTTTACATTTTAGTTGACCTATATTATTTTGCCCTATATATTTTTCGCGCCTTTAACCTTTCCTGTCTGGGTCATTTTGACATTTGTTTCTCTATTTATATTTAACTATCACCATTTTTCTCCTCTTTTTCTTCCTTGATCTTTCTTATTTATATTTATATCTCGGCAGTAGAATGTAAAGCAAAGCATATCTTATTTTTTCTTTTATTAATATTATTAGAATTTTTTCCTTTTTTCCTTGTACACATTTTTGTGAATTTTTCCATGGATTTCTGCCTTTGGATGAGTATGGACCATCTTCTTCCAAATACGGGATTTTTGGATTTTTCTTGTGAAAATGGAAATTCAATTAACTTTCTTGATGTTACATATTTGAATTTTACCGTCACTGGATCATTTATCTTCCACCAGACTATCCATTCATGTGTAATCACCTTTTTCTTTACCATATTCCCTTTGCTTCACTTTTTTTTTGTTTTCAAGTAAGATCTTTTACTTATTTGTTGTTTCATCAAATACTTTTGCATGTAAATTCGATCCCGCATTTTGCTAATTCCTATCCTCTGATGAGAAGGAAAGTATTTCTCCGAAACTCCGTGGATTAAGGACTATCCACTTATCTAGTGTTTCCTGTTCAGATTAAATATGTTTTGAACTCATTTCAAAGTGTTTTTTAACATGTTTTATTAACTGTTTGCTCGTGTATATATATATATATATATATATATATATATATATATATATATATATATATATATATATATTGTTTTGCATGATGTGGTCTGAAGGTACAAACCCGGCACATAAATTTCTTCATGTTTTTTTTTCGTTAACTGCGAAGACGTTTATTCATAAGATTGGAAAATTACATGTTGGTGTATACTTTTAAAATATCTTCTTTTTTATTGCAATATAAAACTGCAATACTACGGTACTTTAATTACCTTTATAATTGACAATCACCTGATCCTGAAGAAATTGCAAAACAGTCTTCACACATATTTAGTGACAATGTAATTCAGAAGTTTCTTATGTGTCGGTTTAACAAAACATATTCCCCAACAACCAAGCACAAGTAGTATGCCCGGCAACATAAAACAGGGAATTTTTCGACACCGTTGACTAATTGTAGAAGTATACAACGACAACCAAATGAATTCTTACAACGAATACTGCTAGTATATATATATATATATATATATATATATATATATTTATGTATATATATGTATATATATACACACACACACACACATATATATATATATATATATAGATAGATAGATTTAGTTATAAATATATATATATATATATATATATATATATTTCCCCAAAACCTATGTTCTTGATTAAGGGGAGACTAAAACTTGTTGCTATGGTTTCAAATGATCTGAAATCACAGCAAGGGGAGACGTGGTTCCAAATATTTCTCAAATGTAACATCTCCTCTCTTTTGGAAATATGGTTCGATTATGAATATCTCTTGCATCATATAGTCTTTATACACTGTGAAATTTACTTGTATAATCAAAGAGGAGAGATACAACATACGAGAAATATTTGGAATCAAGTCTCCCCTTACTGTTATATCAGATCATTTGAAATCATAACAGCAAGTGTTAGTCTCCCCCTCAATCGAGGCAATAGGTTTTGGGGAAATATCAGATGTTTTGTAATTCATATGCAAAATTAGAAATATAAATGACTATGATTGAAACATTGGTAAAGGTGAAGTATCTTTCTACCTATCTCTTCCGAAAGTAAAAGTCGCCAGATAGTGTAAGAAACTTAAATAATTGGATTTTTATTGGATCGTTCTTTTATGGGTTTATTTAGTAAGTTTAAAAAGTTTTTAATGGGGTCAAAAATGTGTCAAAATAGAGAAAAATCACTATACATTCTGTACACTTATATTATCTATTAACGTCACCAGCTTTGACTGCCACAGTCTTGCTTTCTGTTTCGATTCTAGCTGATGGCATCCAAAATACTTTTTATAACTTTTGAAATCACGATTCTCTAATAATATATACAAAATCTGGACAAATTAAAAATCTATATTTAAGTGTATTTTGTGTAACAATTAAAGTCTAATTGGCAAAATTTAGTTCCTCGTATGAACAAGTTTATTGTTATTATAAGATATCCGCACAGAACAGATGTGAAAAAAGGTTATATATTTTGAAAAATATCCATGGGTGAAACCGAAAGTATACATTCGCGTATAATTGTTTTGCAGTGGAAGAGAAAATTGTCGGAAATAGAGCGTTTCCTATATTACGGGGCGTGATTGTATCATAAACATATTCGTGTGGGCGGCCGGAAGTAGCGAATACATCTTCGCTACTTGAAACTGAAATAGATACAGCACTCAGCTGTCACTTTCAAACTTCAGTCATACGAAATATTCTGTGTTTTTTTTATCTCTCCTCTCTCCACAGACACACATATATGTACATATACCTTTGATATATTTTTGTATAAATATGTAGGCGTCGCTACACATTCGTGAGTATGTTTCAGTCAACTAGATATTGGATAGAGCATACTCATGAATATGTAGTGATACCTAAAAACGATATCTTGCGCTACATTGGTATAGAATACTCTTGTATAAGCCTTGTTAACTTCATTCGATGTTTTACTTCTGGATTATATCAACCTGGAATATATATATATATATATATATATATATATATATAGAGAGAGAGAGAGAGAGAGAGAGACATAGGGGCGAATCACATTACTAAGGAGCAGTGGCGGCTGTGCCTGAGATTATTGGGGGTGCTGCTGCTTCAAAACTTTTACGCATTGTTTTAATATCGTGTAAAAGAAATTCGAATATGTAAGGAAATATTTAATCAAATAATAAACAAACATTCAAATAAATATTCAAATATATGACACAGGCAAATAACCAATCACAAATGGATAATACGCAAAAACTTTTATTAAAAATATTTTTTAAATTGTGTACACTTTACAGAATAATAAAAATAATATATACATTTATTCCTTTTAAACTTTTCAGATTGAATAAAGGTTTGCGTTTTGGGTTTTTTTTTTTGTAATTTTTGCAAACAAACGAAAAGCATTTTTAAGAATACATTTTATTTACAATTTTTAATAACTTATTTTTTTTTATAAAAACAAAAAAGAAAAACTTTGAAATTTAGGAGTGTAATATTTGAAAATAGCGTTTTATTTAATAAGTTTTATTTCCAAAATTTATTTTTTAAATGTATTCATAACAAAACGTATTTGTGAATAAAATGCAAAATAAAAAAGTTTACATTTTTATATAGTGAGCAAACAAAAATATTAAAAGAAACAAAATTTTATTTACAAATCTTTTAACAACTCGCTTTTTATATAAAAAGAACAAACAAACTTGGCTATTTACTGACCTTCTAATGCCGGTAAAAATCGACATAAAATGGAGATTTATTATAAAAAAAATAGGATGTCATATATAAGCATTATAAAACATCGAATTTAATGTAGCTTTCTCCACAAAGAAAAAAAAATTAAAATTGTCTCAGTACAGAAGGATTTCTAATTACTTTTTTAAATGCGTATTATCTGCCCCATCTACTAAGAAATTCAATGTAAAGTTTAAAAATGCATAATTATAAAAACTGTTTCTTTATTTAGAAATACATTTTAATTTAAAAAGGCCTTGTGCAAAAAAAAACATTTTTCAAAGTGTAAAACTTCTAACATTTTCCTCGTTGGAGGCAAATAAATGCTAAAAAAAATTTTATATCTAAAACATACAAGTTAAAAAGATTTCTAACTAAAATGTATTTTCAACATAAAATGTTTCTTCGCTTGTTTGCTTGTTTGCTTGTTTGCTTCTAGGGAAAAATGTAAACAGTTATTTCTTTGTTTTTTTTTTGTAAAGTTTAGTTGTTGCAAAATAAGTAGCATTTTAAAGGACAAACAAACAAAAAGGCAGGTAGATGGAAAAGTAATTTTATTTGATGGTAAGATTTATTTATTGTATATTTGACTTTTACCCTTAGTCGCGTGTTAGCTTCACTGCTAAATCCCCGAATGCTTAAAAAAAAAAACAAAAAAAAACAGGTTATGCATATTATATATTTCCGTCTGCTACTGAATTAAATCGCAACGCTAAAAGTGTGCGTATTTAAAAAAAAGAAAGAAAGCACAATATTTTATGTACAAGAACACGTTATATGAACATTTTAATAATAATTTTAAAAAAAATGTAAATAATCCTCCTTTCTTTTTTCAATAACAAAATGTTATCATATTTATAAGTACAGGCACACACTCTAAGCAGACACCGAATTTCACGAGCATCTGAGACGCGGAACTGCGGGAAGCGACAGTTCCACAACGGCCGTTATCGGCTGTCTATAAGTGCGCATGCGCAGAAGAGAATTTCATTAAGAATGTGTAACTGTGAATTTCACAGCTCCAAGCAAGTTTTATTTTTATTTTTATATGAATTTGTAGATCCCGACATTAAACTTAATGATTTTATAATGTACACATAGAAAAAATAAAATAATAATAATAAAAAAAACAAACGTATTATTTTTAATTTTATCATTAATATTGTGTAGAAATAATTTGGAGGTGCTGCAGTCCCACAGCTCCATGCACGAGCCGCCACTGCTAAGGAGAGTATTTTTCAAACTTGCATTAAGGTAAAATCATCTTTCGTACAAATAATCGATTCCTTTCAAAGGTTTAGCAAACAGAAATAAACAAATAAATGAAGACATATATATATGTGTGTATATATATATATGTATATATATACAATATAATATAATATAAAATACGAATTAAATTATATTGTATTTTATATATATATATATATATATATATATATATATATATATATATATAAATACCCTGTACTCTCATGCATTATAATATGGTAGTTATTTTAACTTTAAAAAGTTAGACTCACTACAGTCATTGTAAATAAATCTGAACGAAGAGTTCTTGAATACGAACGCATTACGAATTCTAACACAATTAAACAACGTAAGGTTTTCAACAATTTATCTTCATTAATAAGCACATCAATACTAACCGATAAAGCTTGACTATTTGACATCATATTTGACATCATATTTGTAAGTAAACATTTTTCATAAAATCGATTTAAAAAAAACAAAAAACTCGCATTCCACTTCATAAATTACATCCCAAATCTTTAATTTCAAGGTCTGTTTTATTTGAAAAAAAAAATGAAAATGTTGTTTGCACGTCATAGATAGTCCATGTCTTTTTGAATGTTTCATTATATTTTTCTATAAATAAGTCATCTTTAAAAAGGCTTAAAATAAAGAGAAATCGTTGACACATGTATAACCAATTTGAAATAGAGTACTGCTTCGTTGTATCACAACTCATCAATGCGGCTAGACGTACAACTCTCTCCAGCCGTGGATCGAACGTACAACCGTCATATTGACAATCGGCAGCTCTCATAATCAGACCACGAATCAGCGCTGTAAATATTTCTCCTCTGGTGTGTAGTAAATCCACACCCGCCCGTCGCAACAGTGCTCTCACCATCAGTTTATTTACAAACAGATTGATAGTGAGCTTCGCTTAATAGCTTAAATACGCGTCAGGTGAATATATATATATATATATATATATATATATATATGTGTGTGTGTGTGTGTGTGTGTGTGTGTGTGTGTGTGTGTGTGTGTGTGTGTGTGTGTGAGAGATAGAGAGAGTATTTAGGCGGTTACTTGTGGGCAGTAGCTGCCTTCATAACCCTTTGTCATTGTCGTCAAGTGTTGGAGAATGGCAGATATGAAGATAGAGTTCACTGCAACATGCGTTTTTTTTTCTTCTTTCTCCGCGTCTTCATTTCATTCATTTTTACATGTTTTATTTCTTTTCCTCCTCTTCTTCATCTTGGACTTTGTATTTTTTTCTTTTTTTTTTTTTTGCTTTTTCCTCTCTTTCATCTATAACTGTGTATTCTTCTTTTTCTTCTTCTTTTTCTTCTTCTTCTTTGTCTTTTGCAGCCTCTTCTTTTATTTCTGCGTCGTCTTTGAAATCTTTTTTCATTCTTTTCCTTCTTTTTTGTTCTTACAAAAAAAACACACACACATTTAACTACACCGAGGTTTAAAATAGGTAAAATCGCTAGATATCTACGCTTCTCGCTAAAAAAAAGTACACACAAATGAAGGGGTGAACCTAATGTCAACTGGGCCTTTGTCCTGTAAGTGTCTGCCCATTGGCTGATTAGGAAGGGAGCGGTGGAAACTACGAATCTGATTGGCTAACTAAAAACTCAATAGAGTGTGCGTATATAAAAACGCGAGACAACCACAACTCTTTGCATAAGACTCCTAGCGTGGATGAAACGCTGAATATTCTGTGTAGCTTGATTGCCATATACATTTTTATAACTTGCTACCTAGCGCTACCTATGTACTGTGCACTGTTGAAGTAAATACTTAAAGTTTACGCATAAAATAATACTTTCGTATATTAATTTATGTGATTCAATTAAGTAGTCATATATATATATATATATATATATATATATATATATATGCGAGCGTTTGAAGGCGGACGTGTGTATCAGTATATACATTCAGTAAGCACCTTGCTATAAGAAGAGAAAAAGTGAGACAGTGAATGCTAAGGGTTTTTATCCTGTTCGTTCCGCTAGCATGTGGGTTTATAGATTCTAGCAACCCTGCGTGTGCACTAATTTTTCAATGCCGACCATAAAAAACAACCTCTTCAGTGTCCTGGTCCTTGACGTCATGAACAGCCCTGGGTAAAAAACTAAAACGTGCTCGGGTTTTATTAACGAACATCTCAATTTCTTCTTCTTCTTCTTCTTCTTCTTCTTTCTTTCTTTCTTTCTTTCTTCCTTTCTTTCTTTATTCGCGCACGCAGGTGGATAGGCATTGTTCAGTACATCCATCACTGACGAGCGCAGAACACGTGCTTCTTCCCGACGCTCTTGCCCAGGTCAGGGGTTGATCTATATACGCCTTCCTTTCCCCCGATTTTGTAAGTGGATCCATGTATATGCACGAGTCGTCACACTTTGCACACAATATAAAGCAAAACAAAACACACACACACACACACTCACACTCACATATGAACGCATACACACAGATACATGTACACACAAATAAATATAAAGATACATTCACGCATGCATCCACATATTAGCACTAACGCATACACGTTACAACAAATACACAAACACGCACGTACTGTATACACACATCCAAATACGCAATATCATATTGACCCACATACCTATGTACACCGGTAGTACAAATGCAGAGAGTGAAACAATATCTGCTGTGTGACTTTATGGCGAGAGTTGGTAGAAAACGGCCAGTTCTTTTCTTACACGTATTCAGGCTTGTGTTGTGTCGCGGAGGATAAATTGGGTCCAATTAAAATGTGCTGGGTTTTAAATTCTGTTCGCTATTTTGATGATCTTGGCCAAAATGAAATTTAAAAAAATAATATTTTGTTGTCTCGTGTTTGAGACGACGCTTGTATTATGCCATGCAAATATATACGTATATGTGTGTATGGCTTATGTGAATACGAATGCATAAACCATACACAGATACGAACGCACACGAAAAGGTGCACACACATGCATGGACGTATATACACGCATACGAAAATATGAACGTGCACATGATTACGTGCGCATAAAGACGCAAACGGTGGTATAGACGGACACATACTCATATACAAACGCAAAACACACATATACGACGCATGCATACACAAATAGGAGAGAGCGTGTACTTCCACACACGAACGCATACTCGTACATACACAGACGTGCACAGAAGGAGAGAATTTGATTACTATTAGAGAAGTTGAATGCCTGCTAGACACTGTCCTTCAGTACCAAAAGTCCCGTTTGTACGGGATTTGCTAAGGACAGCCTGATATAATCGTACTCTGGCAGGTGAGCATCGCAAACTACTATTAGAGATAATTCAAAATCTTTTCGTACAAAAATGCTCAAAAAATGTCTCTGTGTACAAGGGTTCTTCAGAACAACCTGACATCATTCCACTGTTCCCTACAAGTAAACGCGTACTAAATATTCAAAATCACATAGTAGCCGTGGCCTATATAAGATCTCCTTGGTATAGTTAACCCACGTTGGCTTTTACAGGGGATGGTGCTACGTCTCCAAATAATGTCACTTCAAGTAACAATACGAAGTTTGATACTTCCATCAGACCAGACCAATTCTTGCTGGAATCTAGTAAGAACAAGTAAACCCTGATCAAATATTCAAAATAACATAGTATTCGAAACCCAAATAAGATTACCTCGGTAGGACGACCTGTCACTGAGTTATACGAGGGATGGTACACCTTCTTCCAGTGGTGTTTTCTCTTGTAACGTCACTACGTTGTTTACTGTACCTATATCTTGTATATTCTCTTGACTTGGAACCAGATAAAAATCAAAAGACTACAAGACAACAAGTTTATTGGCCAGGTGGAGAGAGGAAAATGAATGTGCTTGAATTCTCAACCAACTCAATGTTTGATAAGTAAAGTAGAACCTTATTGTAAAACTCAGATACCTATGTATGCCATATAGAGATTAAGTGGTATTTGATTTCCGAGAACTTGCATTGAAGTAAAATAAAACAAAGAATGTAAATAGATACGCGCATACAAGCAGACGGATGCAAAAAAGGGGCATATATAGACACGCACAAATTCACAATTAATATATATATATATATATATATATATATATATATATATATATATATATATATATATATATATATATATATACCTATGCACATACAATAGATACTTACAGAAGTGAAGGTGACATTTCGTGGATGACTTCATGGCGGGAACCGGTATATATTTGTCACATGCGAGTGCAAAGTTGGGCGCAAGGTTATATTTTAATGCGGGGAAAATATAGTTTTCCTAAAAGGAGATGGAAGATAAAAGCCGCATGTCTTGAAGATAATTACTTACTATAAGCGCGAACAGAATTCATTTCAGAGAACATTCTATTAGTGGAACAAAGTACCACGAGTCTGCTTCCCAGTTTAATATAGCATGGTGTTTTTCAAGTCTAATGTGAAAAAATATTAGGTCGATGCAAAAGTTTTTGTCGATTTCAAATTTCATCTGGAAGAACATCTACTATTAGATGTTTGTTGTCACAACTGAATTACTTCAGTTAAACAACCTTTTGCTGCTGTTTGAAATTTTTCTCTTATTTCTCTTTGTCTTTTTTTTCTTTCCTTCTACAAATTTTATTATGTTTCTCTTTTTTACTTCCTCTTTTTTACTATATTTGCATACTCATATAGTGTTATACTGTCGGTTTTTCTCCTTTAGTTTCGATATTCTTAAATAGGTTATTTTCCTTTTTACTCCCATTTTTGTTCATATTGACCTAATGACTAAATAAATTTCTTTGTAAATTTCAGTCCATATCCTTTTAATTTAATTTACGAATTCATCCTTTTAATCGGATAGAGCTTCTACTATGTTGATAGGTTTGCTTTATAATGAAAATATGCTTTTTTTAAAACTCACTTACTTTTTAGCGCATATATATATATATTATATATTATTATATATGTTATTATATATATATATATATATATATATATATATATATATTATTATTATTATTATATATGCATATATGTATAAAAAGGAACAAACCGAGGTATGTGTTCATCAACGCTTCGTCTTTATTTCGAGACTTCCTCTGGATGAATGAAAGACGAAACGTTGGTGAACACATAACTCGTTTTGTTCCTTTTTATACATATATGCATATATAATATATATATATATATATATATATATATATATATATATATATAATAACATATATCTTATATATATTTCTTTATTTCGTCGGAATACTATTTCCATTATTCTCATATATATATATATATATATATATATATATATATATATATGTATATATATATATATATATATAGAGAGAGAGAGAGATGGATATATATATATATGTATATATACATATATATATATGTGTGTGTGTATGTGTGTGTGTATAAATATATATCGGGAGAGAGAGGCGATTAGCGTGATAGTGGGTACTATAAAGTATATTTAATTTCATTTTATTTTAAACAAAAGAGGTAAATGTCTTAGGCCAGTAAGTGTCGATTACGTTAGCTAGCGTGAATTTGAATGAAGGTCACTTTTAGTGCATGTGATGATTAATTGGCTGTTAACAGATTTTGACTCATAGACGAATGATACGAGGAAGCAAATGTCAACCGATAAAACTCTCTAAAGAAAATAGAGTCGAATCATATGAGGATATGATGACGTCATGTTTTCGATCGAAAGAAACAAAGGTTATTTAATCAGTTCTCCACGAACAACGAAAATTACATAACTAGGCAATATAAAAACTGATGATCAAAATCGAATGTTATAGAGGTTTGTCCGTCCACTTTTCTCATTTTTCAAATTAGAAAACTAACTTAAGAAGAAAATGATTATTAGTTTTAGCCTCTCTCGCCACGAATAAATTCTCTCCACGAATAAATTCTCTCCAGTAAATCTCCGAAGACCTCAGGAAAGTACCATTGTGTTAGTCATTAGCAAGAAGTTTCTTCGCCGAATTGAACAGGCAAAAGATCGACAGCTACTAGACAACACCACCACTCCTGAAACGGTGAAAATAAACAGCCACCTTTTTCCCCATTGCACTGCTATGCATCTAAACCAAGCTTCTCTCCTTTCATCATAATCGCTCTGACCTCCTATCAGGCTCCAATTGAAATGAATCCATCTCCTCTTGGGGAAGCACAGTGTCTTGACAAGCTTCTGAAACTGACCTTCACTCCTGATCTTGAATGGAACACATACATAAAATCTTTTGCCAAAATCGCTGGGAAAATTGTTGGATTATTCTACAGCTCCAGTAAGTATCTCATTGTCAATGCAATACCCTATCAGTATAAGACCCTCGTACGTTCTAGGATGGAGTATTGTTGCCTCATCTGGGCAGGAGCCTACGGCGCGCCCTTTCTCACCTTGATAGATTTCAAACCTTACTTCGTAACCTAGTAGGTGATGCCCTTTTCTCTCCATTGCAACCTTTTTTCCCCAGAGAAGAGCCGTTGCAAGCCTGTCTCTGCTCCATCGTCAGTTTCATGGCAAGTGCCATCACTGCCTATCCCTGCCTAAATTTAAACGCAGATTTAATAAACAAAGCTTCTTTCCTAGAATTGCCCGCTCATAGAACACTTTTCCACTGGCATATTTTCTGTCCAATTACAAAGTGTTAACTTTCAAGTTTAATGTAAACAAGTACTTGTTTGAACCGTCCCCTAATTAATCAAAAGTCTACCAAATCTACACTATTAACGATTAATACGTTACATTCATAAACCCTTATCTTCAAGTGGTATCCGGGCCTTGATATTTGTGTACTCCCTTAAAAAATAATTATTATGTGATGGATTTTGATCAAATTTCGAACAAAGATCCTAGACATTTGGTGAGGATAATTATATCATGATTTTTCTGAAATACGACATAAAATTCCTGCAAAACTGGAATTAATTTTGCCGGTTCTGGAACGGGTATTGGTATAATACACACACACACACACACACACACACACACACACACACACACACATATATATATATATATATATATATATTTTAATTGTACAGGTGAGAAAAACATTGGTACCGTAGGTTTCAAGCGCATCATAAAGGAGACCGTGTATATATATATATATATATATATATATATATATATATATATGTGTGTGTGTGTGTGTGTGTGTGTGTGTGTGTGTGGATGACTACATATATTTTAAGCCCTCCTCTTTAAATAGAGCACTGTCGTAAATGCATCTCACCAGCTACTTAAATGGCTATAAATGCGAGGCTCGCTGTTTTTAAATAAAAACAAGCGGCTTGAGCACTATAAAAATTGGTGTGCAAATGTCTGTTTAAAATAGACATTTGTTGAGGTCATTTACGAGCGCTGCTCCCGCTGCATGGGTCGATGGGTAGAACTGACGACTATCAATGTGATGGTTATAGGTTCAATCCTCGACTAGGGAAAGGTGTTACACTAGCCGCACTGATGAGTTGTGATACAACGAAACAGTACTGTATGTTGACCACTATATATATATATTGAAGAAAAAAAATAATTTTAGATTTTCAAGTGCTGTAGATTTAAAGTCTATACAAACATTAGTATCAATATTTATAAGACAATCTTAACCAGATGAAAAAGCTCAATATACTAGAGAGAGCAACATTATATGTTACAATATGGAATAAGATTTCGCCTCGTGTAAATTTTGATACAAACTTTAGTTTTCAATTTATGTGCTTACCAGCAAAACTTATAGACTACCTATAAATAGTATTATCTAATTAAAGAATTAACATAGAAACACGCATACACACATGACAATTACTTTGCAATTCCAACAAATAAGTTACTAGAAAACGGAGCTATTTAACTTGACATAATGATATAGAAAGTATAAGAAGCAAACTTAGTAAAAATTAGTGTCCCTAATGATGCTGGATTAAACAGCGCGAGAGAAAAATATACCGAAATACCGAAGCCTCATATGAAGAGAAACTGGAATCTTAGGAGGATCTCCATTATTCTAATAGTAATAGGAGCAAACGGACTAATGATAATGATGTTCAAAAACTATCTGGAAAATATAATCTGTGGACCAAGTGCAAGAGAGATACAAAGTGTGTCATTTTAAGTGACGGTGAAAAGATAGCGATTGATTGTCTGGTATTCAGCAGGATGTTCCATCAACAGTTAAAACAAAATGATAAGAATTTTTTTTTTGATTAAAAAATATTAGACTTAAAACCAATATACTTTTTAAATTCCGACATAAAATTAGTACTTTATAAATATACATTATATTGAAAGTACATAAATTATATTGTTTTCGTTCATACACTTCACTCCACCGGAATCACAAGCTCATAATAAAAACACAAATTAAAAATAAAAAAGAATCAGATTTGGATGATTTAGAGAAAAACAATTTTATAATAAACATCAGTCCCTATCCGACGTGGATACACATTTACTTGGCATGATTTTATAACAACAGGAAATGGATAAAATCTTATAAAGAATATTACTTTTTTTTTTTTTAATGTTTCCCCATTTCGTTCTCGCTGAGGTTGACAAGAAAATTCTTGCGGATTTTAACATTTAAATTCAAAGGGACATATCTCGGTTTAAACAAAAATTTATAGATCGAAACAGTCACCATCAGAATCAACAAACTTTTGCCAAAGCAGAAAAAGCGTATTTATGCCAGTAACGTAAAAATCTTGCGTTCTGGTGTCGATGAAGTTGTTGAAGGCATCTTTGAAGCATTTCTCATGCAGAAAGTTCTCAAGATGTTTGAAAAAGTGATAGTCGCTAGGTTAGAGATTTGGAGAGTATGGCGGGTGAGGCAGAGTTTCATAGCCCAATTCGTTCAACTTCTGCAAAATCGGTTTAGTAACAAGCGGATGGCATTGACATGGAGGAGAATTGGGCCTTTCCTGTGGACTAATGCTGGGTGTTGTTGTCGAAGTTTCTGATACATTTCATCCATTTGTTGACAGTACTACTCCGCCATAATGATTTCGCTTGTATTAAAAAAAAACTGTAATGGATGAGACCGATCGCAGACCACAAAACAGTCAGCATGACCTTCTTTTGGTGCAACTCTGGCTTCGGAAAATGTCGTGGAGCTTCGTTAGCGTCTAACCACTGAGCTGAGCGTCGCTAATTGCCGTAAAGAACACACTTTTCATTACAAGTCACAACCCGGTCAAGAAACGGGTCGTTTTTATGCCATGAAATAAGAGAAGATAAAACTTAATAACGGCGTTTCTTTCGGTTGTCGTTCCATTCGTGAGATACACATTTACCAAGTTTTTTTTGTCTTTTCAATCTCTCTCACGGAATTGCAAATCGTCGTATACGTTACGTCTAATTATAAGCAGGTTCTCGAACAGTTATGCGTGGATTGGCTTCGACTAAGAATCTTAATTGATCATCGTCAACATCAGATTTCTGACCACTACGCTCATCATCTTCAAGACTCTTGTCACCGCCACAAAATTTCTTAAACCACCATTGTACTGTGTATTCACTTGTTGTTCCTAGGCTAAACGCTTCATTGATATTGTGAGCAGTTTCAGCAGCTTTCTGCCCAGCTTGAATTGAAATAAGAAAGTGTGCGAATTTGTTTGGTTTCCATCTTGTATTCAACGTACTGAAAATGATATATAATTGCGTTAAAACAAGTGTAATTTAAACGATTAGATAGAAAAAAACGCTCTTTAACATGATATATAAAGTAAAGGTATTATAACAAAACTTATTTGAAAATACATCATTTCAAATAAAAAAAAATCCGCAAGAACTTTTTCTCAACCTAAAACTGAGGTTATGACATCTTACTGGATGCCAGATATTCCTCCGCTGCCTCATATATTCCAGCCGAGAGCTCGTTTTTAAGACTAATGCAAATTTTCTATGTCTTTCTTGTACATGGCTCATCTGATACTTTTTACCATGTGTTTTTTTAGAATTATTGTCACGAATTTGATGGCTCCTATAATTACTGTAATGATGAAAATATTCCTAAGATTCCAGCTTCTTTTCATGTCGTACATAAGAACTCAGCATTTCGCTACTGCTTTCCTCTAATATCTTCTTTACCCAACAGCATTGAGGACAATAACTTCTACCAAGGTTAATTTATATATACTTTACGTAATCCTATGTGTCCATATGTGATCAGAGCGATCATATGGACACAAGAAATGCGCATACGTACTTAACAGAATATTTAGTTATACATACAAACAAGGAAGCACACACAAACAAGCACACCCACATGTGATAACCTAAGAACACGTGTCATTATTAACCTACAAAATGAAACCCTTTGAGAATGTAAAAATACAAATGCACACGTATGTCACTGATAATCGCATAAATTCGCGAGGTCATACACATGCAAACAATCTACAGGTGAACATACATCCATATTAGATATAAACATATACACACACAGCATTTAGTACACGCGTATACAATTAAACATCCACGCATGCGTACTAGACATAGTTGCCGACTGAATAAAGTCTCTGTACAGAGGATTGTCAGGACAACTTGGCATGATGATCGATCATTATACAAGTAAACCCTGATCAAATATTTGAAATAGCATATTATTTAATGTCCAAATGAGATCTACTCAGTATGGCCACATACTGGCGTATACAAGTAATGATGCACCGACTTCGCTTAATGTTTCCTCTACTAACATTAATATCTGGATACTCCACCAGACTAGATTAATTTATTATTATATAAGATCGAGAGATCACAAGAAATATATATATTATAAATTTGTTAGCTGGTCAATTATGTTCTCAACCTTTTTTTTTTACTACCCAACCTTTTTTTTACTACTCAACTTTTTTTTTACTACTCAACCTTTTTTTACTACTCAACCTTTTTTTTTACTACTCAACTTTTTTTTACTACTCAACCTTTTTTTTTACTACCCAACCTTTTTTTTACTACTCAACCTTTTTTTTTACTACTCAACTTTTTTTTTACTACTCAACCTTTTTTTTACTACTCAACCTTTTTTTTACTACTCAACCTTTTTTTACTACTCAACCTTTTTTTTACTACTCAACCTTTTTTTACTACTCAACCGTTTTTTTTTACTACTCAACCTTTTTTTACTACTCAACCTTTTTTTTACTACTCAACCTTTTTTTACTACTTAACCTTTTTTTTTTACTACTCAACCTTTTTTTTACTACTCAACCTTTTTTTTTACTACTCAACCTTTTTTTACTACTCAACCTTTTTTACTACTCAACTTTTTTTTACTACTCAACCTTTTTTTTACTACTCAAACTTTTTTTATTACTCAACCTTTTTTTTACTACTCAACCTTTTTTTTTACTACTTAACCTTTTTTTTACTACTCAACCTTTTTTTACTACTCAACCTTTTTTTTACTACTCAACCTTTTTTTTACTACTCAACCTTTTTTTTACTACTCAACCTTTTTTTTACTACTCAACCTTTTTTTTTACTACTCAACCTTTGTTTACTACTCAACTTTTTTTTACTACTCAACCTTTTTTTTACTACCCTACCTTTTTTTTACTACTCAACCTTTTTTTACTACTCAACCTTTTTTTTTACTACTCAACCATTTTTTTTACTACTCAACCTTTTTTTTACTACTCAACCTTTTTTTTTACTACTCAACCTTTTTTTACTACTCAACCTTTTTTTTTACTACTCAACCTTTTTTTTACTACTCAACCTTTTTTTTACTACTCAACCTTTTTTTTTTACTACTCAACCTTTTTTTTACTACTTAACCTTTTTTTTACTACTCAACCTTTTTTTACTACTCAACCTTTTTTTTACTACTCAACCTTTTTTTACTAGTCAACCTTTTTTTTACTACTCAACCTTTTTTTTTACTACTCAACCTTTTTTTTACTACTCAACCTTTTTTTTTACTACTCAACCTTTTTTTTACTACTCAACCTTTTTTTACTACTCAACCTTTTTTTACTACTCAACTTTTTTTTACTACTCAACTTTTTTTTACAACTCAACCTTTTTTTTTACTACTCAACCTTTTTTACTACTCAACTTTTTTTTTACTACTCAACTTTTTTTTTTACTACTCAACCTTTTTTTTTACTACTCAACCTTTTTTTTTTACTACTCAACCTTTTTTTTACTACTCAACCTTTTTTACTACTCAACCGTTTTTTACTACTCAACTTTTTTTTTTACTACTCAACCTTTTTTTACTACTCGACCTTTTTTTACTACTCAACCTTTTTTTTACTACTCAACCTTTTTTTACTACTCAATCTTTTTTTAATACTCAACCTTTTTTACTACTCAACCTTTTTTTATTACTCAACCTTTTTTTTTACTACTCAACCTTTTTTTTACTACTTAACCTTTTTTTTTACTACTCAACCTTTTTTTACTACTCAACCTTTTTTTTACTACTCAACCTTTTTTTTACTACTCAACCTTTTTTTTACTACTCAACCTTTTTTTTACTACTCAACCTTTTTTTACTACTCAACTTTTTTTACTACTCAACCTTTTTTTTACTACTCAACCTTTTTTTACTACTCAACCTTTTTTTACTACTCAACTTTTTTTTTACTACTCAACGCTTTTTTTTTACTACTCAACCTTTTTTTACTACTCAACCTTTTTTTTACTACTCAACCTTTTTTACTACTCAACCTTTTTTTTACTACTCAACCTTTTTTTACTACTCAACCTTTTTTTTACTACTCAACCTTTTTTTACTACTTAACCTTTTTTTTTACTACTCAACTATTTTTTTACTACTCAACCTTTTTTTTTACTACTCAACCTTTTTTTTTACTACTCAACCTTTTTTTTTACTACTCAACCTTTTTTACTACTCAACCTTTTTTTACTACTCAACCTTTTTTTTACTACTCAACCTTTTTTTACTACTCAACCTTTTTTTACTACTCAACCTTTTTTATTACTCAACCTTTTTTTTTACTACTCAACCTTTTTTTTACTACTAAACCTTTTTTTACTACTCAACCTTTTTTTACTACTCAACCTTTTTTTTACTACTCAACCATTTTTTTTACTACTCAACCTTTTTTTTTACTACTCAACCTTTTTTTTACTACTCAACCTTTTTTTACTACTCAACCTTTTTTTTTACTACTCAACCTTTTTTTCCTACTCAACCTTTTTTTTACTACTCAACCTTTTTTTACTACTCAACCTTTTTTTACTACTTAACCTTTTTTTACTACTTAACCTTTTTTTTTACTACTCAACCTTTTTTTACTACTCAACTTTTTTTTACTACTCAACCTTTTTTTTACTACTCAACCTTTTTTTTTACTACTCAACCTTTTTTTTTACTACTCAACCTTTTTTTTACTACTCAACCTTTTTTTTACTACTCAACCTTTTTTTTACTACTCAACCTTTTTTTTACTACTCAACCTTTTTTTTTACTACTCAACCTTTTTTTTACTACTCAACCTTTTTTTACTACTCAACTTTTTTTTTACTACTCAACCTGTTTTTACTACTCAACCTTTTTTTTACTACTCAACCTTTTTTTTACTACTAAACCTTTTTTTTACTACTCAACCTTTTTTTTACTACTCAACCTTTTTTTTTACTACTCAACCCTTTTTTTACTACTCAACCTTTTTTTACTACTCAACCTTTTTTTTACTACTCAACCTTTTTTTACTACTCAACCTTTTTTTTACTAGTCAACCTTTTTTTTACTACTTAACCTTTTTTTTACTACTCAACCCTTTTTTACTACTCAACCTTTTTTTACTACTCAACTTTAGTTTTACTACTCAACCTTTTTTTACTACTCAACCTTTTTTTTACTACTCAACCTTTTTTTTACTACTCAACCTTTTTTTTACTACTCAACCTTTTTTTACTACTCAATCTTTTTTTTCTACTCAACCTTTTTTTTACTACTCAACCTTTTTTTTACTACTCAACCTTTTTTTTTTTTACTACTCAACCTTTTTTTTACTACTCAACCTTTTTTTTACTACTCAATCTTTTTTTTACTACTCAATCTTTTTTTTTACTACTCAACCTTTTTTTTACTACTCAACCTCTTTTTTTACTACTCAACCTTTTTTTTACTACTCAACTTTTTTTTTACTACTCAACTTTTTTTTTACTACTCAACCTTTTTTTTTACTACTCAACCTTTTTTTTTACTACTCAACCTTTTTTTTTTACTACTCAACCTTTTTTTTACTACTCAATCTTTTTTTACTACTCAACCTTTTTTTTTACTACTCAATCTTTTTTTTTACTACTCAACCTTTTTTTTACTACTCAACCTTTTTTTTACTACTTAACCTTTTAGAGTCAAATATTTACGGAATATTTGAATATGGAGAACAGGTATGAGAATAATAATTTATTTATTGCGGACTATTATTCTCATCTTTATTAGTTTTTGTTTCACGACGTTTCGGCCAACTATTCCTCTGGCCTTCTTCAGTTTGTAACCGCGACGAATAGGAACTTCAAATTTCCTAACTGCATTCTCAGCAATCACTGCAATCCGTAGTTGTTGCCACACCACTTATAAATATATAAATAAATTAATATAAATAATATTCATCTCAATAATGAATTCCAATTAAAACAAGTATGAGAACTTCGACTGAAATAAAATAAAACGGTGATAATGCACGTAAATGTTATTTCAGCGTTTAAATGGACTTAAACTATTCTTCTGTTTCATAAAAATCAAATCAACTTATTTACAACACGCTTCCGGTATAATAAATTACATTATAATAAATTATATTGCACTTATCCGTTAATTACAGCTAACTGGGATTTTATTTGTTCAATTAGTATCAACTTCATTTGATACGACATTTAAAATGCTATCAATCGTATCTGTATCATTAAAACATGATAGTATAAAATCATCTATATATTAATAGGATAACGTATGTGTTATTTATTTTGTGTGTCACGTTTACATCCGAGTGACTGTTGTTTAATTGTTATGGACTTCCATTTCTTGTAATAAATAATTTTAGCAAGAATTCTTCATATGTTTTCGTTTCGGTGAGATTCAAAACCAGGTCCAAGGTTTTGAAGTTTGGATCTCTATTGCTGAACTAATTCTCAGTAGTATTGGAATGTGTATGTCTTTTATGCGTGTCATTTATGTGTTTATTTTATTTGCGATAATTGTTTTTTTTTAATGAATCCAATCATTTATACGAAAGAGCATTTTCACCTTAAATAAAGAATGTTTTTTATATTATTTATAAAAATAAAATATTAAACCGCTAACTTGGAGTAGAAAGGATGATACTAAGTGGCATTTTTTACATAAAAGTAGGGGCGGTATTGGGAAAGCGGATGCCAGAACTTAATAAAATAAAGGAAAACGGTAGAAACATATAAGAAGTAAGATTAAGTGGCAGCTAATAAAGAAGAAGAAAAAGGAGAAAGAAGAATATATATATATATATATATATATATATATATATATATATATATATATATATATATATATTAATAAGTCGATAATCAATAATCCAAACTGCTACCCGGCTAGATTGGAACCTATCGTAGAAAGAACCCATTCAATTATTTACTTGTAGCAAGCGACATACGTATGCCTCAGGAAGGAAGATCTTTCCAATCTAGCGCCATGTCATATGCTGTTGCCTGCACGATCCCCGGGGGCTCGTACTTTACCACTTTCGTGTTGCAGCCTACCCGTCATCAGCAGCTGACTTTCAGCAACCGAACGGTCGACCATTACCTGCTCGCGTGAAAATATTCGTCAGGTAGGAAAGCCGAGGAGACCAGGCAGCTCAAGAAACAGATAAAAACCAGAAAAGAAAGACAGATGCAAACAGGAGAAGATAGAGAGGACGAAAATGATAGCGAGGGGAGGAAAACACGAGAAAAGAGAATAAGCACGAACAGACTATAAAACAATATGGGTTTCCCATAAAACGTGTTTACAGTCATATATATATATATATATATATATATATATATATATATATACTAGCAGGCATGCTCGGTGTTGCCCGGACATTAAATGCGCATAAATATTTTATTTTAATTCATACGAAAACTGACACATGTGCATGCGAGTATCTTGTTTTTGTTTTGTTTTTGTTTTGTTTAGTTTTGTAAATAGTTCACTTCTTTTAAGTGAAAAAAATAGTGACACGATCTTTAAAATGTGTTTTCAAACCTACTTATTTTAACATAATGAATCTGTCATGTAGACAATTCACGCATGCGCATTCGTGGAACAATAAGCAAACAGATCAAAATCCGACGACCGCCACGTACAATTTTTTTTTTTTCATTTTGACCCCTTAACACCCCGTTTCTTTTTTCGGATAAAAACCGGTTAGAATTTTTATTCCACGTGTCTGAATTTCGTATATGCCGATTGTCAAGTTCGAAGATTCAATAACATGTATATATAGGCTGAGAAGTATCCTCAAACATATACACTCACCACTTTATATATATATATTCTCTCATACTTAAACAGGGTCCAAAATAGAGTTTCAAATCTAATGGGTAGCCCCGCACACTCGACTAAGCTCCCACCATCTGTCCCATCGCTGCAATGTTCCATTCCCTTCCATGTCTTTTTTACGAGCACGTTAATAGAATGTGCGCTGATGATGCTCATTCGACGCATATAATCAGAAAAGCAGCAAAATCCCATTTTACAGTTTAGGTCCATTGATACTGAAAAGTCTTCTACTGTAATAATTTCTTTCTTTCTTCAGACAGTTAGACATTGAAATTCCTTATTCTCTGCTTCTATTACTGTGTACTAAAATGCATAAGTTTAAATTAAATGGGGACATACAACTCGCTGCTCAACTCCCACAACACTAGTATCTCCTTACGTTCCAAGTGTTCATGCGCTTTTGGGGGGGGTGAAAAAAATTAATTTTAGTATAACATGGTCTTAGGCAAAGTGTAAAAAGTGATGGGAAGTTTTCGTGCAAATTCAGTCATCAATGATGCAATATTTATTAAACATTAATTAATAAGTATTCTCAAAATTGTACTTGAAACGATTTTAGGAAGCATAATATAGGTATAGTCTCCTGTTTGAAAATTCAAATTTATAGAATTTGCATTCAGTTTTATCCACAATCATTAGACGCCAATTAAGCAGGATTCCCAAATTTCAATTTATTCTTGATAATAAATAACAATAGCTTAATTCTTTAAATTTAGACATTTTTAGATTCAAAATTATGTTATTGATTTAGCCTGATTTTATCTTTATTTAAATCTTCGTAAGTGGACATCTACTTGTTGCAATGCTGTTCTATTGCCGGAAGAGATGTTGCGAGTTTGTCTCTGCTTTATCGTTATTTTCATGGAAAGTGTTCAACTGAGCTTCAATCTATGGTCCTCCCCTCGCCAAACTTTCACAAGAAACACTAGACTAGCTGAAAACATTATCAATAATTTTCCCCACTCTTTATCTGTGCCCAAACCTAAACATAGATTCCATGATCAAAGCTTCTTTCTCAGAACTGCACGCCTGTGGAATTGTCTTCCGTTTTCCTGCTTTCAAACTTTCTATAATATGGTTGTCCAACGTGGACAAATTTCTGATGAGCCGTTCCACTTAAGTCACCAAATTTACCGAACTTCCATTACTATCGATTACTATATTGTCCTTTTGACTACTCTACATTCTTTAACCCTTATCCTTGAGTGGCCTATCGGCCTTGATAAGTGGTGCCGTTTATGTAAAAAAAAAAAGAAGTCATTTTATACGTACATTTCAAGATATCAAATGTGACTAAGACCATGCTATCAACCAATGTAACGAAAATAATAAAAACATAAAATAAATAATGTATCATGTGAGTAACGGCCGCTAAACTGTTGACGATACGGAATGGGTGTATCAGGTTCGATCCAGTTTGAACCACAAAAGCACTTCCATTAGATATACACTTGAACCAATACCCAACCTCCTAGAAATGAGGTGAATAAATTAACTAATTTATATCATCCATTAAATGAAAACATATATGTTCTTGCAATTCAGTTCGATTGTTATTTTTCTTATGGCAGTATAGCAGTACATATATATATATATATATATGTGTGTGTGTGTGTGTGTGTGTGTGTGTGTGTGTGTGTGTGTGTGTGTGTGGATGGAAATGTATAAAAAATAATACGAAAAGTATAAAAGCTTGTAAATTTTCTTTATTCGTTTTCAATTGGTGACGTGCAGGAATACAAAATAATATTATGAAAGAAAATTACAAAACTTTTTTTACAGGTACATATTTTTCGACCGATCCTTCAGTCTTCATCGGTGTAGTGAATATATATATATATATATATATATATATATATATATATATATATATACTCGAATTAACATCAGACATATAGAGTAATGGTTAGAAGCGCTGACTCATGAGCAGTCGCCTTTCAATCCTGGCTTGAGGTAGATGGTAGCTTAGCTGCACTAAAGAGCTGTGACACACACACACACACACACACACACACACACATATATATATATATATATATATATATATATATATATATATATATATATATATATATATATAGGCGTTTGCTTTCGTATATTAAGGGCAGAATACACAGAAACATAAGGAAATTCTGAACGGTACGTTGCGTGACTTTTTTTTTTACCGTGGAATTACTCTTACACAGCAAGCAATCCACTTTTGAGTGAATTACGGATGGTTCAATGACACATTAAATAAGACGATTTGTCTACACCAAACTCTAAGGTTTTAGTTAAAAATTACCTTCGGTTAGATTGGTTGCTTTCACACAGTCCAGAAGCCCTATTTGCCCCGTTATATATTCAGCGCATGGAGAATTAAATAGGAAACAAATGACCATGCATAATAAAATAGTAACAAACTTATACTAGTCGACTCTACGTAAATCTTGAAGCGGTTTTAGAAAACGGTTGGTCAGTAGACATATGATACTGCGTTAAAACAACAACTTACCGAAAACTCTAAGCACCCAGAGGTAGAATAAATATATCAATATAGGAAACAAAGAAATTGACAAATAAAGGCTAAGAAAAAAAAAACAGTGTGAAAACTCTTAGTGAGTAAATCTATAATATAAAACTGAACGTCTGTGTGTGTGTGTGTGTGTGTGTGTGTGTGTGTGTGTGTGTGTGTGGTCACGAATAGGCTCTATATGGTTGGCTATTTTAAAAAACTGATTACATATAATGATATAAGATGTATCGAGGATCAGGAATGGGTATGTTTGATCTGACATAACGGTGGTTCATAAAAATTGTGGGGTCTGCGTTCGCGCCTGGCCCCTAAAGTATGGAAATAAAAATGAAAAAAAGAAAACGTTTACAAGGGTTTTTTTTATATAGATGTACATAAGAATACTTTGATAAGTATGTTTCAACTTAAATAGGATGATATAATAAAATTGCGGGGTATGCGTTCGCGCCTGTACTCCATGGAAATATGGCACAAACTTTAACAAAAACATTTCATATCTATTTGAGCAAGTATGCTTTGATAATTATGTTTCAGTTTGAAAAAATACGGTATAATAAAATTATGGGGTGTTCGTTCGCGGCTGACCTCCATAGGATGTAAATATGTTACAAAGTTTAACAAGATTTTTTAAAAGGGGTGAGGGTCCACAATAACACCTGAACTTTAATCTCAATTCGCATTAGCTTTTATTTATTTTTTTGAGTTTAATCATATTGTATCGAATAAATTCACCTCATAAATTCACGGTCTTATTAAAGTGAAAGCAAAAAAAAAAAAAAATAGTCGGAACTTTAGACAATTCTCGACACAACTTTTGCATAACTCTGTTTTTTTCCGTCTCCACTTGCAGGTGGCACTCTTTCGAAGATAGATAAATGGATAAATAACGTTACTCGTTATGGTGTCAAAAGAAGGAAAAAATCCTGCTCACGTGATTACGTGTCTTTTTAAAAACATTTACATAACCTTTTTATTTATATAACTTTTTAAGTTTTTTTGTCAGTGTACTAGAAGGAATTGAGTTCATTACAACACTTTCTGCGTGTTCTTTACATTACAATAATACAACCCTGAATCTGACGGCGCAATACTACACCGCTCAATACTGTAAAACTGAAACGAAGCTGTTCTGCTTGAAATGGGCGCCATTTTCTTCTTATTAATATTTATATCGATTCTTTGCGTTAAAAACCTAAAGTAATTACGTGTTTACTTTTTTAATATCCAATGTTGCTGTTTCGGATTATTTTACTAAAATAAGTAAAGCTTCATTATTTTTCAAAACTGTTTTTGTTTCTCTGTTTTTCGATATTTCGTCGATATTATTTAGTAAGAGTATTTAGCAGAAATGCCAACAAACGACTACCGGATAAAATAAATATACAATAAATAAATGTTACCATAGTCAATAAAAGTTCAGTTCATGTTTTTTTTTTGTTTTGAAATAGTCTTTAATGCTCTTTACTTGAAATAATTTCAGCTAACCGAAATTAAAATGAAATTTGAAGCGATAACTACTTAAATGAATTTTTATATAAACTCCACATGCCACAATCGAATATTCCTCAAGCACAAAATAACGGAACCCATTAAAATATGTTTATAAATATTCCTTACGTTGATAGAACTCTCTTAAATTGTTAACACAGAATGTTCAGGTACCCCTCGTTCAAATTGAAAACGGGGCTCTCCATTTCAAAGTCGCTACCATTTTGATTTTTTTAAACCGGTTCGTGAATTAAATTTTTTTTTTTTTTTACAAACTACTTTAAAATACAAACCAATGAACTTTTCTACCATAAAAGTAACTTTTATTGACTATGGTAACATTTATTTCTTGTATACATATATTATTATAGATATAACATTTTCTCTTTGTAAGGAAATATCATTTTGTTGGTCATTTTTGGCTACGAATGGAAACAAAGTTGATATAAAAAATATATCCTCGCGAAAATTATCTTTACTTTCATCATATTTTGCTTAGGGTAAAATTTTTGTGTATCAAAACCTATCTCTTTACAACCTCTTTATTTTCATAACCTATCATACTTTCATCAATCACAGCCCATTTTATGTAGGCTGTTTTTGAACCCAGTCAACGACGGGTACTTTTGCTAGTTAAATATATAATTATAAATCTTGGATTTTGTTGAGATCTGCTGCTGCTCAAATTCCAAGGAAGGTTATTGTCAGTTATCAGAGTCGAGGTAACGCCAGATGGCTTTACCAATGAAAATGGTAATGTTTGGTGAAATCATCCGTGTGTAATATCCCAGCTACTAGATCAGTCCGTCTGAAGGTGCAGATTTCCGACCAAAAGTAAAATGTTTATAGTATTGTTTTTTTTTGTGTGTGTTTGTTTTTGCTTACTCTTTGCTAAATTTAATTGTGTTCTGAAAAGCTCAAAACAGAGGCAATAATTTTCTTCGACGTACCAACCAAAGCAAACACTATTTGAAAATATTAACAATTTAAACATAAAGCATTGACCCAAATGACTGTATTTAGAATTAAACACCCTTAAAAAGTAGTGATATGCCGTAAAACCAAACAACCAATACAAAATTAAGTACTAAATAATAATATAGCGTAATTGGTGATCTTTACTATTCTTGTTACAGGACTTCAGTTTCTCAACAATTACACTCTGGCTAGTCTATTTATACATCCGGATGCAATGTTTCTAATATTTCTTAAATTGACTAAAATCAATGTCGATTAACTATACGAGCAAACATATGCTTTTATCTATTGATTATATTTGTTAGGCTTAGAGGAGCGGTAAAGATAAGAAAGTAGTATCAAGACGAACGAACATATACAACATTATCAAATAAAAAAGATTAATGTTTAGCCGGGATAGTATCAAGAGAACAGATACCACACATTGGGCAAATTATATACATTTTCGTGTTTTCCAGGTAATTTCGTTCAAAAGGCACAGCTTTTTTTCATTTTAAGAATGGCATATTAAATTTCCCAACTTTTTCATCTGATGTTTGCCGAGTTCTTCTAAACATAAATATAAATCATTTTTTATTTTTATTTACTTTACATTTAATCTGATGGATTATTATCGAACAAGGCCATTAGTCGGGTGCTCTCGTGTAATGAATGAATGCGTGAATGTAGGACATGAAATTCTTAAAGATAAACTAAAATGACCGAAAAATGGGCTGAAATGACTTAAATAAATACAAAGTAAATGACTTAGAATGACTTTAATGAACTTAAGGATAGATTGAATGACCTTAAGAATAACTTTAATGCTTAAAACAATAAGTCAATAAGTGGAATCCTTCAAAAACAACTTGATTGATCTGGAGAATGACTTGAATGGCTTTGGGACTGACTGGTTATAAAGTGGGTGATCATTTTACATTAAATTAATACAGAAACGTGATCACCCACTTTATATCACAAAGTTACAAACATAAGTACAGCATGTAGTAAGAACAGATACTACACTTTGATCTGGGCCAAAAGGCCAAGAAAATGGTATTTATTTGCTCCCCCACCGAGCAAATTAGGCACAAGGCCGATTTTTAATGTGAGGGGTGAAGGGGAAATGGGGACCAGCTCCCTGGGGAGTAGGGGAGCTGGATAGTGACAATTGGCATGAAGGGTTGCCCCTACATTGACCAAGGTCTTATATGTGGGGTCGCCCCCACATATGGTCTTTGCTTGCAGTATCTGCCGGAACAGATGCAACACTTTCATCTTGACCAAAAGGGCAAGAAAAGCTTAAAAAGCTAAGAACAGGATCTATTAATAACAGACCTTTGATCTTAACCAAAAAGGCCAAGCTCAAAAGTGTTACGGACAGACGGACCGACGGAGTGATTTATAGAATCGTTTGCACGCGACTAAAATTTATATTATAATTATGTATAAGCAATAATTCAAATTCTTTCAAGCATTGATTAATTTTGGGGAAATTTTATGCACCTAATCTAACATGTTATTGAACCACATGTGCACATGTGCAGTTAAATATGTTGGTATTATTGTAAAGTAAAGTCCAAAGAAAGAATTCCCAATCTTCATGTTCTTCTCGCAATTCTCGGTATCAAATGTCAGTGCACATCTGTCAGAAGTTACTTCTACCATCTCTCTCTCTCTCTCTCTCTCTCTCTCTCTCTCTCTCTCTCTGACGCACAGACTTTTTATTTGAAAAACCGACTGCATCTCATTTGAATATTTCCTTCAAATCTCTTTATCTCATGTGACCACCAGTCCATAAATAGCAGAAGCGGCCATTTTTGTCTTTATCCATTTTCTGAAACGGACGGCACGTCGTACAACGTCAGGTTTGTACAACTTTTTAATCACAACATGCTTTTAAGTTGCGGTGATTTCTAAAAAGGTCCGTAACGTCAAATAATTAAGGCAAAATGTATTGCTCATAGTCCCTCTCTCACACAAAAATTTATTAAATCAAAGTTTATGATAAGTTACGACATTTTTGTATTGGTGCTCATCTCACAACAGTATGAAATGTTAAAATTGATTAAAATCCCCGCTTTCTCTTACTCATATCCACTCCAAACAAGGCAAATTTCTAGTGAAACGTAAGGGGCTTCTTTGAATTAGAGACACTATCTACAAGGACACCCTAAGTAGGAAGTTTGTATTTATTTGCTTCCCCACTGAGCAAATTAGGCACAAGGCCGTTTTTAATGTGGAGAGATTGGGGAAGTGGGGACCAGCTCCCCGAGGAGTAGGGGGGCTGGATAGTGACAATTGGTATGAAGGGTTTCCCTACATTGACCAATAATTGATTGCTACAAGAGCAATGGCCTTATATGTGGGGTTGCCCTCACATATGGTCATTGATTGCAGTATCTGCCGGAACATATACTAAATTTTTGAACTTTGATCTTGGCCAAAAGGCCAAAAAATCCCCCACCCTAAGTAGGGAGTTGGGCAGTCATATGTCTGTTCACATTTCATTTGAATTCATGAACGTTTGTACAGTCGAGGGAGCAAAATGCAGGAAAGGAAATTCTAAAGTTTAGCAGTCCGAGGGGAATAACTATCAGAGTAGGAGACTCACTGGAATCGGGGGTGGGGGCATCTGCAATGAAGGCGTGAGATTTTGCTACATGTCAGATTAGTCAATCGTATTAATGCTACAAGTTCTTCTAGGTGTATTATTTTTTTCACGGATATCGCTCCAGGCAATATATGAAGCCATTTGACATGAGGAGCTAAAAAGTATACTATTTCAAGGTTTAACACTTGCCAACAGTAAGTGTTACATGGAATAGACTGTCGACAATCGAGGTTCGAAATAATCCGACGAAAATAGGAACCGGTGATTTTGACCACAGTTAACACCTTATATAACCTAACATCACAAGTGCATTTGAGAAGTTTTGTTATAACAAATGCGGAAGGCAGGACGTATAAAATCAACTGCATGTTCCTTATTATGACAGGGTCCCGTTCGAAATTAATGTTTCTGTTTAAAGCACAACCAAACCATGATATTTAACTCTTTCATTTTAAACTTGAATTCAAGCTATTATCACCGCGCAACCAATAAGGCCAGGCATATAGAATCAACGGTAGGTTCTTTGATATGACACGGGCGTGTTCGAAATGAATGTATGTGTTTAGAGCACGACTGAACTATGCTACTGGACTTTTGCATTTTAAACTTTATTTCAAGCCATTAAATATAAAAGTAATTTTATAAAATCAATAGGGCAATGCAGACTACAATGTATTGTGCAATAAGGCATTACCGAAAAGCACGTAAATCTTCGTGCGCCGCGATTGATCCCCAACTAGAGCAGGTAATCAATCGATTGAAAAGTGGACGATTTCACCGATTTCGATGACAATAAAAATATGAAGGTGTGACGCATTCGTTTATAATTATTTAATCTCAGGCAATGCCGTGTCTCCTTGCTATTTAAGCTATAAAATTTGATTAGGTGTTTTTGTGATCCATTCCTGATTCAGTTCTATTCTTTCTCTCTTATAAACTTAATTCGTTCTTGCGGTAAAAACAAAATAAAAAATTGCACTATCCGGGTTCAGCGGAACACTGTTTGCACAAGAGAAATATTTCCAATTCCTCTCTACTCTATCGTTATTTTCACAGAAGCTGCTTGGCTGAACTCCGATCTCTAGTTTCTCCTTACAAGCCATTCAAGACAGAATTCGTTTTATTACCACAAGGAATGAAAATACACATTTCTTTATCATTCTCCCTCACGGCAGGTGAAATTTCGACTAACAAAACTTCTTCACCAAGGCTGTGGACACATTGCCTTGGGACTGCTTCCGCTCAGATAACTAGATAATCCAACTAATACATATATCATGCAGTTTAATGAGTTCAGATAGCTTCAAAATTCAATCCGGCAATACATGAAAGTATGCTATACTAGGCATATGAAAAGGAAACCATTTATGTGTTATGATTTTGGCGTCCTAAATGACAGTTTCAACTTAAGAAATACGCATTTGTGACACTGAAAACCGTTGCTCATAATGCAAATATATCGTGCTACTAGTCCGCAAGTACCCGTGGCATAGTGGATAATGTACTTGGTGTTAAGTTACACTCTTCTGGAGTGCGACAGTTGTAGGTTACACTCTTCGCGGTACAAACGACACTCAAAAATAGAACAAGATGCGACAAGATGCACTGAAGAAGGTCGAAAGTATATTTCGAAACGCTGTTAAAATAAAACTGAAAAGTAGGTTTTTTTTTCTTTTTTACTCATCTTCACCCCCAAACAAGGCATATTGCCAATTACACGTTAGGGGCTACTAATTGGGACCATGCCTAAGAAAGATTAACAAGATGTTGGTTTACATTTCTGCAGATGTTGAATTTCTGCAGATCAGTACAGTTAGGGAAGCAGGTAGCCAGAATGGAATTCCAAAATGTAGCTGTTCTCGGGAACGAGCTTTTAGAGTAGAAAACTTTCTGGCATTTAAGCACCTCAACAGTGAAAGGACATAATTTTGCTGCTGACTGGGTTTGTCGGGATATGTACGTCGAGAGGGCACAAGTGCAATAAATTAATCAGAGCATGCACTCCAAAGAATCCAAATAATATGCAAAAATAGTAATTATATGTTTTACATATATTCTCTTATATAAGTCTAGTATCATTTTCATCGTTAACTACACAGTTTAATTTAACTATAATTACTTTTAGATACGTCCGAGTTTCTATAAAGTATGTCCAATCACAATGTTTCGTTATTATTGTTTTATAATTCAAAGATTGCTTCATTTTATTGTATTTATTTAATAGCAGGGGCTCGGCAACTTTTACGATCGTAAAATATACTTAATTCTGTTTTAATTCTTACATATTTCGTATTTATTATTACAAAGCCTATTGTATATTGAATATTATATATATATATATATATATATATATATATATATATATAGTTTTTCTAACGTACAAGAATAGATTACTAAGTAAACTAATATGCGGTTTTACTATTTATGGACGACAGACTGAGACACGACAAATGTATGACAAAGCACAATTCCCTATTTGTGTGCATTAGGTACGACTAACTAAAGTACGACACATTGATCTTTCTCTTGTTTTTCTTTGCTAAAAGTTTATGTAAAACATAAATAGCACTAGTCAAGCATAAGAAAAAATGTTGCTTAAAGTAAAATTTAAAAAATATTTGTTTCCTTTTTTAAATCCTAAATGGTGTTGTCGCTTTTTTATAGTAAATGTTTACCAAAAATATGTCAATGAAAATATCAACAAACTATTAATTTCACAAAACAAAGGCCTACTCTCTGATAAAAAGAATGAATAAATAACTTGTGTATATTTTGTAAAGAGTTTAGCGGAAAAACATCTTTACAGGTCGTCTAAATAAAAATCAATTTGTCCACGTTGTTCTTGACACAAGAATCTCCGATTTCTCGAATAACGAGCTTAGATATCACACCAATTAAAGAATTATCATCAGCAGTTGGCGTACTTTGTCGTACATTTGCTGTCGTACATAATTTCTAAAACCCATCCAATATACAAATTCATTCAACAATTACCGTTTAAATTTATTTATTTTCAGTTGGGTTTGACGTGGCATGCATTCAAAACATCAACGAAAACCTTATATTTTATTTTATCTTGAAATCTGATACATGCAGAAAGTAAAAGAAAAAATCAAATAAAAAGAGTAATACGGTGTTCAGGTATGGACGCAAGTGTTTCATCGTTTCCAAAATATTCCTGGGAAATGCCGAGACACAAGGCCTGCTAGTATCTAATATTATACATAGAACGCGCTCACACACATGTATGCGCATAGTCTTTCGTTATTGTTGAAGATAATCTGTTGACACAAAACGCCCACCTTCCATACCGCGGCCTGTTACTACCTAATACACAGTTAGACATTAGTGACCCAGTGTTTTAAAGCACCGCAGCCTGCCGTTCTCTGATTTGCATGAAACGAAGGAAATCGTACACATACGAGGTCATCAAGTGCGCTACAAAAGACAACTACAAAAAAAAAGAAAACAACCGAAAAGAAAGAAAACGCATACGTCAAACAAGTGCCCGGTCTGATCACCTGATCGCAACGTCATGGCCTGGTTCAAATTTCTGCGGCCTGCACATCAGAGCTGCTCGATTCGCCTCTTCGTGCTTATTGTGAAAACGGGGGTATTCTTCAGAGCAGGCGTACGAAAGCGAGAAGGCAATAAATAACACGAAAATAAAACAAACTAAAAACAGAGAAACGGGTCGAACTGGAGGCACTCCCCAAAAAATAACACGAAGATCGCCAAATAATTCAGGAAATATAGACAAACTAGCTAGCGTACAATGTTTTCGTAGGGACTCTCTCAACTCGATGGGTAATTTTTAACCAATATATTTTTTAAGTAGATGAATTTCGAATTAAAAGAGTGAGTTTTCAATTCAAGCAATCGAAACCCAAATATAAAACGACTAGATTTAATATTGAAACAATTAAATTTCAAATTATAAAACTAATGAACATCAAATGAAACCAATTTTTTATGAAAATAGCTCGAGAAAAGGCGTGAAGCCACTTGATGAAAGAAGGTGACAAGAACCAAAGATGATCATGACAGGTAATACACATTGATCTTAGTCTAGAAAAGACCAAGGCTGTAGGTAGGTGGAAAACAATGAGTAGGAAGAAAACAAAGGAAGCATGAACTTACGCAGACAATACTGAAGGACACACGCCATAATAGTATTTATAAAAATGACACTACCAGCATAGAGTTTGTATGAAAAAGGTTACAGTAAAGAAGAAATAGGGGCAGTGGGCAAATAAAATTATAGATACATTTCTGGACTTCATTAAGAACCGTCAAATGGGACAGATTCACCAATCCAAATATGGCAATAGTACTCCATACATTCACATTAAAACAACTGAAGTTCAATCTAATATATATATATATATATATATATATATATATATATATATATATATATCATGCTTTCATGATGCCATTCAGGTTAAGACTTTCGACATCCAACTAGGAGCAAAATCCCACCCCTTCACAGTAGGTTAGCAGAATGCAAAATTTTCTACTCTAATAGCGTTTTCTTTTCCAACGACTTACTTTTGGAATACCCTCAATACCTCCAGTTCCCCGATCGTACCAAGATGCAAAAATATAAATGTAATATGAACAAATATATTGTTTCCAACTTCTCAAGCTCTATAAATCTGGCGTTTTTCACATTAACTGCTTGAGCTTCGGTTCAATATGGCTTGTTTGCAAATTAAAATATCGCTTGTTTTCAAATTAAAAAAATGTTTGCAAATTAAAAAAGGTTTGCAAATTAAAAAAAAATATATGAAAACACCAAAAAGCTGAAAATTAAATCTTCATTGAGTGCTATTTATTACTGTTGTTCTGCCAGGCGCTCTCTAGGCGTAGAATAATCGTCTATGTATATGCTCGAGCTAAGTGAATCACGTAGCATAATGAACCCAATTTCAATCGTCGAAGTGCAGTGTGTTGTCTACAAATCTAGTGTAATAGGTAATAAGGTCAGTAAAATACAAACATTTTGAGATTTTACGGTATGTAAACCGCCGTTTGATCTTTTTATGCAGGAAATTGTTTATTTAAATGTTGGCCAAAAAGAGTAGACACATGATCACGTGAGATTTAAAAACAAAAAAAAAGTGACCTAGATGAAGTGCACTCTGTCCTGGAATAATTTTCGACTAACCACGTTCATATGAGTAGCAATAAACTAAATCCTTTTCCAAGAAAGTAAAACCTAGGACGGCTGACCTCTTCGAACTGGACAGAACTATATTTTAGCAAACAACAAACCGTATACAGGTTTTGTATTAATCCAGTTTACGAACCAATTTCAGAAACTTCGCATCGGCATTTTCCGTAAGTAGTCAGGGATCCCCATTAGCCAATCAGCTGCCAGAAGTGAACATTTCTATAAAAGCGTGAAATTTATTGAGTGAAAAATAATGTTTTTAAAACCTAACATGATTCTCCACATATTATGTTAATGTTAAGTTTTCCCCGTTTTTTTTTTTTTTTTTTTTTTTTGCTTCGACAACTTTAAGCTAATTGCTTAATCTGTCGGAAGATTCCAACGCAAAGTTGCCAATTTTTTTTTGTTTTGCAAGCGTATGTTTGTGAACAAATAGTTTATAAACGATATAATCTATGTAAATCCTAGATGTATCCCTGTGAGGTACTTCCACGCGCAGTCAGAGATAATCTGGGAATTATTGTAACTAACGACTCATTACATATTCATGTGCGTGCGTGCGTGTGTGTGTGTGTGTCATATATATATATATATATATATATATTCTATTTTTCTCCTTTCTTCTGTCGATGCCCCTCACGTCGGTTGCTCTTCAATCTGGAAATCAAATCACGCATGTTCCTAAAACTCGACTTGTTTATTATCATTTGGAGACAACCTTTATTCTGGATTTTCCTCATGACTTGGGAGAGCCTCCGCATTGCCGAATCGATTCAGTTCTCTTCTTTTCCGTTCTCTCATCGTGATTGCAAGACTCTCTCCTCTTAATTTCAGACCCTGTCCCTCGCTCTCTAACTTTGACTCTAGTTCTAACTAGTTCTCTCGTTCTGACTAAAAACTCACGTTTGTCCCTTTGGTATAGACTGGTGTTTCGGGATGTTTGGTGACCCTCAACGCAATTGACGTTCCCACCTGCACTAGGCTGCACCAGCCGACCGTGAAGCACTAAACATTAATAATGACGAGCCTGACTAGTACCAGTACCAGTACCAGTAATGGCGAGCATTTGGAAATTTTGTGTGTATTGCGCCGGGGCGTAGAAAATTCTACCCTAATATCTGTTGACACTTTAAGACTCTTAGTTTTCTGTACGACATGAACCCAGGAGGAGATTTTAAAAAAACTTAGGTCTACTATCTGTCCTGTCTTGTGACAATCAATTGCACCGACTAAGTTCATGAGTGCACCGACTAAGTTAATTCCAAAAAGTGAAGGTGGTTCAAACACAGCGTTTACCAGTATGAATAAATAATTTGCATGGTTTTCCGAACCTCATATATCGGAAGTTGATTTGAGAGGCTATTATTATTTTTATCCTTTGTACTTAATATGAGTTTTTCGACAGACCATCATCAAATATTATATACTGAAAATAATTGATGGTGTTCCATAGAGTCTAGAAAGCAAAGCCTCCCTAGATTTTTAGTATTCTTAGCCTCTTTCGATCACATTTGCAAATGTTTATGTGTTATCGCAACACCTTCTTGCCATTGACATTCCGTTGGAAACGACCATTGACCTTCACTGGAATGCAGGCAGGAACAAGTCTCTCCAAAGTCCCAGTCCTCTTCAAACTCATCCAATAAAAGTTGTGTTAGAGATTTATTTCGATGCTCTTTGATTCCTCACGATCATCATCATCATCATCATCAGCAGCAGCAGCAATAGTAGTAGTAGTAGTAGTAGAAAAATACTAATATATGTATATACGTATATATATATATATATATATATATATATATATAAATATATGCGCGTGTATTAGCCTGACGAATCCTCACAAGGATAATATATATATATATATATAAATATATATATGCGTGTATTAGCCTGACGAATCCTCAAAAGGATAATATATATATATATATATAAATATATATATGCGTGTATTAGCCTGACGAATCCTCAAAAGGATAATATATATATATATATATATATATATATATATATATATATATATATATATATATATATATATGTGTGTATTAGCCTGACGAATCCTCACAAGGATAAAATGCGGGAATTTCTCTGTAGCTTAATTGCTATATATATTTTTAAAATGTACTACCTAGTTCTACTTACATGTTGAAGTGAATACTGAAAATATTTGCATCAAATTTTATGTAAATAATTAAAATAATTATATATATATATATATATATATATATATATATATATATATATATATATATACAGAGAGAGAGAGGGTGAGAGAGAGAGCGCGCGTGTGTGTATATGTGGGTGTTGTGTGTATGTATGGTTTTAGATTGTTTAGATGGGGTATTCCTGTACGTGCATAAAATAAACGTGAACATTTGGAACTTTTAATTCGTTGACTGCGCTATTATTTTAGTTGCTATGCTGCCTGCAAGTTGACATCCAATACGCGAATTGAGATGCTGAATATCACTGACGTCCTTTCCTTAATTCATAGTGATTGTTTTCCGTTGGCGTATTTGCAGAATCTCTCTCGCGCGCATATGCACATAAAAATACAATAGAAACACGCATGAGCATTCTTCCGTTGGCACATTTCAAATTATTTGACACTTATTGCCAACAGATCTTTTTTCTAGTAATTTTTTTTTTCTATGGCTGTTCGGTATATAAACACTTTTTCAGGCTTTTATATATGTAAATTTAAGTTCTGCACCATGCAAAAGAAGAATTGACTAAGTCCATCATTTGCACCCCCACCTCCGATTTAGCCTTAAAGTCATCAAGGCCATAACACATTTAAATTGGACTTCAGTACCATGCAAAACTGCTAAATAGACATACACACAAAATTTTGGACAAATATGGTAAGATAGTCCCAAAAATTGGGTGTTTCTATTAGCCCTGAAAGAGCCCTGGGGCACACCCAAGAGTATTCGCGAAGTATAGACAAACAAAATTATATAGAAATCATTAGTTACAACTTTTCAGAAAGTCTTTCTTTTAATCCAAGGTATCAATTTTTTTAATAAGCATAAAAGTGTCAATTTTAGCCATTTTAACCTGAAAGGTACTCCTAGAGAGGCAACCGGAGTTTTCCGGGACTATCCGCCCTGTTACTTTTTACTCATATCATGTTTAATGTTTGTGCAAAATTTGAAAAAATTCCAAAGCGTAGTTATTGAGAAAAGTGCGGATAAAAGAACAGACGAACGGGCGAACGGACAAGGGTGAATTTACAGATCCATCCTCCTTTTATCAGGGGAACAATAATATTTTTTCTAGTTATTTAATACCTAATCTCGTGATTTCTTGAAGAAAAGATATTTTCAATATTTTTCTAGGGCGTTTTTACTTAATAGATGCCTAAACATCTGCATATATGATGCTAGCACGACGTCGGCATTTCCGACTGTGAGCGGAGAAAGCCGATTAAAATACACATACAGAACATTTTTTTTTTTAATAAAATGATCAATTTCCAACTTTCAAATTTTTATTTTTAACTTGTGAATACTAGACGACATTTCTAATACATTTGGCGTATAAGTTTTGGAATACTTCTGCTTTTATTCTTTTTATTTTAAATAATTCTTCTATTTGTTTTGTCTTTATATACACATCTGCCGTGTATATATTTATGTCTGACGAATTTCTGTCCCATTTTAAAAACTTTTCCCTTGTTTCTTTCTCCAGTTTCTTTTAACCAAACAGTGTTTGAAGCATTTGCTTTATGTGTTGTTTTTCTCTATAATATATTTTATTCATACATGTGACACTGGCAGAAACTACAACACTAGGTCAGAATCAACTTTTCTGCTTCGATTTCTTCCTTGTACTCCGGCTTATTTTCCAGTGATTCTTTATCTAGCTCTTCCCTTTTCGCCATTGCTGCAAGTAACATTTCATGACTGTTAGCCAACACCGACACATTCCTCAATTCCAATCAGCTCCTTTCATCCTTTCCTCTTTGTGATATACATTCTGTGCACATTAGAATTTGGGTGAAGTGCTCCATACTTGGCTAACAATTTCCGTGTGTTTCTATCCAAATTTTTCATTTCTTCCTGTGTCCATCTTACAAAAGTTGCACTGTACCGAATTACAGCAACCGCCTATGAACTGATTATTATTTATTCACTCGTTTTCCCACAGTTCATCATCAAAAAATTCTCTTGTGGTGTTCCTTGGAGTCTGAGTGACCACAAATTTCCTGTACTCTCAATCTCTTTCGGTGCCATTTGCAAATTAATTTGCATTATAGCAACAAGAGTTTACCATTGATTTCTCGATGGTAAAAGCCACTGGTCTTCACTGGAATTTAAATAGCAATAAGCCTCTACAACGTCCCAGTTATCTTAACACTGATCCACTGGAGGCCTGATTAGTGCTTTCTCTCCGGATTTACATCTTCCTTGACCCTTCAACTATTTGGTGAGGTACCAGTCGTGCCGATGCCAGTTTTGGGGATGTAGGGGCGAAGGAAGAATGAAAGGAAAAATTAAAGGGGGGTGAAACGAGAAAGAAAGGGAGGGACAATTTTTAAAGGAATGGGGAGGAAGAGGAAAAGAGAGAAAGAGAGAGGGAGAGGGAAAGGAAGAAGAGAGAGGGGAGAGTGGAAGGGAGAGTAGGCACTTTTTTACTTTTGGTATACTAGTTCTCTTGGTTGCGCCTTTTTGTTTCATTTCTCTTGCAGTTAATTTCTGATTAGAATTTCGCACTCAAGGGCTTTCAGCATTACTGTCCGTTGCACAGTCCCAGTCTTTCCGTCAGTTCCGATTTCTCTTAGTTTTTTTCCAAGTTTTGAGGGGGGCTGTTCGAGTTTTCTAGCAAGTTCTGCCAAATTTTTTTTTTTTTTTTCGTTTTTCTGTCTTTTTTATTTTGACGCTGTGGTTTGCTGGGACGACAATTCCTACAATTTAACAGCTTCTTTCCCTATCGTTAATTATTTTGACATCCGGTCTTTTTTGCTTGAACGAGTTTATTTGTTTGTATTTCCATATACCAAAAGATTTTGTGGTTTTTGGTTTTGCTGCACTGTCTCTGGTTTGTGTTTGAACCATTTATCAGCATGTTCGAAGTGCAGTCGTCTGCCTTTCCCATGTAGTCTTGCCTGTCTTTGTATTACTTTTGGGCTAGTTCGATGCATTCTCTTATTGTGTAGTTTACTGTTTCATCGCTTTTCTCACACTGTCTACATTTACTGTTTTCTTCTGTTTTATCTATTTTAGCTTTATTGTGGTTCGTTCTAATTGCGTTGTTCTGTGCAGCTGTCAGTAGGGATTCTATTTCTTTGTTCATGTGTCCTTTTCTTAGCCACATCTAAGTGCTTTGTCTTCTTTTGTTATTCTGATAGATGGTCTATGTAGCTCTTTTTCTTCCCACTTTCCTTTTCTTTTCTTTTTATTTCTGGTTTCATCGTGTCTGGTATTGTTGTTCTTCGCGGTGTCTCTTGCTTTGTTGATCACTCTTTCTGTGCCGCTACCTTTACATTTCTCAGGGGGTTTCTGTGCCTTCTACACAGTCTTCTATGTTTATAAGTTTCTTCCCTCCTTTTCACATAGAGTTGGTCTAGAAGTGGAAGCAGACTGGGCCCATAACCTCTAGAAGTGTAAGCCATTTTGAGTTTCAGAACAGTTTCAGATGGTTCGCTGTTACACACAAGTCCTGGGAGGTGACTTGTTTGTAGTAGACAGTTCCACAGAACAAAATATTCTTACCGTGTCGAGACGGAAAAGAACATGTGAAATTGCTCCAGAAAAGGTTTAATATTTATGAAGCAATTCTGGTTTCTGATTGGTTCGTAGCAGAACGTGAATTAATTTGATTCGTCAGTTCTTACCAGCATCGTTTATAAATAGAATCGTCCGACTGTGTGGGATCATACCCCATTATACCTCAAAATATTGCAACAGAGTTGGTCAGTATCTTCTGAATGTAATGCATTGTGCATTGTTATTAATGTCCTTTTCATATGATCAAGTTTTTCTTTAGTCCATCCTGAGAATTATTAGCGACACTACGCAAGTGTTTATTCCCTTAATTAATTTTTTACTGTATAGCTTTGCTTCTAACATTTTCCTTGTTCTTCTTAGGTACTCTGTTCAAATTTAGCTTTTATTTCTGTAGATTTACTGGTGTCTGCTTACAGCACCCTTAGATACTTGTAAGTGTCATTTTTATTCTATGCGTAATACATAATTAATAAGTAATTATAATTACATATTAAATGAAACACATAATAAAAATGCAATTATTACTTATACATAATATAACAAAAATGTAATAATAACAAACATAAATTTAAAAGATAAAAATAAGAACCACTGCGCATCTGTTTTCTGCGGTCCTACTACTTTCCGCTGCTCTCGGCATAAACACGCTTCCATTTAGTTATTGCCCTTATCTGCCTTCATTCTGAGAATAAAATACATACCGTGAAAATTGAGAGACAATAAGATTACGATACCACCCTGGTCATACACATTATGTTTGTAAATAAATCCTTTACAGATAAAAATCATTGAAATCTTTTAATATTGCCATAAATTTTTTTTATCTTGACAATTTTATATCTATATCATTAATTGCTAGATGAAAAATAATGTTTTTAAATTGCAACAAAATGTACATTACATAAAATAAATCCAAGGTATTTTTTGATTCAATTTAAATTAAATTTTTATACCTTAGTTTGTAAAATTTATATAAGTGCACTTTGAAGATAAATAAATTTCAAATTGAATCGTGTACCTTTATTTTTAAAGTCTATAGTAAAAACATTTTGTTTAACTATTTTCATGCCTTGGATGAAATGCTTTTCTAACTCATATATTATCTTTTTAAGATTATATTTTAAAACTCTCCTTCTCTCTGTTTCAGTTTGTATTTCTCCTCACAACAAAACTCATTTTTGCAACCCCATATTTGTATTATTACAGGTCTGAATATTCTCTCCGTTTCAGTTTGTATTTCTCCTCCAACCACAACTCATTTTTGCAACCCCTCTCTTTGTAATACAGGTCTGAATTCTTCTGTTTTATCTCTTAATTTTTTTAACAAAAAAACTTTAAAATAACTTTTTTAGATTAAAGTTTTTAAACTTCTTTCAGAATAGAAAATTTTTTAAAATTTAATACGGAAGATATTTCGTATCGGTTTCATTAACAAATATTCAGTACATAACGAGAAAAATAGAAATGAAAATTTCAAAAGGCCTGTATAACTGGTTACGGTCAATAGTAGTCCTCGCTAGCGAAATTCTTTGTTATTGTTATTCTATTATTATTATCATCATCATTATTATTATTATTATTATTATTATTATTATTATTATTATTATTATTATTATTGTTTAAAACATTTTGTGTCCTGCTCTTTCGCGCGAAGACTAATAAAATAAGCAGTAATTCCTATACTGAAGAATATTTCAATAGAAATAATAACACATTAAATAATGTTCTAAATACATTGCCATTGTTAATACAAATAAAACAAATAATAGAAACACAAAGGAAAAAATAGAAACCAGAAAATCATTTGGTATACCTCTTCAATCAATGTGACTGTTTAATCAAAAAATGTATATATGTTTCTGAACTGTTAAGTTGGCATTTCCTGGTAAATGAATTTCTACATCAAATTATAATTTTAAAAAAAAACAAACAGTTAAACGTGTTTATATTGTACAAATAATTTAGAGAAAATAATTATGAATTAATCATCATCATCATCATCATCATTAGAGCAAATGAATCGAAAGATTCTATTGATGGTATTCATTTGCTCGATATCTTTCTAGTGAGAGTTCTTTCTAAAAATACATCGGTTACTTACGGGAGGGACCACGAGAAGGTTACCAACATCCTAAGTGAAAGTAATATTTATGAAACGAACTGGATTCGAACATGGAACATCCAGGTAGTCAGTCCGTGTTGTTTACCACTAGGTCACAGTCATCTCCCATAATGAGTTGATGAAAACCCTTAAATGTTAGATATATTCCAGACTAAGAGTTATGTAATAAAGATTTATTAAAATTGTAATAACAATTTTAGACGTTTTGAGTTATATTACATTTTTCGAGGGGAATGCGTATTCCATAACTATAAATATCAAATCAAATGAAACATATGCAGAGAATCTTTGTAACACATATGACATCCAACTGACGTAAACATGAGTTGGTTTCTAATAATCAACTTGACCTGAAATATAATATTGTTTGTTTACTTCCTAGATTCTATTCATTCTTGTCTTGCCGTTTGTAATCTCTTGCAGTTGTCGCTACATCGCATCGCATTCCACTACAATTGCAAGTCATCTATTCAGGCACAGACTAATTCCGCTGAACAACTTTTAATAGATTTATTTTATTCTTAAACGTAAACCCTTATCAATTTAAATAAATATTCCTGTTTATAAATAAGTATGCCATTTCTACCTGTTTTTTTTTCTGTCTATCAATTTACCTATCTATTTATATGTATTTACGCTTTTTCTATCAATTTATCTGTTTGTTCAAGTCTCTTCTCATTTGCATATTCATTAATTTAGTGTCTGATTTATTTATTCAATTATATGACTGCCACTTGTCTGTCTAGATGCGTTGTATAATTTTATTTTATCTTAGTTTCCTGTTTACTTGTCGGTCCTCTCTCTCTTTATATATATATATATATATATATATATATATATATATATATATATATATATATATATATACTAGCAGAAGTACCCGTCGTTGTTCAAAACAGCCTACATAAAATGGACTGTGATTGATGAAAGTATGATAGGTTATGAAAAGGAGGGGATTGTAAAGAGATAGGATTTGATACTCAAAAATTTTACCCTAAGCAAAATATGATGAAAGTAAAGATAATTTTCGCGAAAATATATTTTGTGTTTCCATTCGTAGCCAAGAGTGGCCAACAAAATGATGTTTCCTTACAAAGAGAAAAATGTTATATATATAATAATATAAATATACAAGAAATAAATGTTACTATAGTCAATAAAAGTTACTTTTATGGTAGAAAAGTTCATTGGTTTGTATTTTTAAGTAGTTAAAAAAATCTAAATAGCAGCGATTTGAAATGGAGATCCCCGTTTTGAATTTGAAGGAGGGATACCTGAGCATTCTGTGTTAACAATTTAAGAGAGTTCCGTAAACGTAATAAATATTTATAAATATATTTTAATGTTTTCCATTTATTTTGTGCTTGAGGAATATTTGATTATGGCATGTGTAGTTTATATAAAAATTCATTTAAGTAGTTATCGCCTCAAATTTCGTTTTAATTTCGGTTCAAGTAAAGAGCATTAAAAACTATTTCAAAACAAAAAAAACATGAACTGAACTTTTATTGACTATGGTAATATTTATTTCTTGTATATTTATTTTTTCGGGTAGTCGTTTGTTGGCTTTTCTGCTAAACACTCTTACTAAATAATATCGACGAAATATCGAAAAACAAAGGAACAAAAACAGTTTTGAAAAATAATGAAGCTTTATTTACTTTAGTAAAATAATTCGAAACAGCAAAATAGGATATTAAAAAAGTAGCACGGAATTACTTTAGTTTTTTAAAGCAAATTTTAGATATAAATATGTATAAAAAGAAAATGGCGCCCTTTTCAAGCAGAACAGCTTCGTTTCAGTTTTACAGTATTGAACGGTGTAGTATTGTGCCGTCGGACTCAGGTTTGTGCTATTGTAATGTAAAAACACACAGAAAGTGTTATAATAAACTGAATTCCTTCTAGCACACTGACAAAAAAGCTTAAAAAGTTATATAAATAAAAATACAATGTCAAGGTCATGTAAATGTTTTTAAAAAGACACGTAATCACGTGAGCAAGATTTTTCCTTCTTTTGACACGATAACAAGTAACGTTCTTATTTTTTATTATTTATCTATTTATCTATTTTCGAAAGAGTATCACGTGCAAGTGGAGAAGCAAAAAAACAGAGTTATGCAAAATTTGTGTCGAGAATTGTCTAAAGTTCCGACTTTTTGGGGCTTTCACTTTAATAAGAACGTGAATTTATGAGGTGAATTTATTCGACACAATATGATTAAACTCCAAAACATAAATAAAAGCTAACGTGAATTAAGATTAAAGTTCAGGTGTTATTGTGGACGCTCACCCCTTTTAAAAAACCCTGATTAAACTTTGTGACATATTTACATTCTATGGAGGTCAGGCGCGAAAAACACCAAATAATTTTATTATACCATATTTCTTCATAATTTTATTATACCATATTTCTTGAAACTGAAACATAATTGTAAAAGTATACTGACGCAACTAGATACAAAAAGTCTTTGTTAAATTTTGTGCCATATTTCCATGGAGTACAAGCGCGAACGCTCTCCCCACAATTTTATTATACCATCCCTATTTAAGTTGAAACATACTTATCAAAGTATTCTTATGTACATCTATATAAAAGCCCTTGTAAACGTTTTTCTTTTTTTCATTTTTATTTCCATACTTTGAGGGTCAGGCGCGAACAATTTTTATGAACCACCGTTCTGCCAGATCAAGCATACCCATTCCTGATCCTCGATACATCTTCTATCGTTATATGTAATCAGTTTTTTAAAATAGTCAACCATATAGAAGCCTATTCGTGACCATACACACACACACACACACGTCCAGCTTTATATTATAGATTTCTTAATAATTTTATTATACCATATTTCTTCAAACTGAAACATAATTATCAAAGTATACTTACGCAAATGGGTATGAAAAGTCTTTGTTCAAGTTTGTGCCATAATTTCATGGAGTACAGGCGCGAACGCAGACCCCACAATTTTATCATACTATCCCTATTTAAGTGTAAACATACTTATCAAAGTAATCTTATGTACATCTATATCAAAAACCCTAATAAACGTTTTTTTTTTATTTCAATACTTAGGGGTCCAGGCGCGAATGCAGACCCACAATTTTTATTTGTGGGCCAGGCGCGAACGCAGCCCTCACAATTTTTTATGAACCACCGTTCTGCCAGATCAAACATCCCTATTCCTGATCATCGATACATGTTCTATCATTATATGTAATCAGTTTTTTAAAATAGTCAACCATATAGGAGCCTATTCGTGACCAGACACACACACACACATACGCAGACAGACATTCAGCTTTATATTATAGATATATATATATATGGGGGCTGCTTGCGTGTGTGCGTACTATACAAATACTTTCCAAATAAATTCCCCCAGCAGAAAAAAGTCAGACGTTCTCTTCAAAAATTAAATAACCATATAAGGTTACACTTTTCTGTAGCTATAAAGAAAGAATAACATCACACAGACATTATAAAACCCAATTGCCGAATAAATTATCAAGTCATCTTCTATAATATGAATCTCACCTGTCTTTTTAAATATATGCATGTTTGTATGTCTGCCTTAAACTTTCGACGGAGGCGACGGATTTTCATGAGATGGTATCATTTTTAAGCTCAACTCTTCGGATCAAAAACTTGCCTAAAAACATAAATTCCTTTATCCCCAACTGGGTACTTTTCTACAAGGAGGGATCGCTTTTGTCGCCGATATTTTCGAAAGGCATCCCCAATTTCGATTGATTAGCCCTAATTTAAACCTACGTCACTTCTGGTTTGGCGATAGACGCAAGGGCAAAGATGTCACGTTTTTTTCATGTTCTTTTCCTCCTTCTCAGTACAGGTTCGAGCCTGCCTGCCTACTACCACTTTTTTTTTTTTTTTGCTTTACTCACACTTTCAAACACCCGGGCAACGCCAGGCACCCAAACTAGTAATGATATAAGCGTGTTTAAAATGTTTCTTAGGTATTGTTTATAAGAATTTAACTCTTTTATAACGTTATAAACGAAAGTTCAAACGACCGCTAAAAATTTTTTTATGTCTAAAGTTCCATATTTAGCCTTTTCAGTTATGATAACTATGTAATCGTGGCTGAAAATAGCTTTATTTATTAGCGAGTTATAGGGATTTTCATGGAAATATAATGTTTTCTCCTTACATGCCAGTAATAATCTCGACAAATACGGTGATATCAGTTATAAATAGTGTATTAGGTGAGGTATGTTACAGAAGTACACGTCATGGTTCTGAGTCTATAACTGCCACAAGTCGCTACGCAATAATGTGAGATGTAAATATATTTATAGTCTCTGGATCACTGCATTATTCCAGAAATATGTTTATCACCTATATCATAAAATCAATTAATAGTATTGCTATAATAATAAAAACTGGCTGGACCTGTGGAAATTCTACATCGGCATCTTTCATATGTAATATGTAATATATTGCTGGAAGGCATTTTGTGAACGTTCAACAGGAATAGAAACCCTGTGATATTATTGTAGAACTTTTGTTAAAACACTAAAATTCTTTATCCACGTAATCTAGTTAATGTGGTGTCAGAATATATCTGGTTATTACGGTGAATCGCCAATATACTCGTAGGTGTCTGTTAAATATTTCCATTGTATAGACGTTCAGTGCGAACGTAAACCCCGCGATATGATTATACCATCTTTAGACAGAACAGATCTTTAGATTCTAGCCAGAAGACCAAGAACGTATATTTTAGTTTTACGTACGGCCCAAAAGCGACATTATTTATGTATTTATTTATGTATTTATTTATTTTTTACATTGCGTCTTCGGTGATCGGGAGATCCTATGCATTAAAAATAGAAAGATAAAAGGTGATAACACACTACGAACATTACATTATCGTATCTATATATTAATTTCATGTGCATAGTATTTTATCACCGTTTATCCTCCTTTTTAATACATAGGATCTCCTGATCGAATAATTTATAATCTGGAAACCGTGACACACGTACGTACGTACGTACATACGTACATTAAAGGTACTACGGTATTAATATATAAATAACTATGTTCTGTAATACCTTACGCACAATGTATGCATTATTTTTCCTAACAAATCCTCTGGCATCGCGAAAAATTCCGTTTAATTTAAGGGATTTCTGGTTGGCCTAATAAAGAAAGTTCCGTTTTAAGAAATTATATATTCCAAGTTCAAAGATTATCGGATCTGTAGTGTAAAATTACAGGAATATTGCTGAGAAAGTCATAAAGACTCAACCTTTAAGATATGAATGGAAAATTAATCTACGTTCTATTACGGCCGTCGTCGATTAACTTTTTCCCCATGCTTCAAGTTAGACAGGAGAGCCAGAGGAAATCCAGTTAAGCATTAGGCAATAGTTTATTCAGTATTAATTTGGATATCCTTCTGATGTTACTGGATTGCTATTGTTAGACGCAAAACGTATGAAATCAATCATGGAATAGGGAAGCATTGTATACGACAATAAGTTTGCATGATTTTTTTCGTATGGGCACTTTTATTTATAGTACACGCATGAAACTAAAATCCCCTTGGATGCAATCTCTTTTAGCTGCAATACACTTGTTGTACCGTTCCAACACTTGTTGTACCGTTCCAACATCTGTTGTACCGTTCCAACATTTTCTGAAAGAATTCAGGGAAGTTCTCTTGTGTTAGCGTGTCACTGCCCCTTGTCACAGCCTCTTTTATCTCATAATATTGTCTCATAACAACATTGTCTCATAGCAACATTGTCTCATAACAACATTGTCTCATTGTCTCATTACAACAGCCTCTAAGGTTTTCCTTGAGTTTAGGGAATTACTAATAGTCACAGGGAGTAACGTCTAGACTATAGGGAGGGCGTGGAACTGTCTTGAAACCTATCTTGGTCAAATAGTCTGTGACAAGGATGGAGTTGTGGACTGGTGTATTCGCGCAAATCTTCCGCGTCTTCACTTGCTCGCAAATAATTGTGTATAGTTCCTACACTGAAACCAAACTGTACACTTGTTGTCTCTATAGACACACGACGATCCTTATCCATGAATTTCTCTATTTGGACAACCAACTACGGTGTTCTGACTTCATTATTCTTCCCACACCTCTCATCAACCCTCACAGATTTCTTGCCTTCATTGAATTTCTTATGTCACTTAAAAACTGATATTCAATTCATGAAAAATTGTTCGTACGTTTTTGTCGCATTTTTCCAAGTTTAAACAGAATTTGATTGTATACCTTTATTCAACAGTCTCTTCACGTCCAGATTGCATTTTTTAAATTCACCAGCTGTTACAACCAGACTTTCGTAGAGTATAGCCCAACTCTTGTTGTAGCTGTTCACTATAATTTGAAATCATTAAAAAAAATTGCTCAGTCATCTGAAAAGATGTATAGCAATAACATATTGAATTTTCAAGAGTCTACGACAATTTAAAATCTACTAAAACGTCTGGAAACTTATTTAAGGAACTCGTATCTCTAAAATTAAGAAATGTCGAACACGGGAAAATGCAGTTTTTTTAAATTTCGCAATTCTTGCGTCAGGCAGATAGCAGATTGTAAACATGTGTGTGAATGTCCAGCTCTAAATTTAATTCAATTAATAGAAAACAAGAAGGCATTCAGAGTTATTCGTACTTGTCTGCAATTCCTGAAAGCTGAAGCTGTGATTTGTTGCAATTCCATACTCTTCCATATTTTTATGTCATTCTCATTGCGAAAATCTCAATTAGATACTTTTTGGTCTGGGGTTTTGTCTGCTTTAATCGCTACAAATCGCCAGCCACTCATCATATTCTTCCGTGCACATGCTTGTGACTTCGTTCCGCTGCTTGTATTTGGCTGAGGGAAATACGTACACACTAAGTGGATTTAGTGTTCTGAGTCGCTTTCACTTGCATCCCAACGAGATCAACGTTAGGCATTACTTCTGTCTCTTTCGTATGAAGAGAGTTCCACTTCCAAAAAGGTAGACTATCGATTTAGAACAAAACAGGTGTGTACTCTCATCCGAATTCTCTCACAAATGCCGAACGAGAATGTCTAAAAACATGAGAGAATAACTTCTTAAGAGCGAACGGACATTATCTTTGAATTGTGGCCAAAAAATCAATTAAGTAATCTCTACTAAATAAGTATCTACTTCTTTCTCACCACAGAAAGATCTAACACAAGATAGAAAGACTCAAGCTAGCGTCCTTAAAGGTAGAGCACTCTGGCCTTGTAAAAATTGCCTGTATAGCTCCACGGAATTCCCCAGTAAGGGCGTGTCAGGTAGTAATCAATAAACTTTCTCCACCAGAAAGATAGGAAAATTCTTTGCAAACTATGCTACAATGTTGATAAAAATCAGTTCGACAGTGGATTTGTTACCGCCGGACTTGTTCCAGGCATTACCTTCACTCTAAAAAGAAGTTTATTTCTAATCAGCTGTGGTTGCTAAAGTTGTATTTACGTCAGAAGCGCTAGTTTCCCGAGACTACGTTTGGCCTTGTGTCTAACATTCTACGAAGGAGGTAAATTACATACTACAATTACGTTTGTATAAAATTATTTTTATATTCTATAGTTTTCAGTTCTTCTTATTTTTATTTTTCTTCTTCTCTTTAATATTATTTAAACCTAATAGGAGTTTTCATACAGACCGTTATCAAAAGTTTCTCTCTGTTAACAACGTGTAATGTTTTCTAAAGTCCAGGTGATAAAAGTTTCCCGATATTTCTAGCCTTATTCACCTTTGATAACATTTGCAGATGAATTTGCGTTATCACAATAGCCATAAATGTGACATAATCAGCTAGCTATAGCTAAATAGACCAAGAATTCGTGGGCTGAAATAAGATTTGACGGCGAATCAACACTATTTGGTTGGAGATTGAACCTAGGGGGTTATTCTAAATCCAAGGGGGTATAACTTTAAATTATTTTTATTTACTTTTTTATATACATTGTTGGTCGGTTGAAGTTCTTACGCACTATAGGTGAAAACCTAAAATTGTCTTTGGTTTCGCCAAATCCTAAATCCAGGTGCAGATGGAATTATTATAGTTTAAATCTATCGTCCCGATATGTTTATGCAAAGAGATTGCGTTAAGAATGACTCCACGCTGGACCATGTCCTGGTTACGTGAGAATCGGAGAATCTCACAGAGAAGATGAATGCACAAGTTCAATTGGGATTTACCAATGTTTAAGAGCTAGGAAATGAGGTGTAATTCTCTGATTGGTTTTTGATAACATGGATTTTGCTTTCACCATGCAGCTGGTAGCACAACACATAGCTTCTCTATATCTTATTCCCTAAACTCGTTTCTTTGACCAGCAAGAACAACACGCATCCCTGCTTTATCTGTTTTTGATCACAGCACCTGATGATTGCGTTACGAATGCCCACAGCCCACTTGGTAATGCTGATCATGTAATGATAATAGTTGAAATTGCACTAAATTCTAGAGCCAAAACAGAAGAGCCATTACTGAAAACAACGAAATAGCCTGACTAGGAAGCCATCAGAGATTTCATCAAAGACGCCCCAATGCGAAATATCTTCTCACATCCTGCTGAACAGTGCGCACATGAGGCCACTGAATTGTTCAAAGCAGCAATTGTCGCACATACTCTCACGCGGAAGATTTATAGCAAGCCCCACTCTCCCCAATGGTTTACTTCTACTTGTTCAGCTGCCATCGCGTAAAGGCAGCATGCGAATCGCAGATTTAACCGACATAAGTCCAGTTCAAACAGACAGAAGTATATAGAAGCCAGAAAAAACTGTAAGAAAGAAATAGCGACAGCGAAAAGAGAATTTACTGAAACAACCAAAAAACGCATCGAGGCTCAGAAATTAGGAATCCGTGACTTTTGGAAAATCTACAATAGTGTAGTAAATAATGGGCAATCAACAATTCCCCGACTATCCAACAATCATGAGGTTGTTTGCTCAGCAACCGAGAAGGCTAACATGCTTGCCAGTCGGTTCGCCTCCAACTCCACACTGGACCATAAAAACCACCACTCCCTGACTTTCCTTTGCGGACAGACGCCACACTAGACGATCTGGAAATCACCCCATCCCAGGTGCATGCCATCATAAAAAATATTGACACTTCAAAAGCATGTGGACATGATCTCATCCCGGCTGTGCTATTAAAACGTGCTCCTCCGAAGTAGTGCCGGTTCTCTCCAAACTTAACAACAAATGCCTTAAGGAATCTTGCTATCCTGCCTGCTGAATACTGCTTCTGTGGTACCAGTTTTCAAGAATTCTGGTGAAAGAACTGACCCAGTAAATTATCGCCCCATTAGCCTCCTCCCACTTTTCGCCAAAATATTTGAGTCAATAATTAATCAAGCTCTAGTCCATCACCTTACAGATGCTAAACTTCTGACCGACTAACAATACGGATTTAGGCAAGCCCGTTCCACAGAAGATATCCTAACTCTAATCTCTGAGCGTATATGCCATTTAGTTGACAATCCAGTGGAGGGTAGAGCTGTAGCTCGAGATATATCTAAGACTTTTGACAGGGTATGGCACGAAGGTATTCTCAGGAAAACAAGAGCATACGGTATCACTGGAAGAATACATGACATAATTAAATCCTTCTTAGATAAGAGAAAAATCCAGGTTGTCATCGATAGTCGTACATCCAAACAATATGATATAAATGCGGGAGTGCCTAAAGAGTCTATCCTTGAACTTCTATTATTTCTAATATTCATAAATTACCTCCCTGACAAAATTGTCTGTGAGATGGGTATATATGCTGATGACACCAATCTCTATAACAGATACGACAGGAAAACAAATGAACACATATCTAGAGAAATGGCAAATACACTAGAGGATAACCTCCGATCTGTAGTGGAATGGGGACATAAATGGATGGTCACATTCAATGCTGCTAAGATTAAACTTGTTTCCTTCAATAACTACAAGAAACCTTCTCTGCCACCAATAGCAATGGCCAAAGACTCTTTATCTGAAAGCACATCCTTTAAACTCCTCGGCCTAACGTTCACAGGAAACATGAGTTGGAACAATTATATTGAGAGCATTGCCAGAAACACTGCTAAAAAGGTAGATTCTCTCTAACGTGCTAGAAAGCTACTAACGCCCAAAAGTATCCTGTACCTCTATAAGGCCACCATTCGCCCATGTATGGAGTATTGTTGTTATATTTGGGCAGGTGCATCTGCTACTAGTCTCTCACTCCTAGACCGGGTTCAAAAGAGAGTCGCCAACCTAATAGGTCCTGAACTGTCATCTAAGCTTCAGCCTCTGTCCCATCGACGTAATATAGCATCCCTCTGCCTGTTCTACAAGTATTTTAATGGTGAATGCTCTGAGGAACTGCAAGCACTTGTGCCCCCTCGACGTAAATACCCCCGACAAGCAGCAAAATCCTACCCCTTCACAGTTGAGATCGCTAGATGTAAGAGAGCCTTCTACTTCAGTAGCTTCTTCCCCAGAACCGCTGGATTTTGGAATTCCCTTCCGAGTTCCTGCTTCCCCAACTGTACTGACATGCAGAAGTTCAAGTGTAACGTGAACCGACATCTTGCTGCCCAACTCCCCACAGAGTACCCCTGTAGCTTATGTTCGTGATAATAGCCTCCCCCTCACAACAGAGTGGCAATGTGCCTTGTTTGGGGTGAAATTGCAATATAAAAAAAATAAAATATAAAAAAAAAAAAACTTACCTTAGTATAAAGTCGGGACTCAGTGAAAGATCATCAGAATTAAGCGGAACAATAACAAGAAGCGTTAAACGAGAGAACAATCCAGAGGCTCAAGACGTCTAATTGTGACCCGCTCCCCGAGAGATACCAAGCACGTTAGAATATTCTGGCCGAGTAATTAATTTCCGTCAAAACCGAATAAAAGATACATTTTTTCTTGCTAAGATTTAAAAAGAAAGAAACAGCTTACAAACACAGCCTAATCCGCAACGTAGATGCGAGAACACGAAATTACTGCATGCGAACATTAGAGTCTTACCTGTAGTTTTTTTACCATTCCCCAGCGGCAACTGATACGAAGAAAACCGTTAGCACGTCGACACCTCTTTAAAAAAAGAGACAAATAATGTACGGATTGCTGTGCATGACTATGATTGTTATCTTTTTGCAAATTGTATTTATGTAATTTTTTTTTCAAAGTCCCACAAATACATTTATTTTCCATACAGTAATCGTTTGTCGTTTTATTTATACCGTTTGAAAGGGATATCTATTTCACAGTAATAACCAATCCAAAAGTTAAACACTCTTTTGTACAGCAGAAGCGCGCTGTGGGACACTAGATGATGACAAGATTTCACTCGAAATTGCCAAAGTTGTAAACTTGGAGTCGCCCCGTGAGAACTGCTAAGAACATTATAATTATTTGAGTTAGACTTCTGACACGGTCAAACTAGAGAGGTCGCGGTTTGGATAGTTTATATTTACCATTAATTTCTAACTGGCAATGACTATTCATCTTCTGTGGAATTAACTTAGTAATTGGTCTATCCAATATCAAAATCTACTTCGCATTTATTCAGTCGAGGCCTGGTTAGTGCTTTTCTCACTTGGTCCTTCTATCCTCCTTAACCCTCAACGATTATAGTTGGTTGGTTGGTTTGTTGGTTGTTTTACGGCATATAAACCCTTTTCTGGTTATTTAATGCCGAATCCAAAGATTTTTTTTAATAGAATATATTTGTTGTTTTCACGTCGGTTTCTATTTAACCCATAGTTGGGACCCTAACAGGTACTATCACTCCGGGTCAGAGTGGACCTGGGAGCAATGGTAATTAAAGGGTGGCTCCACACTCCCCAAAGCCCACAAGCTGGGGCCTCACCACTGGATATAGTTTAAGGTCATATCCAGGACCCCTATTGAGGGACTTTTACCCTCTGCAGGGGGGCAGTCGACGTATTCTAATGCCCCACCGAGAGGGCCACTCAACGATTATTGTTTTTACGCCGGTTGGTACTGCCATTTTTTTGTGTGGGGGCGGTATACTCGCAATTATGTATTTTCATTTTGTTTGTATCAATACAGTGTTTTTTCGTTTTATACTTCTGTAGCAGTTACTATTTGTCCAGCTAGCGCCTGTAGCTCTTGCGTATTCCCCGCATTCAAAGGTTTCCCTTAATATTTCAGTCGTTTTCATTGCTGTTATCAATTATACGAGGGGCGTGCAATAAGTAATGCCCCTGACCAACTTCCCATAGCAGTAGGGCAACGAAACTTGGCACAGTTATTAGTATTTTTCTACATAGGAACCACCAAGAATTATGCATTTCTCCTATCGTTTGATGCAGCTCTGGAGAATGTTTTTGTAGAACACCCCAGGATGGTCCTCCAACCACGACGTGACTTCAAAAATCAAGGCTGCCCCATCTGGGAAACGCTTTCTTTTCAAAAACAACTTCATGGCTGGGAAGAGGTGAAAGTCAGAGGCTGCACGATCAGGAGAATAGGGAGGATGGGGTAGGATTTCATAACCACACGCCCGTGCTTCTGATCTGGTGACATGCGAGTTGTGGACCTGAGCGTTGTCCTGCAGGAGGAGAGTACCTTTGCTGATCTTGCTCCGCCTCTTGATTTTGATATCTTCCCTTAATAGTTATTATTATTAGCTAACAAGGAGCTTTCACACAGCTATCTTGATTTCCCTCACTTTTTCGCCCAACCTCGCTCGACACACACGCGGGAAGACCTCTGTTCGTTTGATCTGTTTTTCCCTTTCTTTTTCTCCTTTCCTTCTGCTAACTTTAAACAACAGTATTATTGGTGTTATCTTGACCTTCTTCATATTCCATATCCTTTTCAGCTCTCTGGCCAGTTCCGTATATTTGCTCTAGTTCGAAGTCTCCATCGATATTCACCCAGTGGTCTCCTGAAACGGCTAAATCTACAATTTAGAAGGAGTTTCTCCTTTCTTAACTATTATGATATCCGGTCGTATTGCTTGGATGTGTTTATCTGTTCGTACGACCATGTCGCATCGGATTTTGTAACATATGTTTTCAGATACTACTGCCGGTTTCTGCTTCTACCATGTGTTCAAGATGCAGTTGTCTGCATAATTTACAGTTTACTGTTTTCCCCACTTGATCATGTCTATTGTGTATCATGTCTCGTGTGTATTCTTTTTCGGGCAAGTTTGCTGCATTTTCTTATCATGTGATTTATCGTTTCGTCTTTTTGTGTGCATCTTCTCCATTTGCTGTTTTCTTGTGTCTTGTTGATCTTATCTTTAATGCAGTTTGTCCTGATAGAGTCATCGCTGTTCGGCTGTTGCTATCATCATCATCATCATCATCAAGTTTTCTGTTTAGGTATCCTTTTCGTAGCCATGTTGAAGTATTTTTTTTGTTAATATCATCTTTTTTCATTCTTATGAATTGTCAGTGTGTTTTTCCTTTGCCATTTTTCTTTTCTTGTTTTATCGCTTGTGTCTCTGTTCTATTGCTTTTTCATATTGACATTGTCTCTTGCTGTTGCAATCATCCTTTCTGTATTGTTCATTATGCATTTTTCTAATACTTTTTCGTGTTATTCAAACAGTTTTTTTTATACAAACCAGTCATCTTCCTCCTATATTAATTTCACGTAGGGTCGGTCAGCATCATCCTTTGGGTGTAGTGCATTGTATTTCCTGGTTTTCTAGTCTAGATGCCTCAGTTCTTCCTGGTCCAACCTATAAACAGTTAATCTTACTAGTTATACGAGCATGTGTTTATACCTTATTTCGCTTTTTACCATATAATTAACTTTCTAGGAGTTTTATTTTTCTTCTTATATATTCATTTCTCATTTTATCTTTCATTTCTGTTGCTTTGATGGTGTCTGCTTCTAAAAGTCCCAAATATTTATAGGTATCAAGTTCGCCAAGCGCCATCATCTCCGCCCGCTTGGGTAGTTCCATATCTTCCGTCTCTTCCAGTTTTCCTCTTTTTATAACCAGCATTGCGCATTTTTCCATACCAAGTTTTATTCGGATATCCTGGTTGGAGTTTCTAGTCGTGTTTATTAGTGTGTCGAATTCATTTTAGGTTTTTGCAAAAATATTCAGGCCGTCCATGTGCATTAGGTGGTCCATTCTTCTGTCTGTATAAACGGACCTGTATTCAGCTTGGCACCGTTTTAATATATTAAGGGGATTCATAGCTATCATCAACAGTAGTTAATATAGGGAATCTCCTTAGATCCTTCTTTTGTTTTTTGTTTTTATTTCAGTTATGCATTGTTCATTAGCTGTCGGTTCAAGTGGCCATGTTTTCATTGCGAAATGGCTTGGGTGCCATCAACTAGAATCGAAACAAAAGCAATTAGCGCTCTAGCCGCGGTCCCTTTTATTTGAGCTATCGACGGATAGATAAGAAAGATTTAAAATTGTTATAAAAAAGTAATAGAAATATGTCGGTAAGTTGAAATGAATATTTTGCATTTCAACTTGCGGACATTTTATTAATTCAAACAAGGAATTTACTTGAGCATTCAATTTTTCGCAGATTCTTATCCTTATCTTCACACATGTTGTTCTGTCACCACGTTTCGGCTTACTGATCCCTCGGCCTTTTTCACGTGGTGAACTGCAACGGGATAGGAATGCTGAGTCTTGTAAGTGTATCTCAAGTAATTACTACCTTCCATAGTTGTTGCAATTCTTTGAGACGTATTTCAGCCTAGATAAGCGATTACACATTATTTAAAAAAACAAAACAATCAAATCGGTCCTACGAATCGCCATTACCTTTTCACGGGTTCCTTTCTGCTAGTTAAAGATAACAACACTGAACCTTATTCGTATTTAGATGGGCAAATATTTAGTCTTTCGAAGTTTTGACCTGAAATTGAATATAAACCGTAAGAAAGATTATGAAATAAGACGAGTCTAGCACACTTATTCTGAGCATTGCTTACAGGCAACTATTATGTTTTCGTTGCCATTGGATTTGAGAAACGCTGATGTATGACAAACTTAAGTTGGTATTGCACAATCAATACCGCACTATAAACTATTCGGTGAAATGTGACGGTGGCTCAATGATTAACGATAAGCATTGAAAACCTGGTTGTGTTAGGTTCGAATTCAGTTCGTTCCACAGAAACATTTTTACAATGTTGGCAACCTTCATGTAATTCCTGTTGCAAGTATCTAATGTATTTCTATAAAGAATTCTAATTAGAAAGATATCTGCGAAGCGAATGCCAACAATATAATCGTTTGATTCAACGTGCGTAGGCAGCTGTATGCAAATGACTGAGCCGTTTGGGAGATGACATCACAGCAATGGAAAAAATTATAAAAAGAAGAACGTATGTGCAGACCGATGATCACGGTAGAGACAAGTGCATGACGTCACTGCCGAAACGAGGTTACGCCTGGTCGGAAAAAGAGGAATAAAGTTCTTTTTGTTATACCTGAAACAAAGAGTTAAATTTCTTTATTCTTCTTTTCTTATGTTCTTTGCGATGGAGTTTACAACGTGTTGAGTCCTTACATTTTAACGTGTGTTTAACACATATACTACGTTATGCAGTTATCAAACTGGAACCGATGTGCCAACAGGGTTATGCCGATTAACCCATAAAAGAATATTTGAAAAAATGCCTTGCTAAGAGTTGTTGCTAACTGCACAACGACAGATAAACTCCTCAACGCGCAGACATATTTTCAGGTTTTATCCATTGAATCTCGAGACAGGAGCCCCCTTCCAACCATTAAAATATCTTATCAGGTCGTTGCCCTGTATATTTCGGTTGGTATGTCTACTAAAAACCGTAGTAAAACAGCACCTTAATCTTGGAATTCTGTTTTTTGCGTTAACATTTTCTTTACGCGGGACATGTTGTAATGCTGGCATATCTTCTAGTTACTGCCCTGCCCATCTCAGACGTATTTCCAAATTCATTTTTTTTTCGGTGGGAGTGGGGTTAGTGTTTAGGTAACCTGATATTAAATGATCAATCGTCTGCCTGGCATGGATAAGTATACAATGATTTTTATATGTTCGATTCCTTTAAGCACATGTCTGTACAGAACTTGTTAGTATCCTTTGAAGTTTTAAGCTCTTACGACTTTATTATTATTATTATTATTACTATTATTATTATTATTATTATTATTATTATTATTATTATTATTATTATTTATTCACTAGGAGTATTCACACAAGCCATCGTCAAAGATTGTTCTTTGAGAACAACTAATGGTGTTCCCTGGAGTCTGTGTGACAACAAGTCTTCCTAGATTTCTAGTACTCTCCAACTATTACGACAACCTTTGTAAATTAATTCCCGTTATCGCAACAGCCGTTCAGCATTGATTCCTCGTTGGCGGTGACCATTGGTCTTCACTAGAATTTTGGTGGGATTAAGCCTCCCCCAAAATCTCAGTCTTTTTTTGCACATATCCTGAGGAGGTCTGGCCATTGTTTTCTCTCCTCGATCTTTTCCTCCGCCTTGACTCTCATTATTTTGTATGGTGCCTATTTATGGTGGCACTCACAGGAAAAAAAAAAGTGAGCGTGGTTTCTTCATTTGCACAGTTTCAGTTTTCATGATTTCATGTGATGTTACTTTGTGTTTTGCATCTGTAGCCATTTCTGTATCCTTTTTGCGTATAGTTTATATGTGGTGTTAGTCTCCATATTCAAGGGGTTTCTTAATATTTCTGCAGTTTTCATTCTTTAAAATCTTTGGATTTTCTCGGTCATCCCTCTGATTCCTATCCCTCCCATTCTTTTTTCAAAGTTCTTTGGTACCGTTCCTAGCGCTCCTACTATGAGTGGTGTTATCAATAACCTGTGGTGCTCCGTGTAGTTTGAGTTACAAGTTTCTTCAGATTATCAGTATGGTCCATCTGTTTCGAAAACCTTTGCAAATCAATTTGCGTTATCGTAACAACCGTTTACCAGTGATTTCTCGCTGGCAGCGACCATAAGGCTCACTGCTATTTGGGTGGCAATAAGCAGCCCAAAGGCCTAGTCCTCTTCGCACTCATAGAGTGGAAGTTTGGTTAATGATTTCTCTCTTCGGTCTTTCCATCCTCCTTTCTATCTATTGCATCTTCTTAGTTTTCCCTCTAATTCCAATTTCTTCCATTCTTCTTTAGAAGATTTTTGGAATTGTTCCTAGAGCCTTTGACGCTTTTCCAAATGGTTGCTAGTTATTATTATTAGCTAACAAGGAGCTTTCACACAGGTCATCAAAGTATGTGGTATTCCCTGGATTATTATTATTATTATTATTATTATTATTATTATTATTATTATTATCAATTACTTGCGTTAAGTGGGGGCCCATCTATTTGACTATATTTCTGCTTTGAGTAAGTACTGTACTTAACATTACTTTTATTATTCAAACTGTTATTTTCATCGTGGAGTTTATATAGCGTTTGTTTTTGTGGGTGATTTTTTTTTTTTTTTTTACAATAGATGATGACCATACTTGGGATTTCCTAATATTCTCTTCATTCCAGGAATTTAAAAGAACACGACGTATGGGCCTCACGGGTACCGCGACTATTTTTTTCTGCGAACCAAAGGAAACTATATTTTACATCAATATTTTGCTCAAACTGAAACTGTGACTAATGGATCCTGGAATTTATCTGTCTGTAACTGAAAGTATTCTATTTTTTTTATTACATTTTCACCCCAAACAAGGCATATTGCCACTTTGTTGTAGGGGGCTACTATCAGAGACATATGCATCGGGGTACTGTGTAGGGAGTTGGGTAGCAACATGTCGGTTCACGTTGCACTTGAACTTCTGCATGTCAGTACAGTTGGGAAAGCAGGGACCCGGAAATGAATTCCAAAGTCTAGCTGTCCTGGGGACGAAACTACTGGAGTAGAAGGTTTTCTTACATCTAGGGATCTCTACTGTGAAGGGGTTGAATTTAGCTGCTTGTCGGTTTTTTCAGGGGTATTTACGTCGAGGGGGGCACAAATTCTTGCAGTTCATCAGAGCATTCAACTTTTAGTATCTTTTTTTACACGGTGGTCACCACTTATCAAGGCCAGGAAGCCACTCAGGGATAAGGGTTATTGCAAGTACATTACTTAAGTGTGGAGATTTGATGAAGTGTTTACTTAAGGGGGCGGTTCATTAGGAATTTGTTAACGTTGGACTTGAACACATCCAAGTTGTAGTCAGGTGGGAAGCAGGCAGACGGAACAGAGTTCCACAGGCGTGCAGTTCTAAGAAAGAAGCTTTGTTCATGGAATCCACGTTTTGATTTAGGCACAGATAAAGAGTGGGGGGGTAGCATCAGTTATCATTAGACAATCCTCTCAGATATTATCTCTTCTTTTAGAGGGGTAGTGTAATACGTTTTTATTCGTCAAATCACTCTCCCATCTCCTTTTACGAGGACATACTATATGATCGGTTGTCATGGTAACGTTCTCCACGGCATTATCGCCTCCTTTCTTTTCTGTTTTTTTTCTTTTTTTTTTTTTTTTGGAAGGGGGCAGAGATATTTTCTCATGATACCATGCGCTCATGTATCCTTATTCCACTTTTTGTGGGGGAGAGTATTAGATATGTCTTCATATTGTTTGGATTATTCGCACGACTGTTCTCATCTGGAGTGTAATTTTCACAGCGTTTTGACTGATGTAACCTCCGGCCTCTTTCAGGTATATCGTGTCGAACTCGGGGATCTTTCGAGAGTGATATTTTTAATATAAGATTTACCCATGCATAAAACATTTGATTTGAAGTTAGTATTCCTTATCTCCTCTTTACCATTAAAGCTATCGACCTTCTAATCGCTTTAAAATCTTGTAGCCTTAGCACTAAGAACGTGTATTTACTTGTAAACGTGTTATTTGTATGTTTTGGTTTATGTTAAAATAAATATTTCTTTATTGCAAGTTTTATTAGTTTCTTTTTTACAAAGGAATCACCACTTATCAATGCCCAGAGGCCACTCGAGGATAAGGGTTAAAGAGTGTACAGTGGTCAAAAGGACAATATCACAGTAATCGATAAAAGTGTAAATTTGGTAAATTGGATTCTTAAGGGGAACGGCTCATCAAGAACTTGTTTACATTGGACTTGAAGACGGCCATATTGTAATCAACTGGAAAACAGAATATGTTACTTGTTCATTGACAGACACGTAATAATTACATTTATACAATGACTAACCCTAAACACGTTTTCTATTCGTTTTGTCAAAAAAAACAACAATTAATGTTTAATGGAAATATTTAATTTAGACTCGAGTAAATAGAAAAACAGAATATTTATTCATATTCTAATAGTCCTTGCAAAACAATACGGATTAATTAGCTTGGAAAATTAATAAGTCTGATTCGATTATTTAAGGGCCGTATACTGTCCATAAACTAGGAAAGTCAAACTCCCCTCTTTAAACTACAAAGAATTACATTTGTTTCAACGGGTTCATTATAATGATGTTCATTCGATGCATATAGTTTTCATTGCAAAGGTTCAGTGAGAAATGTTAGGGGGCGTTCAATGGTAATGCGGCTAAGCCACTTTCAGTTGTCTGATTTAGCTGAAAGTTTGCATGTGTAATGATTTATATCTCTATAGCTCTGTAGCGAAATACAGCTCTGAACTGATTATGGTTTCTGATTTATAAATGTTTGCATTGAGTCGAATCTAAAACAGAGTCGTTTACGTGTTGTGCAGTGATCTTTATGTTGTACTTCAAAGGACTACACCCCACAGAACAATAGAAACGTATGATAATCATGCCTCATCATATGACCTTGTAAAACGCTGGCAGTATAAATTCCAATATGGACGAAAATCTACTGAAAATGATCCCAGACTTATTTGACCTTTCTGCTGTTAATGAGAAATCTGTCAGTGAAGTCAAGGCGGGGATTTTAAAAAAAGTTATACGTCTGATTATTCGTCGAATACCACAAGAGGTTAAAATTAATACAAGGTGTCTAGAAATTATTATTCATGGTCCATTTACTATATTTATAAGGTATCTACAAGATAGATTCTCAGGTTGTTGACACATTTCAAGAAGCAAAAATCCGTTGATTGTTTGAGGGTGAATTTAGGGATGTGCCAAGATTAGTAAAAGATTAATTGCACAGGATGTATCCTTTGATCAAGCGATAAAAGTCCAGTAAATGCGATGGCAGCACTTGAACTCACCACATCCAAGCAAGTCAAGGGCATGCTCACAGTCTTCTGGAACCAGAACAGAGCAGTGATGACAAATTTCCTGGCAAAAAATTCCAAAATTGCAGAAGATAACTATACTTCACGTTTGAAGAAATTAAGATAAGCTATCAAAATCAGGAAGCAGGGCAGGGTCAGCAAAATTTCAACTTTGAACTTTCTTATGCTCACCTCTTCCCAGGTATTAAACATTTTGGAAAGAAAAGCGTTTCCCAGATGATGATGCCTTGCTTTCCGAAGTCACGTCGTAGTTGGGGGACCAATCTTGGATGGCTTACACTAACGGCGGGGGAAAGGCCTAGTCCTCTTCGCACTCATAGAGTAGAAATTTTGTTAGGATTTCTCTCTTCGGCCATTCCATCCGCTTTTTCATCTATTGCATCTTCTTAGTTTTCTCTCTGATTCCAATTTCTTCAATAGGAGATTTTTGGAATTGTTCCTCGTGCCTTTGACGCTTTTCCAGATTGTTTCTAGTTGTTATTATTATTATTATTATTATTATTAGCTCACAAGGATCATCAAAGATCTTTCCTTGACAGCAGTACACCTTATACTAACAGCGTTTCCCAGATGCTACTGCCTTGCTTTCCGAAGTAACGTCGTAGTTGGAGGACCAACCTTGTGTGGCTTACACTTACTTACTTAAATGTTTTACTCTAGGTGGTTATTATATAGAGAAAAAAAAACTAATAACTGTGTCAAGTTTTGTAGCTCTACTGCTTCGCGAACGCCACTCCTGTGACGATCAAAATGAATGTTTATACATATGTATTCAAGTAGTGTGAATTAACAGACGCCATTATGAAAGGATTAAGACAGTGTGTGTTTGCGTTAGTATCAGAGTGCGTATGCATATGACCGCGTGTACGTGAGTTGAGAAATTAATTTAGCTTTCCTAAGTTTGAAAGGGAGGCGAGTGAATCTGGTGTAATATCGATGTAAGTCCTATCATATATTTTGCTTCACTGTTTATTGTATGGAAAAATATGGCCATATATACAAAGGAAATCAAAAAGAAAAATCGGTCGTTTCAAAGGACGCCTCGGATTGGCTCAAATTATATGCTCTTATTTATTTTTTTTATTAATTCATCGAGTAGCCATGTGTGTACAAACGATCTTGAGCGTTTTTATTTTGTGCAGCTAAGAGTACACTCTATTACTGCAGATTCGCCTGTCTGCAAGAATTAATGGATACGTAATACAACTTGGTAGCCTTCAAATGCAATGAAAACAACTTCTTCCTGGGCCGTTCCCTTTTAAATAATAAAATGCTATCCAATTTTTACACCATTAACGATTACTAAACTACCACCTTACTTTCATTAATCCTTATCCCCGAGTGGCCTTTGGGCCTTGATAAATGGTTACTTCAAAGTAAAAAAAAATGCCAAGTAATAATCAATTATAAGTGAAAGTCTTCTGGAAGTTGGAGGTTCAATCCCAAGTGCGGGCGATACTAATAATTCAATTGCGAATTACTTAAGACTTCTACAGCTTAAGATTTCTATAGCCAACAGGAATGAGAGCGAGCTCTCGTGATGGATAAATGAAGTGTTCTGTTCAAAATTACGTAAAAGTCAGCGAGTTAAATGGAAAGATTCAGGAATTTGAAATGATACACTATGACATGAATTTGACAAGATATACAAGAAGAAGGTCAAAAGTTCCATTAATCGAAACGTTATGAGAATAACCTTCAAGAGGAGAACAGTAGTGCGAATAATCGAAATAACAGTATAAGGTTGATCTTCTCTTTCAGGAATTCTAATTATTATTTATGTATATTTCGGCTGCTGCACAAACATCAAAGCAATGAAACTATTAGGACTTAGACAACTTTTTAAATTGTAACTTAATACAATAGAAGCAAAAGAAAAAAATTAAAAATATTTTTGTTCCGTTGAGCTAAGGGTATTTTCACATAAATTTTATCGTAGCGTATGTTTCTTTTTACTAGGTGGTTCATTAGTTATCAAAGCCCGAAAGCCACTCGAGTATAAGCGTTAATCAGTGTCAGTTGATCGGTAAGATAACATAGTGATAATCGTTAATGGAGAAATTTAGTTTTTTGTTTTCCATAAGAAACTTGTTCGGGTTAGATTTCAAAATGGCTACGTTATAGTCAGCTGGAAAACATCCCGTGATATTGTGTTCTCCACACAGAGAGTTCTAGGAAATAAACTTTGTTCATGGAATTTAAGTTTGGTTTTAGGTAAAGATAAATAGTAAGGGAAATTTAGAGCAGTTGTTTTAACAAGATGAGTGTATGTAGGGCCATAAATAGAATCTCAGTTGTGACCATGCCATGAAAATAATGATGGAGAAAAAATAGACACGCGACGTCTCTTCCGCGAGAATGAGAAAATAGGATGGAAAAGAAGGCTTCGTCCACTAGAATTCTGAATTTGAAATATCTGGACAATTTTTTTAGGAAATTTAACCATTGAAAATGTAGTATTCTTATGGACACGTCCTTTAAAGGGTTGGTTTTGTTGGTTGTTTTTGTTTTACGGCATATCAACCCTTTTCAGGTTATTTAATGCCGAATCCACTGATTTTTAAGAAAACGTTTTTAATAGAATATATTTGGGTTTTTTTTCAAGTCAGTTTCTATTTAACCCATAGTTGGGACTCTAACAGGTACTACCACTCCGGGTCAGAGTGGACCTGGGAGCAATTGTAATTAAGGGGTTGCTCCACGCTTCCCAAAGCCCGCAAGCTGCGGCCTCACCATCGGATATAGTTTAAGGGCATATCCAGAGCCCCTTTAAAGGGTACTAGAGCAAGGGAATCATAATGTTAATGAGCTTAATACCAAGTTCGAGTATGACGTAGTTAGTTCAGTGGTACAGAGCACACTAACAACAAGAGGACCGGTTTTGCTTTCTTTCTTCCTAATCATTTTTCCTATAATGATTTTTTCTTCTTCTTCATCATAATCATCATCTTTTTAAATTCTTCTCCACAGCTTCATGCCAACAATCGTCAAAGGCATTGAAGATTTTTTAAAATGTTAGTCTCACTATTCTCAGTGATTTTTAAGATGTTTACTATTTAATAAAATATATTAAGATTGGCGATTATGGATTAATTGCTATTTATTAGGACCTTACGTTGGTAGGTAGAGATTGCTTACTAGTATGACACTAAGTATAGGCACGCATGTAGGCATACGAAAATAGACACAATGCACCTGGCGTTATTGATGACAGGGTTCGGAAGTCAGCGTCAGAGACAAATTGCGCTAGAAGTTATCGATGATATTGCATAAAAAAAAACAGAGCACGTGTTCAGGACAGAGTGTCGAGGCAGTTCGTGAGAAAGAGGCGATCGAGTCAGACGTATCGACAATGTCTAAATTTAAGAGAAATTTCCCCGAGACATGTCGACCATTTTTAAGGCTAAATAAAGAAATTAAATAAGAAGGAATTGATTTTAGTTTTTCTTTTAAAAGAAATTATTTTTGTCACACTTCTCGTGAATGAAACTCTCTTCTCAGTGAAACCTTCGAAACCTTCAACTCGTCTTTATTGTGTTTTCACGCATCAGTTTTATTCGTCGAGCCAACAGAAGATCACAGCCATTAAAGTATAACGGTCACATGGAAAGTTTTTAACTATAGCTGCTCTTTTTAGCAGTTCAAATGATGAGTGTAAGGGTAAACTTCTACTGGTGTATCATTCGGAAAATACCCAAGTCTTCAAGTTCCACAAAGTGCTAAACGAGAAGCTTCCAGTGGCATGTAGGGCCCATGCAAAGCCTGTGTAATGAGGCGGTTTTTTGTCGAGTGGATAAACCTTATGTGCGGTCCGATTGTTAAAATACACCTAAAAGAAAGGCGCCACCCTATAAAATGTCTTCTGATGTTGGACAATGCCTCTGCTCACCCTCCTGGCCTCGAAGATCATATTTTCCCAGAACATTGCTTTATCACGGTTGTCTTTCTTTCACCTAACACCACCCGCTCATGCAGTCCATGGACCAACAAGTGATTTCTAGTTTCAATAAACTATATACATTTCTCCAGGCGATATTTTGAGATTACTGACAGCACTAACCTCATCATCTGTGAATTCTGGAAGGACCATTTGCCTCAGGCTTATCGTTCAAGGTTGGCAGGAGGTTTCGGGGCGTACATTTAACTCTTCGAGAAAGATGATGTGGCCTGATGCCGTCTCTGCACTCGACTTTGAGGGGTTTTAAGGAGGCAAAACAAGAACCGTTGAAAATAATTAACATATTCCGCAACCTAATGTTGACGAAATTGTTTCCTTCGATGAGGTTGGTCGTCAATGAAAATTACATTGACGAGCTTTTTAAATAACATAAACAGAAGCTTACCACAGATTACCTGAAGAAACTTGAAGCCATGAAATTGAACATCATTCAAGAATAGTAGAATGAAGGCATGTATACGACAACTACAATTAAGAAAATGTTATCTTCGTATCAGAAACTGGCATAATTCGTAGAAAGAAACATCCCAAAAATGTTCGTGCAGGCCGTTTACTTGCACAATATAATTAGATTTGCTTGAATCCTTTCAAGTACATATTAAAAGGTATGCAGAAACAAGCTTCTTTGGATTGTTTCTGATCAAAGATGGCATCGGTAAGTCTAGTGAAGGTCAAAATAATCCGAAAAAAACAGAGAAGGGAAGAACAAAGCGATAAATGTTAGAAACCGAAAAAATAAAGATTATACTTAAGTTAAGTGTTAAGTTATGATAATTAAAAAGTTAAAGTTAAATGTTAAGTGATTATATCTACAAACTAAAAAAAATAATTATTAATTTTGAGTGTTTCGTAAAATTCAGTTAAAGTTTTTCGCATAGTCATATTGATTTTTTTTTAATTTATTATGGCATTATGTTCTAATACCAACTTCATTTACAGATATTAATGGTTCGGTTATGTACTATTTGGGTCTTATTTCATTCTGGTTTTATCCTTAATATAAAGTTTGAGGAATGTTTTTATAGGGCTTAGAACGGATTAACTGATTTACATATAAAGTACCTTTCAGGATGCGAAAATTTCAAGATACAAAAACCAGGCCGGAACCAATTCATTTTATATCTAGAGGTCCCACTGTGCTACAAATCGTCTAGTATAATATTAGTAGCAAGAAAGTATTTGGGAAATTCCGAGTGATTTTTAAATGAGAATCGAGCCCTGATAAATAGCATGGATGCACAACAAACGTGTCGGCATGAACTTATGTTCTGATTTATTCTGTTTGTTTTCATTAAACATAGAGGAATGTGAAATAGATCTTTGAATTTATTTAGAGAGCAATGTAACTGCCGCTTTTGTTACACCGCACATTCCATGCAGTATTTCTGACAAAGGGAAGGAAATTGCTGTTTTCTCGGTCATTTTGATTACTTTGGTAAGTTTTTGATACCATTTTTAGCTTTTTACGTCAAGCGGTTTCATGCTTTATCCGGAGCGATTTTTATTATTATTATTATTATTATTATTATCATTATTAGTATTATTATTATTATTATTATTATTATTATTATTATTTGTTTCTTTGATAGCTACGGTACATTCGTTTCTATCTGGGTATTACCTAATTACATAAGAACATAATCGTATGTTTTTGGTGATAGATTTGACATATTTTGATTATTTTGGTCTCCTAAACGTATTAACAATTGAAAATTCCGTCTTCTTATGGACCCGTCCTGTGACGGGTACAGGAGCTAGTGAATCATAATGTTAATTAGCTAAATGCCAGGTTGGAGTATGGCGTAGTTAGTGCAGCGGTAGGAGGTACACTAACAACAAGAGGTCTGGCGTCTGGTGGGACGACAGTTCATTGAAGACAATATTCTTCAGTGAGTGTCATATATCATTAGACACGCGCAAGGATAAGAAACTCATAAAAAAGAAGAAGAATGCTTTAAAGAGCTGAGCACCTGCTGTTTCTATGTAGTTTTGCAAGCGAAAGAAAAAAAAGACAAAAACCAAATTCACAAGGAATCAGCGAACAGAGCGTAAATGTGTTTCGCTAGAATATGTTGGCTTCTCGTGTTCAGATGTTTTTGCCATCAGAGAGAATAAAATCTTTTCTGACTTAAAATGGAACAGAAGTTGCTCTTACATTCCTTTCTCGATCGACTACTACTTTCAATCACTCATTCATTCAGTGTTGGATATTCTCTTTCATTCACTTTTTCCGTTCATTCATTTCATCTTTTTGCAACCTCAACCGCCATATTTTCAGCCACTTTCTCTCTCTCTCTCTCTCTCTCTCTCTCTCTCTCTCTCTCTCTCTCTCTCTCTTTGTTTTATGGTTCCCATTCGTTTTGTGATGTCTTTTGGTTCGTCTTTTTTTGTTTCATATTGCTATATTTTATCCGTTATCAATTTCTTTTTCTTCCTTTTTTTTTTCGTCTTTTCGTGTCATTCTCTGTTATATTGTTATTTTTTTTAGTGCTATTTGTTAATTCAGGTGAATGCTTGCGCGAAGCCGGTTGCGGTCCATTTTGGACACCGAAGGATAAACTTCACATCCGCAAACGTAGTTTTCCGAAAGTAAATTAAGAATTTCCGCCATTTTCCTTTCATGGTTTCCATTAATTTTTTTATCGTCTTTCGGTTCGTCTTTACCTTCCTTCCGTTTTATTCTTTTATATTTTTTCGTTGTTTTAAACTCATTTTATGACGTTATTAAATGAGACGGCACAAAATATGAAGAATACAAAAAACAGCCCTCAATATTCTTTCTCTACACATCTCGTTTCGACAATCTTATTTCTTTTTTAACGTTTACATATGATTGTTCAAGGAATGTGTAGTGAGGGGGTAACTCTGAAATCAAGTTTAAAATTAATAATCGAAAACAAAATGAAAAAAAATCACAGTGTTTCGGATATAGAAATACATATACTTCACAGTGAATATGGGTGGCATTGTAGTATATGTGAGCGTTAGAGTGAGCATTTCCCCCGACTCCCTGAATAGCTGACTATGGTAGCAGAGACTGTCTAAGCGGATAAACTTGCCTTTTAATTTTTAGTGTTCTGCAAGTATTACGAAGTGGACATGTACAGTTTAATAATATTTCATAATAACCAACAAGTATTTACGCAGCAATATTCTTATGTAAAAGAAAAGGATTATTTGGCGGAGGCAGTAAATATATGTGACAATGCACTGATTCGGGAAGGAAGGTAATATCTGATATAAATAAAGAAAAAGAAAATTATATGACTTTTGTTAAATGTATTGCTAATTGTAGGTGCGGATGGCAATTCGATAAACGGCACTTAAGCGATGGGCACACAACTATTATAATTAAAGCAGTAAGCGATAATATACAGTGTAAAGGGCAGTAAATTCTATTTAATGCCGATCATTCCCTTCAAAATTCACTCACGAATTGTACCTAGTCAATCAACAAGCAATGAATCTATCCTCTTTGAACGAACGTTAGAATGCATGGTTGCTCCAAGTGCTCTTCAAACTCTTCAACAAATACCTTAACTAATCATGCTTTCCTGACTGCTGGAAAACTGCTTCTGTGGTACCAGTTTTCAAGAATTCTAGAGAAAGGAGGGACCTATTAAATTATTGCTCCATTAGCCTACCCCTCTTTTCGCCGAAATATTTGAGTCAATAATTAATACAGCTCTAGTCCACCACCTTACAGTTGCTAAACTTCTGTCATACCATCAATATGGATTTAGGAAAACCTCTTCTACTGCAGATATTTTAACTGTAATCTCTGAATGTATATACCATGCACTGGATAAGGAAGGGTAGAGGAGGGCAGTAGCCCTAGATATATCTTAGGCTTTTGACAGGGTATGGCACGATGGTCTTCTCAGGAAAATCAGATCCTATGATATTACTGGATGAATACTTAACATAATTAAATTCTTCTTAAATAAGAGAAGAATCCAGGTTGTCATCGATAGCTGTACGTCTAAACAATATGATATAAATGCGTGTGTACCTCAGAGATCGATCCTTGGACTTTTATTATTCATGATATTCATAAATGACCTCCCTGATAAAATAGTCTCTGAGATGGGTATATTTGCTGACGACACCACGCTCTATAACAGACACGAGGGGAAAATGAATGAACACATACCCAAGGCATTGGCGGAAACCCTAAAGGATAACATCTAGTCCGTAGTGAAATGGCGACAAAATTGAATAGTAACGCTTAATGCTGATAAGACAAAGCTCGTTTCCATTAATAATTACGTGAAACCTTCTCATCCAACAATAGCTATGGCTTAAGATACATTACCCGAAAGTACTTCGTTCAAACTCGTCAGCTTAACATTCACATGGAACATGAGTTGAAACAGATACATCGAGAGTATTTCCAAGGCTGCTTCTAAAAAGATAGGCTCTCTCTACCGTGCTAGAAAGTTATTTACGCCTGAAAGTACCCTGAACCTCTACAAGGTCACCATTCGCCCATGTATGGAGTATAGTAGTCACATCTGGGCTGGTGCATCTAATACTAGTTTCTCACTCCTGGACAAGGTCCAAAAGAGAGTTGCCAACCTGATAGATTCGAGACTGTCATCTAAGCCTCCATCGCTGTTCCATCGACGAAATGTTGGATTCCTCTGCCTGTTTTACAAGTATTTTAATGGCGCATGCTCTTAAGAACTACAAGCCCTTGTACCCCTGGATGTAAATACCCTCCGACAAGCAACAAAGTCCCACCCCTACACAGTAGAGATTCCTAAATGTAAGAAAGCCTCTTACTCTAATATTTTCTTTCCTAAAAGTGCTAGACTTTGGAATTTCCTTCAGGGTTCCTGCTTTTCCAACTGTACTGGCATGCAGAAGTTTTTAAGCGTAATGTGAACATCTTGCCGCTCAACTTCCTACATAGTATTTTTGCAACGTATGTCACTGATAGTAGCCCCTTACATCAACGTGGCAGTGTGCCTTGTTTGGGGTGAAAATATAATTAAAAAACAACGTTAATGTAGCAGCTCTGGTGAATTATAAATAACAAATAACCATTGAGTTTTCTTTTATCTTAAGAATAATCCAGGTGATAAAAAATGGCCGAGATAATACACGTGAAGAGAGCGTATCAAATCGTAAAATGTCAATTCATACTTTACGAGATCGATCAAAAGTAAGGATGAACTCCTATTGATTTTGGGAGCTGTGATGAATTCGGAGTAAAACAAAAGCGTTGTGTTTGTTGCAAAGTTTTTGGCATACGTTTAGCGTTTGATAACACACGCGATTATATTTATTACCAAGGGTGATAAGAACGAACTTATAACCGAATCGATTTATAAAATCAATAATAAATATCTTGGAATTCTTTCAGTTATGCTCTTCGTCCTTGCCCGATAAGAGAATTAGGCTCTGCTGATTTTCACTAATCATTTTAACCTTTCTTAGAAGTGAACGCCTGTGGAACTCTGTTCCGTTTACATGTTTCCCACCTGACTACAACCTGAGTATCTTCAAGTCCAACATAACCAAATTCCTGATGAACCACCCCCTTAAGTAAGACGCTTCATCAAATCTCCAGTAATAACGATTACTACGATACTATCCCATTGATTATTGTACACGCAATAACCTCATCCCCGAGTGGCTTCCGGGCCTTGATAAGTGGTGACTACCTTGTAAAAAAACTGTAATTCTTTACAATTACAATTTTTTTAGACTGGATCGATGCTGACATTTTTTTTCTACAACTACATTTAATATTAGCAATTGGACATTTTTTTTTACAACTACATTTAATATTAGCAATTGGACATTTTTTTTTACAACTACATTTAATATTAGCAATTGGACATTTTTTTTTACAACTACATTTAATATTAGCAATTGGACATTTTTTTTTACAACTACATTTAATATTAGCAATTGGACATTTTTTTTTACAACTACATTTAATATTAGCAATTGGACATTTTTTTTTACAACTACATTTAATATTAGCAATTGGACATTTTTTTTTACAACTACATTTAATATTAGCAATTGGACATTTTTTTTTACAACTACATTTAATATTAGCAATTGGACATTTTTTTTTACAACTACATTTAATATTAGCAATTGGACATTTTTTTTCTACAACTACATTTAATATTAGCAATTGGACATTTTTTTTTACAACTACATTTAATATTAGCAATTGGACATTTTTTTTTACAACTACATTTAATATTAGCAATTGGACATTTCTTTTTACAACTACATTTAATATTAGCAATTGGACATTTTTTTTTACAACTACATTTAATATTAGCAATTGGACATTTTTTTTTACAACTACATTTAATATTAGCAATTGGACATTTTTTTTTACAACTACATTTAATATTAGCAATTGGACATTTTTTTTTACAACTACATTTAATATTAGCAATTGGACATTTTTTTTTACAACTACATTTAATATTAGCAATTGGACATTTTTTTTTACAACTACATTTAATATTAGCAATTGGACATTTTTTTTTTACAACTACATTTAATATTAGCAATTGGACATTTTTTTTTACAACTACATTTAATATTAGCAATTGGACATTTTTTTTTTACAACTACATTTAATATTAGCAATTGGACATTTTTTTTTACAACTACATTTAATATTAGCAATTGGACATTTTTTTTTACAACTACATTTAATATTAGCAATTGGACATTTTTTTTTACAACTACATTTAATATTAGCAATTGGACATTTTTTTTTACAACTACATTTAATATTAGCAATTGGACATTTTTTTTTTACAACTACATTTAATATTAGCAATTGGACATTTTTTTTACAACTACATTAAATATTAGCAATTGGACATTTTTTTTTACAACTACATTTAATATTAGCAATTGGACATTTTTTTCGCTACTGTAGTTATGTATTGCCATTCCATATTGCCTCATTTTTCTATTATAATAATGGCTCTCCCCTAAAATGTTATGATCCCAACAAGATTCCACTGAGTTACATTAGCATAAATGTTGGTTGTAATACGAGAATATAAAGCAAAAATAAGGCGGAAATAACCCGCAGTGCAAGTAACGGTACAATTAAAAGTCGGAATCTATTCTGAAGGGATGTCAAAATAAATTTTTCTCTACAGAAGTTGTTTTTTTTTCGTCAGCCTTCTCCCACATATAAGAACAGTTAAAGTGACATTCAATAAAACTCGCCTACTGGGAAAATAGGTGGTAATGCCTAGGAGGATGCTCTACAATAATAATTAGGATATTACTTAATATAAAACTGACTTGAAGAAATAAGTCATTTACTTGTCGCTAGCACATGTAAATGCCGATTTTGAAACGTATCAATAATACTTTCTTACACCAGAATTCTTTTGACGTCTCAATGTCTATGATCATGAGTAAAATGTCTATAATATGTGTTATATAATGTTGATATATGTTCCAATACAATAATATAATGTTGATATATATGTTGATATATATGTTGATATATAATATATAATATGTGTTATATAATTTTTACATAAATATCTATAATTTTGAAAAGTATCGATTATACTTTCTGACACCAGAATTCTTTTGACGTTTCAATGTCTATGATCATGAGCAAAATTAAACAGCTGAAACATTTTTCTTCGCCATGACAATAGACAATGAACTACTTCTCTTACAGCTACAGCTAATGAAAATTGATCGATCAAAACGTATCCAGTTGTTTTAACTTGATAAAAAGAAAAATTAGTCATTAAATGTGACAGGTATTTTCTGCGAAACAACATTCTGTCATACAAAAATATAAAATTGCATATATAGTAAGAAAGGGAAATAGCGTCGTTTAATGAACGATTGTGTTATTGACACTGACGAAGGCACTATTGCTATTCGAAATTTGACGATTCTAACCATCTCTCAATCCGATCTGTCTAGAAGGTACATTTCAATGCGATATTTATAAGTCCGTGAAAATTGATGATTAAAAAGAAAAAAATAGAAACGTACGTAATTAGCTAACTGCCCCTGATGTGACTCGGAAATCAATATTATTTACAAACATCGTACAACCTCATAACGAGAATTTACTCAAGAGTAAAAATTATGAATAATACAATTTACTGTAAAAGATCGATTGGCGTCTAAAAATTAAAGACAACTATGTGTTTTTAGAAAGAAATCTGAAAATCTGTCAACCGTGAATGTAAAACATAATCTGTAAATTAACTAATCGAACATTCCCCCAATAGAAAGATAAGTATTTAGGTGAAAAATGTTGAGTAGCAAATCTATCTATATATCTATAAATGTGATCGAGTCTGTGTGTCTGTGTGTCTGTCTTTCTGCCTATTTGTGCGTCTGTCTGTGTACATTTCCCTACGCAATAAATCTGTCAAACCAAATCCGATACTCCCTGTCATGAAAAACTCTCGATGACTCTTAAATGAAAACTGAAATTATCTCAATAGTAGAAACACTGACGCAACTTCTATTTGCATCTACTGAAAACTTGTCCAAATATCTATTTACTTAATTATACATACGGAATACACCATGACTTAAAATATACCTCCAGTTACACCTTGAGTGTACTGCACCTACACCTTAACCTTCGTACACCTAAATATACAGTGACTGGGCAAAATTCTTAGCTCAATTCCTAATACTTACTCAAACTATAATGTTATCCTGAACCTAAACTAACATAAAGTTTTAAAAAATGGAAAAACCTAAGGTAAAAGTCTTAATCCGCACTAACGCTTTTCTAACAAGCCTCCCCACAAAACTGCTTCCACTGCATGCCCCTAAATCACTTTGAGGAGTGTAACTATTCATTAGATATATAACCTCTACAAACTAACCCTGTAACATTAACTAACCACGCGGGGTCGCAGAAATACCTGGATTAGGACCCAGGCGCGGAGCAAACCCTCTCGGGGCTGATGGACCCAGTAGATCTTCTCAGATCACCCGTCTAGGAGAAGGAAAACTCTGAAACAAAACCAAAGGGGAGGGAGGCCTCTCCAGTCTTGGATGACAACCTTCCTAGAGCTGGTGACTCAAACAAATTACCGGTCTGCAAACCTAAATTGCTTAAGGAGTAGATAGGCTCTGTCTATCGCAGGCTTCCATACTCCTTCTTTGCCTATTAGTCAGGCGCAGAGACACTATCACAAGTGAATCGACAAAACACTTAGTGGTAGATCTTGTTTCTTGTCTAGGGCATTGAATGCCGTTCCCCCACTCCCGACACATCCCACCCCTCAAAACTGGGCACTTGGGAGTGCTTGAGTACAACACATGCCTGTGCAATTAGATTGGGTTGATCTTCTTCTGATGGGCTGATGGTACCGGATTGACAGTTCCTGGCTGCCGTTTCCGACTGGTAGTACAGGTCCCTAACTCTTTGGTAGCGCTTAGAGCGGCTGCTCCATCAACAGTGGTATAATATCGGGATGTTTGTAGTGCCATGTCGCGCATGGAAAGGGACCATGTACTCATCCCCGATGGGCTTCCTGAGGCCACAGTACTAGTTGAGGAAAGGTCAGCTAATGGTCTACTTGTGTTGAATGTCTGATACCCTGCATAACCACTTGTTCAGCTCCCCCTCACCTGACTGAAACTCTTTAAAAACATGATGACAGTACAATAAAAATAATAAGCTTACACCAGGCCTAGGGACAAACACATCTACCTTGCCTCCTCCCTTGAGGCTTGCATTCATTAACATCCGTGGGCTTAGAACTAATTTAGCTGATGTTGAAGCATTTCTCCTAACAAATACCCCGGATATCTTAGCACTAAGTGAGACTAATCTACACTCCTCCATCCCCTCTAACTACTTTAACATGCCTGGCTATCTCTCACTCTGCCGTAAGGACTCTGGCAGACATGGGCACGGACTTGTAGTCTATATTCGTAACACCCTCCCCCTGACTAGAGAAACACACCTAGAAACGGACGATCAAGCCTTTATGTGCGTTAGCCTAAACATACAACACAACATTAGCTACTTTTATTTTCTCTACCGCTCTCCCTCGACCAAGGATTGCACCATAATAAACAAAGTCTCTGACAGCATAGACACAGCACTCTCCCTCGACACTAGCGCAAAAGTACATGTATTTGGTGACTTTACTGTTCACCACAAAAACTGGCTTGGATTCTCTACTCACTCACACAGATGCAGCGGGCAGCACAACACAGTTTTGCTATATCTCACTCCCTATCACAAATGGTTACGTTTCCAACCCGTTTCCCTGACCAGCAAGAACAACACCCATCACTTCTGGATCTGCTTCTGAATACAGTTCCCGAGGAGTGTACAACAAATGCTGACAGCCCATGACTGTCTGAGCATGCAGTGATAATCGTAGAAATAGCCCTACATTCGAGGCCCAAAACTGAAGAGCCAGTGCTCAAACCAACAAGATATTATAAAAAGGCTGACTGGGAAGCCATCAGAGATCTTATCAGAGATGCCCCATTGGGAAATATTTTTCTCTTCCTGCTGAACAGTGCGTAAATGAAACAGCAATGGAAGCACATGTTCCCATGCGGAAATTTTATAGCAAGCCCCACTCTCCCCAATGGTTTACTTCGACTTGCGCAACTGCCATTGCTCAAAGGCAGAATGCATACCGCAGATTTAACCGACATAAGTCCAGTTCAAACAAACAGAAGTATATAGAAGCTAGAAGTAACGTTAAGAAAGAAATAGCGACAGCTAAGAGAGAATTTACTGAAACCACTAAAAAACGCATCGAAGCACAAAAACTAGGAAATCGTGACTTCTGGAAAATCTACAACAGTGTAGTAAATAATGGGCCATCAATAATTCCCCCACTAACCAACAATCACGAGGTTGTTTGCTCAGCAACCGACAAGGCTAATATGCTTGCCAGCCGGTTTGCCTCCAACTCCACACTGGACCCTTCCAACCACCCCCTGCCTGACTCCTTTGCGGACAGACGCCACGCTAGACGATGTAAAAATCACTCCTGCACACCTGCATGCTATCATAAAAAACCTTGACACTTCAAAAGCATGTGGACTGATCTCATCCCAGCTGTGATATTAAGTGCTCAGCCGAAGTAGCTCCAGTTCTCTCCAAACACTACAACAAATGCTTTAATGAATCATGCTTTCCAGACTGTTGGAAAACTGCTTCTGTGGTACCAGTATTCAAGAATTCTGGCGAAAGAACTGACACATCAAATTATCGCCCCATTAGCCTCCTCCCACTTTTTGCCAAAATATTTGAGACCATAATTAACGATGCTCTAGTCCGGCACCTTACAGATGCTAAACTTCTGACTGACAAACAATATGGATTTAGACAAGCCCATTCCACAGCTGACATCCTCACTGTAATCTCTGACCGTATATGCCATTCACTGGACAAAGCGGGGGAGGGTAGAGCGGTAGCTCTAGATATATCTAAGGCTTTTGACAGGGTATGGCACAAAGGTCTCCTCAGGAAAATTAGATCATACGGTATCACTGGTAGAATCCTTAACATAATTAAATCCTTCTTAGATAAGAGAAAAATCCAGGTTGTCCTCGACGGTCGTACATCTACACAGTGTGATATAAATGCGGGAGTGCCTCAGGGGTCTATCCTTGGACCCCTATTGTTCCTAATATTTATTAATGACATCCCCGACAAAACTGCCTCTGAGATGGGTATATATGCTGATGACACCACACACTATAACAGGCACGACAGGAAAACAAATGAACACATATCTAAAGAAATGGCAAAAACACTAGCGGATGACCTCCAATCTGTAGTGGAATGGGACATAAATGGATGGTCACATTCAATGCTGCCAAGACTAAACTGGTTTCCTTCAATAATTACAAGAAACCTTTATTGCCACCAATAGCAATGGCCAGTGACTCCCTGTCTGAGAGTAAATCTTTCAAACTCCTTGGCCTAACGTTCACAGGAAACATGAGCTGGAACAATTATATTGAAAACATTGCCAGGGCCGCTGCGAAAAAGGTAGTCTCTCTCTACCGTGCTAGAAAACGACTGACACCTGAAAGTATCATGTACCTCTATAAGGCCACCATTCTCCCATGTATGGAGTATTGCTGTCACACGGGCTGGTGCATCTGCTGCTAGTCTGTCGCTCCTAGACAAGGTTCAAAAGAGAGTCGCAAATCTGATAGGACCTGAACTGGCATCTAAGTGCCAGCCTCTGTCCCATCGAAGAAACGTTGCATCCCTCTGCCTGTTCTACAAGTATTTTAATGGTGAATGCTCTGACGAACTGCAGACACTTGTGCCCCCACGACGTAGACACCCTCGACAAACCCGCAGGCAGCTAAATCGCACCCCCACACAGTAGAGATCCCTAGATGTAAAAGATCTTTCTACTCCAGTACTTTCTTCCCCAGAATCGCTAGACTCTGGAATTCCATTCCGGGTCCCTGCTTCCCCAACTGTACTGACATGCAGAAGTTCAAGTGTAACGTGAACCGACATCTTGTTGCCCAAATCCCAACATAGTGCCCCAGTAGTTGCTGCCCCTGATAGTAGCCCCCTACACCAAAGTGGCAATGTGCCTTGTTTGGGGTGAAAATATAATTAAAAAAAGAATTTTAGTCTACAGACTCGAAATTTGATATACAGGGTACTGAGATTTGAGAAAATCCACGTGATCGTGTTTCGGCCAGATATTTGGCTGTTAAGGGGCCAACGTTCAACGATTTGACCTTTAAGAACTCTACAACCTTCCTCCGACAATTTGGGGTCAAAATGCTTGAAATTTTAGATATAAGGTCCTTGGGCATGGATCTAACTTAATAACTTGATTTTAGCCCAAAACAACAAATATTAAGAGGTCATAATAGAGGTCAACGTTAAAAAAATGACCGTTTATTTTTGCTCAGCATACACCTCCAAACACCCGGGCAACGCCGAGAACCCATGCTAGTATATCTATAAAAGTGAACGGGTCTGTCTGTCTGTCTGCGTACATTTTCTTACGAAATAACTTTGTCAATTTTAAGTCTACAGACTCGAATTTTGATATGCTCGGTAGTGAGACTTGGGAAAATCTTTGTAATCTGTTTTCGTCCAGAAATTTGGCTGTTAAGGGGTCAAAGTTTTACGATTTGACCTTTGAGAGCTCTACCAAAATCCTCCGCTAATTTTGGGTATAAACAATTGAAATTTTAGATATAGGTTACTTGGAGATGGATCTTACTTAATAACTTGATTTAAGCCCTAAACAATAAATGTTAAAGGGTTAAATAGGGGCCAAAGTTAAAAAAATTGACCATTTTTTTTTTTTTTTTTTTTTTGCTCAACAATCACCTCCAAATACCCGGGCAACGCCGGGCTGAAATGTTAATAGACAATAAAAATATCGAATACAATTTCCAGTGAACGTGCATGTAATTAGTAGTAAATGTGATCGTGAGAGAGAAAACATACAGCTTCCTGCATGTTAAGAAATATTACTGGAACATATAAAATATAAAAATTATTAAAAACGAACGAAACAACCGCATATTTTTTCCAAAAGCACGCAATATGAAATGGGACAAATACACTGAGGACATAGCGAAAGTTGCTGCAAAGTAAGTGCGTTCTTTCTATCGACTATCTACTGACTCTGGAGAATATCCTATATCTCTACAAAGCCACTATTCGTCTATGTGTATGGAAGGGTGTTGCCACATCTGGGCTGATGTATCTGCCACTAGTTTCTTCCTTTTAGATCTACCACGAGTTTCTTCCTTTTTAGATAGGATCTTCAACCTTATAGGTCGCACTTTGTCAATTAAACACCAACCCCAGTCCCATCGCCGCAATAGTGCATCCCTGTGCTTGTTTTAAAAGTATTTTAGCGGAATGTGCTTTGACGAGCTCGTTGCACTTGTGTCCTCTCAACATACATATTCCCGACAATCCCGCTTAGCAACAAAATCACACCCCTTCATTGTTGAGGTCCCTTAATACCAGAAAATTTTAGACTCAAATAGTTTCTTTTTCTCGAACAGCTAGATTTTGGAATTGTCTATCTACTACCTGCTTCCCTGACTGCACTGATATTCAGAAGTTTAGTAAACAAGCAACGTGTTAATCTTTCCTAGGCATGATCCCAAATAGTAGCCCAATTCGTCCAAGTGGCGATATACCTTGTTAGGGGTGGACGTAAGTAAATAAAAAAAATGAAGAATTGTAAATTGTTGAAAAAACAGATTCGCATATGTTGTTTAATACTGTACATATGCTTGATATATAATTGGTTTGTATAATACGTCGTTTGTAGACGTAAATTTTGTAAACAAACTGTCAACTGTAAACGATAACTTCAATTTGACAAACGAAAGCCTGACATGTACTACCACCTTATCAGAGTCAAACTAAAAGCAGACATGATTAAATGGTGGCTCAGTATTCTTTAAAGCTCCCAAACTAAATGCAATCACATCATTTCGATTTTACTCGTCTTCCTTGAGTACGGAGAAAGTCAAGTAGCACACTTTTAAAATGTGTAGAGTTCCAACTCCTCCAGAAGAGAGGTTATTATAGCGACAAAGCACTTCTGGTCAGTGTAAAATAATGGTAGCGGCGACTGAATACTCTACAAAGATCTCAAACCGAAAAATCGTCTTAAGACGAGGTTTGGTATTAGGTTGGTGCAAAGATACTGTCGATTTTTTTACCTATATCTGATAAAAAAAACGTTATTTTGCACCAACCTCATAACATATATAACACGGTTATGTTGTTTGTAGTAGAACTGGGCATTAAGGTACGTAGGAAAAAAAATAGAAATGATTTGGAAATATGGACATCAGGGTAGTGATGCGTGGCAGATGCTAACTGCCGAGGCACTTCAGTGTCTTGTTCAAGATAATTTGCGTCTAAAACTACACTGGATCATGACTGTTACTCTCATTTCGTGTCAAAATGTATGTAGGAGTAACGGAAATAAAGTGGATACTCTAGTGACCGCCAATCGATCGAAAACTGCTTTTTCTAAAGCTTATCAAAATCTATTTAAATAGGTTATTTCAGAACAACTTTTGGTTCTACCAGAAAGATAAAACATTGAAATGTATTATGTTAGAAGCGAATTATTTAATGTTTTTCTATAATTTTGGATAGAATTTTAAGTTTTAAACTTTTCAAAAATCGCGTTGATCGAGTTTTCGTGGAATATCCACAAAACATAAATATTTTTTAAAGGTTTTCTAATCCATTAAACTAACTTTTTTATATCTGAATAAAATGTACTATGATTGGCTATAAGAATATGCACAAACATTATAATATAATTACCTTATATTTAAAGAAATTCAAATAATTCAATTATTTAGCACGATCTCGTGCATTTTAGGAAGCATGTGCTTACCGCCGCCATCTTGGATTTTAGGTATGGAAACCCAGTCTACTCATTATATTATAATTATTGTTGGGATCAGACAAATTTATAATGTAAAGGGAAGTAACTCATTGCTTCTTTGGGCAAAGTCGCCTCCCTTTGTCCGTTAGTCATAAACTTTAATTTCTCGCGGTTTCTCGCGAGATGAATGACCGGAAGTGGGCGGTGGAGGGAAAACAAAGGGACTTTGAAAATGGCGAGATGAACATCATTCGCGTTCATCCATTTATCATATTTGGACTTCTAACTTTCATCTATTATGTTTGAACTGTAGTTACGTGTGTGTGCATGTTTCTTAATAACCGTATATCGTTATGTAACAATGAAATGTTTCCTTATTTGTTCGTAAGTGTCATGTTCTTTTCTTATGAATTGCTACCTACCAAACGTGAAGGCTGGACTCCCTGCGGTAAGATATTTTATTTTATATTGATCTAACGCATTCCACGATATAACAAATTGGCGACGAGGATTTGCAAATAAAATAAACAAAAACACTTTTCAAAAAAAAATTGTCTATCTCCACAGAAGTTCCTAAACAAATTTTGCCGGATCAACAGGACCAGTTTAAAAGAACCAACTGAATCTAATAACGACATTAACCCCAACATTTCACTTGCAAGACACCGGGAATTCATTTAGTGCCTATTCTTCCAACATTATTAAAAAAATTTCCTATGACGCCGACAACAACTGCACGTTCAGCTCATGGTTTTCACGATGGAAGGACACATTTTACCATGATTTTTCTAACAAGGACGACGACAAGAAAAACGTTTGCTGATACGAAAGTTGGGTACAAAAGAAAACGAAAGGTTCGTACATTTTATTTTACCCAAACAACCTTTGGATTTGACTTTTACTGATACTATAAGCATCTTGACGGACATTTTTGGGGAACAACAGTCCTTATTCAATATTCGATATAGCTGCTTCAAACTTTCAAAAAACCAGTCTGACGATTTTGTCACTTATGCCGGACGTGTGAATTACGAGTGAGAGAGATTTCACCTCCAGACATTGACTGAGGATCAATTTTTATAGCAGGTATACAGTCACCAAACGATTCAGAATTACGTTTCCGACTGCTAGTCAAGCTTGAAACAGATAAAAACTTAACCGTTCAGGACCTGACAACTGAGTGTTACACGTTGTTAAACTTAAAACTTAAAAAGGACACAAAGAAGCAAAACACACTACCTTCACTAACGTCACATATCAACTCAAATAATAGCCCCAAATTTTTTAATAAAATCCACCGTCTGTATGCTGGTCTTGCGATGAATGGCACTATGCTCGTTTGTCCCTTCAGAAAACATAAGTGTCAAGTGTGTCATAAACGTGTCCACAAAGAATTTTTTTGTCATCCCCCCTAAGACTAAATCCCCTATTCAGCAAAACCAGCAGAGGAAAGCAAATTCAGTGCCTTCCTCATTTAAGATCGATTACAAATCTCGCAGAAAATACATAAGTGTCGGATTAAATAAGTGTCTAGTTCGTTTGCAGTTCGACACAGCATCAGACATTACTCTAATCTCGCGCAAAACATGGACAAAAATCGAAAAATCGGATCTATTACAAACCAATCATGTTGCCAAGGGTGCATCTGGGAATGATATCCAACTTACTGGGGAGCTGAATTAGTCTGTTTCCTTTCAAGATAGAGTATTCGCCGGAACCTGTTATGTAACAGGCACTGATCTAAACCTGATCGGTTTGGACTGGATCGAAGAACTCCATCCCTTCACAGTCCCATTGGAATCCGTCAACACATTTTCTCTAAAATCAGTTCAGGACACTGAAAAGCATTTTACTCAGACGCTTAAGTCTGAGTTCGGTGATGCTTTTAGAGAATTTGGGATGTTGCACAAAAATTAAAGCCATTCTCAAGTTGAAGGCAGATAGGAACTGGATCGACTTAGAGAAGCTGGAGTGATAGAACCAACAAACTACTCCAGATCGGCAGCCCCTATTGAAAAACAAACGGCAAAGTTTTTATCTGTGTTGACTATTCCACGGGACTAAATAATGCACTAGATACACACCAATATTTATTGCCAATACCTGAAGACCTTTTTGCCAAATATAATGGTGGAACCTGTTTTGCAATAATTGATCTTTCTGGTGCATTCCTACAAATCGAAGTTGATGAAGACTCCAAGGATTTCCTTACAATCAACACTCACAAGGGATTATTCCGATACAACCGTCTTCCTTTCTTTTATTTTTTCCTTAAAAATAATTGATTAATAATATTTGTTAAAAGTAAAGAAAAACTGCTATTTTCTTTTTCTATCTAACATCAATTTTTATTATTATATTTTTCAGTTTTAATATTGCTTTTAGTCAGTTTCTAATTTCATGATTAATATTTTGTCTTTCTTATTTTCTAATTAATTATAACCAATGAGCCACACACTTTTTCCATAAACTAGATCATACTGTATTTTACCCAATTGTTTATTGCATATGTCAAGTTGACAAAGACTTTCATTAGAATTTGGTGGTCCTTGAAAGGGCCGTTTTTGGTAAGCCTCTGGGGGGATTCAACTTGTTGGCATATCACAACCCTCACCTACGGAAATCCATGTCTTCATAGTTATACTTAATTTTTAAAAAGGGAGATTATAATTTTTTGTAACCCTTAACGGGCAACCGTATCTTGAAAATACCGTAGTACGCAGATACAATTAATACTTATAATTTTTACACCTTGTTTTTTTTTATATTTTAATTATTTATTTTTTATTGTATTCTTTAAAGCATTCTTATATACTGGTACATGGAAAGTTTACACATTCTCAAATAATTTTTAATTTATTTTTAAAGATATAAAAGTATGCCTATTTAAGCGTTTTTGTAAAAAGAAAAAGTTTTTTTATCTTTGTCTGAAAGATAATAATTATTGATAACATATTCAATGAATCACACTTCAAAACGCAAAAGATAAAAACATTAAACACATTCAAATTTCGGATTTCAATCTTCGATATCGAAGGTACCCTGTGATTTTTTTCTACAGTCATTCACCCTCCTACCAAAAAATGAGGGTGTCCTTAATATATCGCTTTGTCTTTAAGGGATCGAACAAGGGACGAATGAGGAAGGAGGGTATAAAGTCCACAAAAATATATTTATACAAGGAATATGAAAACAAAGTTGTATGAATATAAAGTGCATTCTTTACTTATTAGGTCCTGGATATGACCTTAAACTATATCCAGTGGTGAGGCCCCAGCTTGAGGGCTTTGGGGAGTGTGGAGCAACCCTTTAATTATCATTGCTCCCAGGTCTACTCTGACCCGGAGTGGTAGTACCTGTTAGGGTCCCAACTATGGGTTAAATAGAAAATGATTTGGAAACAACAAATATATTCTATCAAAAAATTTTCTTCAAAATCTTTGGATTCGGCATTAAATAACCCGAAAAGGATTGCTATGCCGTAAAACAAAAACAACCAACCAACTTTACTCATTAATCGGTAAAATTTATAGATTAATTAGATAATAATCTGATTTTTGGTAGATTTTTAAAGACAGACGAAAATCAAAAATATTTCATTAATTTGGCGGTCACCAGGATCCACCTAACTCTTCAGAGCTACTAAATTTGAATCTCAATGCAGAATGCACTTTACGGGTGTACGTCTCTTTATGCATATCCTCGGTCGTTGCCCCCGTATTTTTACATTCTTTGTTTCATATTATTTTTTTATTTAATTTCCGTCTTTTCGTCTTCCTTCTTCTTCTTCTTCTTCTATATTTTGTTCTTTTTATAATGCATTGTTTTTATATTTTCTTTTCATTTTTCTATGATTCTTTCTCTATTTTTATCGCCGTTGCATTAATTATCACACTCTACCCCCCCCCAGATATTCCAATTCTTTCTTTGACTTTGTACTTTCTGAAATGTTTTTATTTCTTTTCTTTGGCTGCATTTATATTTTCTTTTTCTATCCCATTTATCTTTCTGTTTGGACTTTTTGTATTTTCTCTCATACCTTTTCTTTTTTCATGTCCTTTCTTTCTTTTTCTTTCTTCATCTGTTTCCTCTGCTTTTGTTTCTTTTTTTTCCCCCGTCTTTTTATCTATCCTTACAAAACTGGAATTCGGTAGGTAACTTTATATGTATGTTATCACTGTTATTGGGGCGCTCAGACTACGTTTCTGATGTATGCGGTTTTTATTACTTTTAGGTACACCGTGCGTGTGCGCTTAACACACATGCACATGTATACACACGCGCCAACTTGCATGCGCACGCAACAAATGAATGCACACGTGTGCACGACCACGTTCCGTACCTATACCTCACTCCCGAACATAGAGCGCAGAAAAAGGTATAGCTACTGCTCATGGTGCCGTTTATTTAACCAAACCTCACCAATTAGACAACGTTCATACCATCTTGTCTTGTCTTACAACTACGAAGGAATTTTCGTTATTTATGCTGCATGGATAACACTGTTTCTGATGAAAGAGAGAAGTTGCCGGTCGACTATGGGATGTTGCAGGTGTTCTTTTTGCACTGACTGCCAACCGGGATCTGCTCTTTCTTAACAAGGCAATCAGAGAAATGTTGTCGTAAATTTTAGCTAAACAGTGCGTGTAGCCTGCGCTTTAGAACAGGGGGCCCCCCTCGCGGGGGCACCTTTGTGTCCTTCGAGCCAAGATCAAAGTGTAGTATTTGTTCCGGCAGATGCTGCAAGCAAAGACCATTGTCCTTGTGGCAATCTGCTGGTCCATGTAGGGACAACCCTACTTGGGCCAGCTGGCAAATCACTATCCAGCTCCCATTTCACACCTCTCGGGAGCTGGTCCCGCTTTTCCCTCCCCCCTCCCTCTCTCTCTCTCCACATTAAAAAACGGCCTTGTGCCTAATTTGCTCAGTGGGGAAGCAAATAAATACAATTTCCCACCTCTCGGGAGCTGGTCCTCTTTTCCCTTCCCCCTTACTCGCCACTTTAAAAATCGGCCTTGTGCCTAATTTGCTCGGTGGGGGAGCAAATAAATACCGCCCGCGCTTTAGAACAGAACAATTTAATTAAATGATTGAAAAAGAGTTCTCAGTGCAGAGGATTAGCAATGCACAAGTAAGATTTATGTGCTAACAATTCGGTATGATTTTTTTTTTCGTCAAAAGTCTCCGAGACCCACCGCCTTACACGTGTTTTGCAGCGTTAAACACACGTTGTATTTCAGTCGGGTGATATATTGCGAGGTTATTGCAATCGAGTGTACGTGTTCTACTACTACTATTGTAAGTGAAAGAAAAATCACTCTACACTAAAGTAATTTTTTATGCCAATCCAGCGTGCCCTTTTATGAAAAACTGGATTTTCGCCACATTAAACAAAAGTTCGTGTTTAATTCTGCACCAATGGGAAGGGGGGTGGCAATTAAATAGCGACTAGTTTCTCCAGTTTAACGAGCCGCTTATCCCCAGCATTTTCACAGCGCCAGGGGGCGGAATATGTTTATATCTATTTATATAATGCTAAAACACGGTGGAAATTGTTATTTTGCTCGTCATCCTGCAAGTAGATGAAATCTTTAAAGATTTCGAGCACGGTGCGTAATATCTATTCGACCGTGTATTTGTCGCAGTCCTGGTTCACGAGACTAAATATGTAATACCACCCTGATCGGGTTCTCTTCGTACACACGGGCAAGAAAATGGGCACAAACTGCCTGTGGCAACACTTTTATCTTCCTTTAAAATGTAACCAGACACTTACTTGTCACTGAAACTACCGCTCTGATGCTCAGGGCACGCAAAATGCGCATGACCCTAAGTCCATGTGGCAATTTTTTTTTTGCACTTCTGCTGGCCGTCCGTCGTCAGATGCTGCAGTTTGTAATTCCTCTTGCAAATGCCCTGGTTAATGGCTGGTCTATCAATTTCTTTGATGTAGTTTAGTATGGTTGTGGCGTCGGTGTAGTAATTAACTGTGTTTCAAATCAAACAATTCAAAAATAACTCGGAGATCATGTTTTTATTACAAAATATAATAATTCAAAAGATCTTCGATGTACACTTTGTACAAAGGAAAGTTAATTGTTCGGATTCTTGCCGTTTGTTTCCTAAAGTGCGTAGACATGCGCATTCTTGACAGCCCCTGTTTCGTAGCGCAAAGTCAATTACGTAATTATTATGCCAATTATTAAATTTATTTCACTATTAACTTATCAGAATAAAAAGCACCTATCAATATTAAATTGAAAATTCAATATGTTTTCGATCTTATTAATTTTCATGAAAACAATACATGTGTTCCTCTTCTTTAAAATACTAGCAGTTCACTTCGGCTTTGCTCGGGCCCTATGTCCTGTTCTTTACTTGACTTACGTATGAATACAGTTTATGTAAGAGTTCAAATGCTTAGACCAAAATTTGTCTGAGTAATTTGTAGTAACCGCAGAGGTTAATTTTTTTTTTTAACTTTAACTCCTATTTAATTTAATTATTCTGGTCTCAAATCAGAATACAAAGTTTTACCCATGTCTAAGTTAACTACATCTAAAATTTCAAGTGTTTAGACCTTAAATTGGCGGAGGAATTTAGTAGAATCTTCAAAAGACAATTATTTCAACATTGACCTTTTGTCCGCCAAAGTTTCGCCCCAAAAATGAGTAAAATGCTTACCGCATGTCTGAATACCCGTTATGTATAAATTTCTAATGTTTCAACCCAAAATTGGCTGAGTAGTTTGCTAGACACCGCAATGGTCAAATCTTTTAAACTTTGACCCCTTGGCAGATTGAATTTTCGATCCAAACCAATTACAAAGCTTGCCGTATCTCTGAATACCCTTTATGTAAAATTTCAAATGTTTAGACCAAAAATTAGCTGAGTAATTTGGTAGAGACCGCAGCGGTTTATTTGTTTTAGCTTCGACCCTAATTTTGACCCCTTAACTTTTATTTTTGGGGCTCAAATCCAATCATAAAAGTTTATTCCATGTCTAAGTAACCGAGGTTTTAAATTTCAAGTGTTTAGATCCAAAATTGGCGGAAGAGTTTGGTAGAGTTTTCAAAGGTCAAATCATTGAATTTTGACCCCTTGACAGACTAATTTCTGTCCAAAAACTGATTAAAAGGATTTTCTCACATCTCAATACTTCTTATGTCAAATCTCGAGACTTTAGAGTTATTTGATACGGAAATGTACACACACACATACACACACACACATACACACACAGGCATTTTCACTTTTATAGATATTTAGATTTCTTTAAAACGCTCGTTGAAAAAATAATGTTTTACTTGGAAAAAATAGAGATGCTTTCTTCATATAAAAAAAAAAATACGGTAAGGCTTATATTCCTGTGCTAAGTTTTGTTTGCAGTGTTTTGAATTTCACGTCTAGCAGTGTTGGTGTCGGTCTTTCCAGCAACTTTTGCGGTTGCTTAGTGTACGCCACTTTTGTGTGCTGTTCTGGACCAATTCCGATTGTTATATCGCTGTTCAATAATACGAAGTGATGCTTTAGTAATCGTAGAATCACAAATAGGTGTAAAACTCGATAAATTTAATTCTCACCAGATTTTAACCACTCGAGTTTTATTTACGGTGTTATATCAACGATGGAAGTTGACAGTGACTCTGGGATTAATAATACAGATTGAAACCTGACAGTGTCAAGTTGGAATCCAGAAATAGTTTAACTTAGTATGTTGACTACCATGACGTGGTTCCTCCTGATTTTTTTTTTCTAGAACAAATTCTGGCTAGAGAGATATTGGGGAAATCATTTGATTCTTACGAAATAAACGAATAATCTCAAAGTTAATATCTATCAAAAAAAAAAAAAAAACCTGAGCAATTCCTGAACTGAATAGGACCAGCAGAGTTCAAATCAGGGCAGTGCAAAGAGGAGTGTGTCAGAATTATCAAGTCCTTTTCACGCCAGATCCAGATATATTATTGACCGGTGATAAAGCGAAGTTAATTCTTGGTGGAATAGTCAGTCCCGAGCAGAAGTTAAACATGCTTGAATTTCAGAAAAGGTTGTGAAATTGTTTTGAAAATTTTTTAACGATTAAATAGGTGTCATTTTTTAGGTTTATTTTAGGGGGGGGCCTAAAAAGTTGAAAAGTGTTAATTACCTTATAATAACTGCAAATATACACCATCAATGTATCGCGTTATTTGGATTAAACGAACTACCGTTCTCATTTTGAGTGCTATTCCCAAAACGTTTCGGTTGATGTAACCTCCGACCTTCTTCAGGTGTATCTTGTCGAACTCGAAAATCTTTCTGTTGTACTCGGCAATTTGCACGGAATTTCGAATGAAATCCTTTATTTAATGACCGGAGGTAGCATCCTCTCGTCCGTAAGCCGTGACTGAGTAAAAGCACTATGTTATTCGCAATTGTATGTTTGTTTATAAACGTCCCCACTTGGAATTGAACTCTCAACTCCCAGGAGAGTGTAACGTACAGCTAAATTTTAACAAATTTAATTCGCTACACCGCAGACCATAGTTCAAAATGCACTTGTAGAAGGTCGAAAGTGACACCGGAAGAATCGTTGTGCGAATAACACTCAGGATGAGAACATTAGTCCAAATAATCTAAATAATACGAAGCATTAATCATCATCTCAAAATTCAGAAACACACCATCGATGTAGATTCTCCGTGTTTTCTTGTCTGCCTGCCTTCATATAATATTGCAAAAGCAGATAAGTTTTCTGACTTAATACAACGCTGATCAAAAATTTAAGACCCCTTAAAAATCTTTTAGAAGAAACCTTTGTAAGCTCTTCCGACTTAAGGTTACTAATACTACAATCTATGGAAACAAAAAGGTACATTCCAAAAATTTTATTTAAAAATTTGCATTTTTATTAAATTAGGCTTTTTACACATGACCAAAATTATAAGACCAAGGATATACATTGTTAGTTGGTTGGTTGGTTGTTTTTGTTTTACGGCATATCAACCCTTTTCGGGTTATTTAATGCCGAATCCAAAGATTTTGAAGAAATTTTTTTTTAATAGAATATATTTGTTGTTTTCACGTCGGTTTCTATTTAACCCATAGTTGGGACCATAACAGGTACTACCACTCCGGGTCAGAGTGGACCTGGGAGCAATGATAATTAAAGGGTGGCTCCACACTCCCCAAAGCCCACAAGCTGGGGCCTCACCACTGGATATAGTTTAAGGTCATATCCATGACCCTCATTGAGGGACTTTCACCCTCTGCAGAGGGGGGGGGCAGTCGGCTATTCTAATGCCCCACCGACAGGGCCGTATAAATTGTTAGATTTACGGTAATTTTAATGTTTTTAGTTCAGTTAGAGATTAGCAATCACTGTGTAAAGGTGCTAGCATACCTAAACTAAGAAAACTAACGAAAGTTGAGCGCTCTCGAATTCTAGGATTCCATAAGCAAGGTTTGTCACAGCGAGTGATAGCAGATATGGTAAATCGCAGTAAAACTGTTATTTGCAACTTTCTAAAGAACACTGAGAATTATGGAAAAGTTAAATCCTTTGGTAGGCCCCCTAAAATTTCTCCTGCATTGAGTAGGAGAATCAGAGGGGTTGTTATGAATGATAGAGGATTTTTTCTAGTCGAATTAAGGCGGTTTAAGATGCTGATTTAAGTCCAATAACCATCAGGCGACACTTACAACAAAAACGCATGTTACATAAAAAGCATAAACAAATTCATCGATTGCTTCCACGTCACAAAGTGGATTTGGTTGTGAATACCAAACCTGGGACGTTGGGAAGTGGAAGAAAGTCCTGTTTTCTGATGAGAAAAAATTCAATTTAGATGGAGCTCCAGGTGGTGCAGGGTCGTCAGACAGCAGCTGGTTATGTTAGCATGCTGCAAAAAACATCTTTGATGGTGTAGGGTTATCGTTTGTGTGGGGATGGATGGTTATTCCAACAGGATAATGCTGCAATCCACACTGCAAGACTAACCTTAAACTTTCTATAAGAAAATGGAGTCTATCGCTTCGGACATCCTGCATGCTCACCGGACTTGAACCCAATCGAACATGTTTGGGGATGGATAACAAGAGAAGTTTATCGAAATGGCAAACAATATTCAACAAAAAATGAACTTCGTGCAGCCATCTTCAGAAACTGAAGAAGGATCCTCCGCGCATTAGTCGAAACCCTTAATTCTAGCAAGCCCCAAAGAATTTTTGAAGTCATCGTAAGCAGTGGAGGTAGAACTCATTATTAAGTTTGATTTTTGAATGTTTTCATACACTTTTTATACAATTTAATAAAAAATTTTGTCTCTGGTGTTATAATTTTGATCATGCGTAAAAGGCCTAATTTAATAAAAATGTAAATTTTAAAAATAAATCTTTGCAATGTAGCTTTTTGTTTCCATAACCTTTTAGATTGTAGTATTGGTAACCTTAAGTCAGAAGAGTTTAAAATCTCTCCTTTAAAAAAATTGTTGTTTTTTTTTTACTATCTTTAAGTGGTCTTAAATTTTCGATCAGCAGTGTATGTTACGCAGAAACCGTGAAATTTATACAAGTATATCAGTCATCCATTGCATACATATTGCCGCAGTGTTCGAAAAGATTTCCATTCTATAGACCACATATGCAAACGTACACCCTACATTATTATTGTACTTCTTTTTCCTCACCCTAAAACATACTGGTCTATGTATTCTGGTTACTATAGTTCCAGAATATATCTGGTTGTTGTGGGGGGGGGCATCTCTAAATCCATTTCGAGAATTTGTGACATATTTCTAATCAAGGGGCATCCGGAGATAATGATATTGTGCTACCATCTGTGAACAAAATATATACTAAGTTTTGATTCTAGCCCGATGTTTAAGAAAAGGTGTTCAGATTCGACACGATACCGTCGTCAGATACTTTTAAGAATACTTTCTTTTGTATTGCGATCGAACAATTTCATCTTTAAAAGATATGTAAATGTGGATGAAAGAGTGCATAGTCGAGCCTTGTCAATACTGAATTGGGTGAGTAGTTGGAAATACAAGGTGCTGTATGTGCAGTTTTCTTGTCTCGGCATTGTTTCCAGTAGTCTTGGACTTCTCATTGCCACTGGGATCAGGTAGTGTCAACTAAGGATAACCTCATGAGAGGTGATCGCGCAAGCTTTGGTAAACAATTACACACGCAGCCACTCTCACATTCTAGCAATAAAAGAACACATTAGAGGTTTAAAAACCCAAACATGGTCAGTTGAAGAAAAGACAGTTTTATTGTTTTGCTACCACTATTTAAATTTGAGAAATAGAGCCAAACTTCAAAAGCGACCCTTACCGAAAAGATAAAAAAAAATTACCTCCCAGTAGAAAATGAAAACGAAAAAAAAAAACTGAAAGTCATGCGATCCAATTTTAAAAACATTTTTCAAAAATAAGGTCCTTACTATATCTTCAGCTGAGAAGGTTAAAGGGTTATTTTTAGCATTGATTTCGTCTGTGTTGTTGGTTGAGATGGAGAGAGCAAAACTGAATAGAGGACATGCTGATATTTTTTATTAATATAATTTGGATATTGTTCCCTCGACATCTATCTCTCGGCCCCAAAACCACCAGCATCTAAAGCCTTGTTGAGAACGCCGTTTCCTTGTCGACTGACGTATGGTTTTGGTCATGTACACTTCTAAGAGACCCACCTTCACAGGCTTTAACTTTTTTCTTTTTTTTTTTTTTTAGAAATGTGCTAGTTTATTGTTAATCGCCTGAGGCGCTCCTATTGGTTAATTCTGATTAGGCTCCCCAGATATCTTTTGCAGATTAGAGTGCGCTTCTCCTAAAGCGCTGGCTTTTCATATCCCAATTTCCGACCCTTGTGTCACATCATCTCGCTGTGGGAGGGGGGGGGAGAATAAATAACTCCATGAATAGCAAAACATTTTGATCTTTAGATTTTGCAAACTGAATATTTTAGAAAGTCAAAACTCAGAATATAAATAGCAACGCCGATATCGGGAGAAGAGTATACATAGATTTCTATACATCCCCTGTCAACGCCGAATGACTGATGGTAATTATATATCACGTATAGCTTAAAAGAATTTTGATAAATCTGTCATATTCAAATCTTGTTTTTTTAACGATGTTGTATTATATCGTGTTTACTCATTTTCGGCGTAAGAATGCGAGTAAACCTCGCAAGCCGATCCCCCTGTCCTCCGTTTTGCCACTTAACCGTAACGGCGAATGCCACTCTTCGTCGTATTAGATTATATGAGATTTCCTGCTCCGCTACTAGAAAAATAACAAATGCAGACACCGAGATGATTACATCGTTCGTTTATCTCAAGATTCGCCCGGCTCTATTGATAACAGCAGATAGCTTCAGCCGACACTCATACCACCTGATCAGCCATCCGGATGTCAGCCATGTTCTTTTAACCCACCGGATTTTCATCCAGTCACGTCTTACCATTGAATAGTGATAAAACAATAGATCCCTGTTGTTCATAATCTAAGAAACAGAAATTATCTATACGATGGCCATGCGTTTCCTATTAAACGCAAACTTTTTTTTTACTTATCCAGACCCAAACGCTAATCGAGGATAACGGTTAATATGTTTCAGGTGGTAGGTGAGACAAAACTATGATGACCATTTATAGTGGAAAATAATAGAATTTGATTATTTAAGAACTTGCTTGAAAACGACCATGTTATATTCAGCTAAGAAGCAATCCCACGGCATTGTGTCCCGCAGATGAGGAGTTCTAGAAAATACATTCTGTTTCTAAAAATTTCGAGATAGAAAGTAAAGGAAATTATTGTTAGTGGTTGTAGATAGACGAGTGCTTGTTGATAATGTCACAACAGAGGAAAAGGAAGACAAATATTGAAGTTCGGTCGAGCACTTGTCGTGAGAATTAAAATAGAGCACAGAGAGACTCTCAGCGTCTCTACTGTGAGACAAAAGTATTAGGGAGAAGAAATGGCATAGGCCACTACATTCTGAATATGAGAACAGTAGTTAGACTCGCAACGCCTCTTCTGTAAGATAGAAGTAAGGGATACGAAATAGTTCTCGCTCACTTAATTTTGAATACGCTTTTATATCATGTCAGAGCGGGAAAGAGTACTTTTAGGAGTTTAACCTTAAATGTAGCAATAGTACTCTATCTTAAGATATATTTGACACTTGTTCATGTAGATGGTTGGATCATTTGACAGCTTTAGAAGTTATCCCACTCTGAATAAATCAAGTACCTGTACAGGAGTCAAATACCATCCTTGAGTGACTTACGTGACTTGATATGTGGCGAATCGTTAGTACATGAAAAATAACAAGCGGTAGAATGATCCCACCATTTTTCCAGCGATTTTGGCAATGGATCTGATTTAGATCTTCCATATAGGTAAAAGGGGATGGTCAGTTTCAGAAGTATGTCAAAGCAGGGTGCTTTCCAAAGTTGAGATACGTTTATTTCTTCCCACATAAAGAACCTCGTGTAGTTTATTACTTTCAATACATCGAATACTATACATCTCCCATTTCACCTTTAATCCTCGGATCCTTACCTTTCCTCTAATTGAAATGAATGAGCTACTTATTGAAGACTTCCCCCCTACTTTGATAAGCTGTTAGGACTGATATAAACGCCTTACTTGAAGTCGAATACTTACATCACATCCGTTGTCGTGGAGCTGGATAAATGGTTGGATCATTTGACAGCTTTAGAAGGTATCCCACTCTGATGAAATCCAGTACCTGTACAGGAGTCAAATACCATCCTTGAGTGACTTACGTGACTTGATATGTGGCGAACCGTTAGTACATGAAAAATATGTATTAAACACGGATTATATTGTTTCACGTTTTAGTGAACTACCAGATATCCATAAATAATAACCGTCAACTACCTCAATTTCTACACAATAAAACATTTATTAAAAATCTCATAATGAAGATGTAATAGGCATTTGTATGCCTGCATATCTGTAACCAAAATTACATCATAACCAATATAGATATTACTTTTTTTACATTTTTCTTTATGTTGGTAGAAAAGAATTTAATATTAGCAAATATATTCGTGCTCAAGGCTATCGTCATCATCAGTCAGTCTTTCATAACTGAAGATGACTAGTCATGGTCTGAGTGCTTCATCCTACAGTGCAGTAGCATTCCACTCTCTGCGTGGAAAGTTTCCCTACAAGTCGTGCATGGGTAGCTAGTTACTAAGACTGTGTCGTTGGTAATGTTTTTGTTCAAACCTGGCTTTTATTTTTGTCTCTATTTCTCTCTTTTCTTTGTGAATCTGCTGCTAGCTCTTCCCATTTGTTTTTTGGGTTTTTTTATTCATATTCATTACCTTTTTTGTGACACTTTATCACATCCCTGTAGCGGAGTCTCTGCCCATCAATCCTTGTGTGCCTATTTTCCAATTCTCAATACAATAGGATTTGAAGGATGCGATTGTTTTCCATTCTTGCCACATATCCAGTCTATCGAAGTTGTGTGGTGGTGAGTACGGCTTCTATGCTGGCCATATTGGCTCTGTTGAATACTTCAGCATTTGGTATTGATCGTTCCATTTAATTTTGATACTTTTTCTTAAGTGGCTTCCAACCTTTTATGTGGTCCCTGTACAGTGTGTACGTGTAGATTCCTGCTGAATATGGTAAAGTAGGTAATACCACTGCTTTATAAACTTTATATTTTGTTTTTAGTTTAATTCGGCTCCTTGACCATAATCTTTCTCTTGTTTTCCGAACGCATTCTGGGTGCGGCAGCTCATCTCTGTGTCTGCATGATCATTGATCGTCGGTGTATTTCCCATGTACTTAAAGTCTGGTACCTCACCGTTTATCATGATCGATGGATTTCGTGGGTGTATATTGTCAGGTAATGGTTGGTATATTACCTTAGTTTTCCCTGTATTTACCTGAAAACTGATTTTCTGTGCCATTTCACAAAACGGTTTTTATCTTCGTCTATGTCTTGATGGAGCTTTATTAGCACCGGTGTTAAGAAAAGGGTCAAAATCGTTGGTGCAAGTACACATTCTTGTTTTATTCTGTGATTCACCTATATTTGATCACTCTCTTGCTTACCAACTGATACTCTTCCTCTTGTGCCTTTATGAAACTGTTTAAGAATTGCAGTTTCAATCAAGTAATTTGGCCATCCAAAGATCTTAACGATTCTCTACAGTATGTTTCTGTCAACTGCGTGAAAAGCTTTTTGAAAGTCAATGAAGACTATATACTTCGTGCTGTTCAATAGCATTTTAGGATCTGTCTGAGGCTAAAGGTCATGTCAATTGTTGACCTCTTTTGCCTGAAGCTACATTATGATTCAGTGAGCAACTTTCCTGCCAGGCTTGAAAATCTTCTTTTTTTTTAACTATTTTTGCCATGATCTTGCTTGCTACAAAAAGGAGAAATATACTTATTTGTGGTCTTCTCGCCCAGCTCAGCAGATGACTTTTGACCCTGCTGAACTGGTTTGGCCGTTGGTCGTCTATCTTCGTCTGAGAGGACTTCTCATAAATTCTCAGCGAATCAAGTTTCGTGTCGATTCTGCTGAAAATCAATTAGCTTTGCATGCACGCCAGGAAAGGAAAACACATTCGGAGTTCTAACTACGAAAATGTTGATTTCACAAAAATTACAAGTTTTTACATATGTATACCGTTCAGTTTGATTACACCAAAAACATCAAGATTCCCAAAATATTATTCTTCGTTCTTTACGATAGCGGTCAGGATGGATGGAAGGGGTTGTGGCGTTCTTGGAGCGTTTATTTCTCTCGAGATTTGGCTTCAATCTGCTAAATTCGGCCTCGGTATTTGCTTAAATACTACGGTAACAGAGTTGGTTGGGCAATCCACCCAACCACCAGGATCCAACACGTCAAATGGGAAATACTCGACTCTTTTGCGTGTGTGCATCTCAACAGGTCGTCTATAGCCTGCAAATCTGTGCCCAAAACTAAATTTCTCTCACACGCCCCCAAAAGGTCAATCCTGTCACTCAAAAAGCCAGGACCTCTGAACAGGTGTTCCTCAGGCCAAACTAATGCACGATTTCATTCAACATTATTCTGATATTTTCTGTCATTTTTTTTAAACAATAAAATATCTGTCTGTTTTTACAAAATACAATAAATTCATCCCTTTTTATAGGTCACCTACCGCTTTCCGGGGTTCAATTAAAGTTTAACGGACAATCTCAGCATATTTACCCGGCATTACTCAGGGTTTTAAGGGATTTTAATTTCCTAAATGAGGAGCAGTGTCGCTCTTCTGGACGGTCACGTCCTAATTATGACATGTTTGAAGTCCCGTGGAAGAGCGTTGCACATCTAGCATTTTCTTATTATTTCATGCAGTTTTTGCACTAGGATCTCTCCTCAAAACTTATAGATTTCAATAGGGATATCATCGACCCCTGGGGACTTATTCATTTTTGTTTTCTTTATTGCATCTAGGACTAGTTTCTCCGCTGCAGGGACTCTTTCCTGTAATTGGTAGTAAAAAAGATTCTTTGGGTAATTCATTGTATGACAATAAACGTCTATGAGAGTAATATAATGGTTTTGAAACATACCTATCCTTAAGGAAAGAATTATCTCAGATATTCCATTTTGGATTTTCAGTAAAGTTGCTGGCCAGGCCATTCCTGATAGCCAGAGCTACACTTGCTCTTTTTAGTTGACCTTCAGGGTATCCCATCCAAAAAATGTCTTTTCTTATTCCTTTAATTGACTTTCGCGACTGAACCTAACCTCTTATAGTGCAGTAATGTCTGCATCAACGTTGCTTAGCTCTATATTACTTAAGGCTGTTCTTCTATGAGGCCTGTCGCTTGTATCTGTGTATAACAACGTTCTTACGTTGCAAGTTGCAATTTTGAAATTTTGTTTTTGTTTTCGCCTTTTATTTTTATATTTCGGCCACTTTTGGTGAAGATTTAGTGCCCGCCGTTTGGCAGTCAGATTTAGATTTTGGGTGAGTTTTCTTTACTTCACCTTTTTTAGATGCTTCCCTTTTTAAGGCAAACAGTACCATCCCTTAATAGGGCTGCTTAGACGTTCGTGCAGCTACCTCAAGGTGGTGTCACCCATTTAGTAAATTTGCGGCCATCACACACAAACAGCATGTGTACCAAGGTTGGGATACTGGCTCCAACCTCTCACACCTGCCATCGTCACATAAAAAATATTGACCGCTATAGTAGTTTTTTAAAAATCCACTTCCAAAGCATCAAATTTTTCTATACGAAAGTTTCGTTGTCCTCCCACATACAACGTCTGTTATTCCCTAAATATCTGGTGCTGGCCACATTCAACGTTGCTTAACTTCCGCGATCTCATGAGGATCAGTGTGCCAACGAGAACGAGAACGGCTGCTATCATTGCGAAACAAATGAAAAACAGTTATTGCAAGATCGTAAATTGATTTGCAACGATCATCGGGAATAGCGGAAATTAATGGCTAACTGGTGAGACTTACTGTCACTCGGATTTCAGGCCACACCAACCATTGTTGCTACCATGTCGAACCCTTGTAATAAATCGGGTGAGAACTCCTAGTCAGTAAAAAAAATAATAATGATATCTGTATACAAATACATTTATTGGTGATCTATTCGGCCTCTAGGTAACGGCCGAGGGGTAATGGGAGTATATTATTTAAATATCAACAAGGAAGTCTTGTATACATTATATTTCACTAGATGCTATACATGTTCAGCATCCATTGATACCTTCGGTTTCCCAGAAACATAGGAAACCCATACTGAACAGCTAAATATACAGGAGCACATGTTTTTCGTTCGATGTTATGATAACGTTGCATTTCGTAATAAATAAAAAATAGCGTGTCTTTTATTAAACGGTTTCCTTAGAACATTGTAAGGAATTATTTAGTTTATTCTAACTAATGATCTCATATTTGGTATTATTTTCACACGTTTCGGGCGATCTAACCGACCTTCTTCAAGTTTATCTTGTCGAGCTCGGGAGTCTGGGCGGAATTTCAAACGCAACCCTTTATTTAATCCACGGGTGTATGATGCTCTCGTTCCGTCAGCCATAACCGGAGAGAGGTCCTAATTCGCAATTGTATTCGGTTTATCGCCCGCATTAAGGATTGAACCTTCAACTCCATAAGAGTATCACGTACAATTGCATTTTACCAAGTAACTTATCCACTACACTACGGCTTCTTGTAAAGGTTACATCGGTCAGAACCTTGTGAAAATAACACCCAAGATAAAAAGAGTAGTTTGGATATTTATAATAATAGGAATTGTCAATCCTCGTTTTTAAAGTGCAAGCTCAAAACACTACAAGGAATTACGTGAAATATAGCAAAACAACAACAACAACAACAACAACAGACACGTCTACCATAAACGAAACGAAATAGTCTGCCTCATGATTTGTCTACTCCAAAGGCAATCGGATAACGAAACAGATCTTTGTAAACATTAATACAACGCTAGATGCTGTAAAACATCCTGAATAGTTTTAGTGTTTTATTGTTGTTATTTAGCGGGCAAAAAGTCAGCCCATTTAACATGGTTCCGATTCTAACATTTCGAGTACATATGAGAAGCGCAACAATCACTATGTTATCAACACTAGTGTTGAATATCGGCTTTTTGGTTCGGCTGAAGAGAGAAATTATGAAAACTCGGTATTAGGAAGATAAACAGATGCATTTGTTATTGCCTCCGTAAATTGTTCTTTGCTGATTTGGGCTGCAAGTAAGGTAAAACCACTTCACTTAAACGCCCTCTTCCGACACTTAGCTAGGTAATTTTCTCTTAAATAAATATTAGTTTTTCAACATTTTTAAAATGTATTTGTTTAGTAATGCGTAGTACTTTTAGACTTTTAGGGGTTTGCGCGTGTGTTTTTTTAGATTATATTTTCTATCGAGTTTGTTTTTGTACAGCTTCGCGTCCACATCATCTTGTCAAAATATCGTTCATAGTCTACTATAGAACGCAATTAATTTTGTGACATCTCGGTTAAAGGTTATGGTCAAGGTCATGATAAAAGCGAAAATCATGCTTTAGACGATAAATCTAGTTCTGTTCGTCATATAGACTTACTACTTTGTCCATATCGTAGTCAATGATGTTTCCAAGTTTATAAGACCTCGACCTTGGCATTTGTAAAATTCAGTTTACGTTGAATGTTTGTAGGAATTTCACTATCTTGATTTTTCAAAATTTGATGCATATATTTAGTGTCGACCTTTTTAGGTAAATATGCTTTGTAAGAGTCACAACTTATCAAGGCCCGGAGGCCACTCGAGGCCAAGAGATATTGAGTGCACAGCAGTCAATGGGATAATATCGTAGTAACCGTTAGTAGTGGAAATTTGGTAAATTGGATTAGTTAAGGGGACGGTTCATCAAGAATTTGTTTACGTTGGACTTGAAGACTACACAATTTTTGTCAGTTGGAAAACAGGCAAACGGAAGAATGTTCCACATGTGTGCAGTTCTAAGGAAGAAGCTTTGTTCATAGAATCTACATTTTGGTTTAGGCAAAGATAAAGAGTCGGGAAAATTATTGACAGTGGTTTCAGCTAGACGAGTGTTTTTCAGGAAAGTTTGGCGAGGGCATAGATTGGAGCTCAGACGAGCACTTGCCATGGAAATAACGATAAAATAGAGACAGGCTCGGAAAGTATTCTTCTGTGAGAAAGAGGTTGCAGGGATAATACGTCATGCAATATGGAGAAGTGAAGCGAACATAAAACTTTGGCTCATTCTTACGTTGTCAAGCGGAGGTATAGAGTCTTCGGACTTGACATATGTTCTTGTTTAAGGTATACTGTGAAGTTGATGGCGCTTGTAAAGAATGTTCTGAATGAAAGTCGAATAATTATTACTTTTACCCAAGCCGAAAGCTTACAGAGTACTGGTAAAAGTCATGTACAGTGAATGTGTTTATTTCGAAAAATAACTTGTATTTTTTAAACATTTTTGCATTAGAAATGCTTACTTTAACACGGCGCACACAGTTTTTTTACCATATATTTGTCTTTTAAAATGCTTATCAGTAAAGTAACTTCTGTATTACCGTTTAAATGTAAAATATGAACAGCTCGAGCTAACATGACGTTCTTCCATTTGTGCTGGAGCAATAAAATACTCCCATTGTTCATTTCGTTCAAAGAGTTAATGTACGTATATTTTGGACAAAAATTATAAATGCGTTTATCTACGATATTTTATTAAAACTTTTTGTTATCTTACACGACTCAGCAAAAACAATTCGTAAGCTTTTGAGTAAATCTTTGAGCACTTTGTTGATCCTCAACAAAATAATGTTCAAACGGTATGTTAAATTTATTCGTAAACGTGGCAATTTAAGAGGTATTTCACTAGGTTTATTGAGACGGCGTTACAAATATGTTTGGTCAAATGCGGTTAGAGTGGAGCTCTTCTAATTTTACCAGACCCTTTGATCCTATTTGTCCCAGTCTGTTCGGTCTATCTAAAACTCATAAAGACGAGTTACCGATAAGACTCGTATTATCTATCATAAGGTAGCCAGATTGCTTGCTACTATTCTGGAACTAGTTTTAGACCGCTATAGATCATTGTTTATTAAATATTATCGAATATTTTCGAAATTTATACAAAATTATTCACATACTGACAAATGTGTGTGTCCTTTTCATATTACAAGTCTGTTTAAGTATTTACCTTTCTAGACATGATAAATATATGTACAAATGCCTAGCATCGTAGTCGAATACCTATTTATTCTAATCCCGAAAGTACTTTGGTGGGATTAATGAAAGTCGTCACTATGTTTGTTGAATTCAGTTTTAAAGAAATTATGTATAGACTAATTGATGCGGTCTATATATGTTCTCACTTTGGTCGGTATTGACTAAACTCTTTGTAGATTTTCATGTAAGTCGGTTACCTGGATTTAAACAACAAAGCGTTAACTTTCGTTAGGTTAAAATGCCTGTTGCTTTTTCATTAAACGTTAGCCCAGTCTAATAAAAATACTAAATCAACAAGAGTGACAAAAGCATACACATGCATATTCTTAATGTCTAACTTTTATTTTTTATATATTTTTTTGCTGCTTATGTTTTTTATATTCACTGTTTTTTTTAATCTAATGAATTTATAGACATCTATTTTTAATATCACTCATCTGTTATATTTTATGTCTATATATTCAGTGTCATTACTAATTTAATATTAGACTTGTTCAATGTGTAGGAGAGATGGATAAAAAAATTATAGGTATTTTAGGCCACCTATACCTATAAAAGTTTGACTTTTTATAAATAGGTACTAGTTCATTGTAATATATTGAATTACAAATTGAGATGCACAAAAAGATTTTTTAATTTGGAATCATGAAGGTTATCTATGAGACCTTTGTAAGTTCAAGTCTAACATAAACAAATTCCTAATAAACTGCCCCCTTAAGTAAGAGACTTTCTCAAATCTCCATTACTTACGATTACTACGATATTATCCCATTGATTACTGTACACGCAATAACCCTTATCCCCGAGTGGCTTCCGGGCCTTGATAAGTGGTGGCCTCTATGTTTACTTTGGATAAATATGCAAAATCTTCACTTCCATTTCTTGATGTGTTAGTTTCATTTACTTAAGTGTACCGAAAATTTACCTTTTACTGGGCTCTACTCTCATTTGGACTATTTTTTTTTCATACAAAAAAAAGTGTAATTTAATTAAGACTCTTGCAAGTAAGGTCTTAATGATTTGTTTTAAGATCAAGCTGGATGATAGAATTAAATTCATTATTAAGACCTTATGTAACAATGGCTTCCATTAGAGATTGATTTTTCAAAAATAAATTTCACGCTTCTATAAATCTGAAACAACTTTTGTTTAGAGGTGTCTTATTCGTCTTCGCCTGCTTTGGCTCGTTAGAATAAGTGATATATTCGTAAGAGAAATCTGTTTGTTTGTTTTTTTTTCCACCAAGCCAATCCTACGTTAATTCGAAAACTTCTCCTTCACCATGGTAATTTTTACATTTATATATTATATAGTGGCAAAACATGCAGTTGCCGTTTTCACAACACTTCGGAGGTATCACAAAAGTTAGAAATCAAAGTCAAATGACAGTGCTCATATTACGTTACACAAGTTTAGACACGTATTAACATATAGACGCCGTCGCAAGAAAACCAAGACAAGGAATAACTTCATTCCTTTTTTTGTTATAGTTGAACTACAGAACATTTATTTACAGGTACTTTCCAGAATAACGCATATTTCTTGTCACTCCCTCACCACCTGTATAACACGTCTCTCTCTTGTTCTTTCTTAAATGTGATCCTCGATCTGCACATGCGTTCTTCTTTTTATGACCTTTTTCTTTCCTTCTTTGCTGTGACATTACCTCGCACAGGGCTCGGTCATTTGCACACAGCTGCCATACGCCTGACCACGCTCTATTATGCTCGCACATTACTTACTGTCATGTGCCTCTAATTTTAATGCTGGATTTCCTTGTTCATCTGAAGATTTCAGAAATCATTTACATTAAGCATTACCAAAGTTTCCGAATCTGTAGTTCCTCGCGTATAGTTGTGCACAATTCCCACACTTAAATTTAGCTGTGCGCTTATTGTTTCTATAGACACAGGACTGCTTTTATCCATTAAATTCTTTTTTTTTTTTGACCAATCAAGTCTGGTATTCACACTTCCCTACTCCGTCCACACCTCTCATCATCCCTCACATATTCCTGCCATTCCTTGAATCTCTTACGCCACTTAAAAAAATGATGCTCGATTCATGCAAGATGCTCCAAAAGCAATCTGAAGCATTCCATACGTTTTCATGGCATTTTTCCAAGTGTAAAACAGATTTTTTTTTGCGTGTCCTTCTTTTAAAGATTCCCCATGCCCTATTTTCATTTTTAAATTCACCAGCTGTGAAAATCGAGCTTTAATATGGCGTATTCCAATTCCTGTCGTAGATCATTTGAACTTGAATTCGTAAAAAATTTTCAGTCTCTCATAAGATGTATAGCAATAACATACTGAGTTTTCAAGGGTCAACAACTCTTTTAAATGTCTGTATAAAAAGTTAAAACTCATTTAAAACACCTCGTATTTATTATAAGGCATATGTTAAATACGGATGATTTTCGGCATCTTCTATATTTGCCGAACAATAAGACTATAAATAGTTTAGTATATTAGAAGTCTTTGAACAAACAGATTTTTAATTTCGATGAGGTTATGCATGTTCAGCTGCGAGAGGTTTTACGGGTAAATAGAAAATAATCTTTAAGCCGAGAATAATAGATCGATTCGCAAGATGGTAGATAATATAGTGACGAAGCAGTATTTAGAGAAGCTTTTCTAATCATAACTGTCTGCTAAATAATCTGTTATCGTGAAGATGATATTTGTATGTCGTTAAGGTCCCCCTGGGTTCCGTGATATGCTGTTTCTTTTGCACTTCATTTTTCTCGGCGCTTTGTCATTAATTACGCTTCACAAAAGTACAGGTGGCTCTCCTGATGGCGGTGCTTGTACGAATATAAAAAAGTTCACTATGAAAGTGAAATTAGATATTGTGAAACTCTCGGAAAAGCTTATTTAAGTGTAATCAAACTTCCGACGAAATCCTGGTTACGTTAGTAACGTCTCTTCGTCATAACCCGATGATCTGTGATTTTATACATCATGTGTTTTAAACTGGTGTCTTATTTCACTTTAAATAAACAATGGGGTTGTTTTTATTCCACTTTTAATATCACGTTCGCAACTTAAATATGCCAACAAGCGTTTTGTTTACTCCATAATGGGCATGCTTTCTCATAAATATATATATACATATATATATATATATATATGTATGTGTGTGTATGCGTGTGTGATATATATATATATATTGAGAGAGAGATGGTATGTGCGTGTGGTGTATGTATATATATATATATATATATATATATATATATATATATATATATATTTTTACAAAAGATCTATCACTTATCAAGGCCCGAAGCCCACTCGAGCATAAGGGTAAATGGGTGTACGGTAATCAATGGGACAATGTCGTAATAAACGTTAGAAGTGAAAATTTGATAAATTGGATTAAGTGAAAGGACGGCTTATCAAGAATTTTATTAACGTTGGACTTGAAGTCAATTGAAAAGGAAGCAAACGGAAGAGAGTTCTATAGGCGTAGAGTTCTATAGGCGTAGAGTTCTATAGGCGTAGAGTTCTATAGGCGTAGAGTTCTATAGGCGTAGAGTTCTAAGAAAGAAGTTCATGGAATTCACGTTTAGGTTAAGACAGAGATAAAGAGTGAGGGGGAAATTATTGATAGTGATTTCAGTTAGACGCGTGTTTTTCGTGAAAGTCAGGCAAGGGTGGACCATAGATTGGAGTTCAGATGAGCACTTGAAAATAACGATAGAGCAGAGACAGACTCGCAACGTCTCTTCTGTGAGAAAAATTCTGTAGGGATAAGAAAAGGCTATCCCTACTAAGCTACGAAGTCTATTTAGACCTCTGTCAAAATCTGGTAAGGTATTTCTTGCAGCTTCTGTCCAGATATGGTAACAGTTCTCCATCCAAAGACGTACCTAACTCTTATACAGTTAGAGAATTGCATCAGTAGCGACATATCTACCGGAGCAGTAGAATGATCCAACCATTTTTCCAGTGATCTTGGCAACATATTTCATGTATGTGTTCTATTTCAAATCAGGTGTAAAGGTCAAACCTAGAAGCCTTTAGAAGCATGGAGCATCCTCGAGACGAGAGAATCATTCATTTTAATTGATGTCAGACGGATATGTGGAACATTTATGATGTAAAAACAGAAGCTTAGATTTAGATGCATTAAAATAAATCAGCCACCACTTTCCCCATTGCACACCGTGTTCAAGATCAGCGGAGAGAGATTCAAAGAGATCTTTGTCATTTACGGCCTTTGAAGTGTTGCCATAGATGGAAGTGTCGACAGTGTAAATGTCTACGAATGATCTTAGGATGTGAGTTGGGAGATCAGCTGAAGATATTATGGAGTAGACCTCTATGCCAACTCCTATTAAAGGCTTTTGACATGTAAATATATATATATGTGTGTGTGTGTGTGTGTGTGTGTGTGTGTGTGTGTGTGTGTGTGTGTGTTCATACAGCGTAAAGAAGCTCAGAATGTTTTATTAAAATATAAAATTACGATATAAATTTGGAAATGCAGTTTCAATTACTTGAAATACTTAGTTAAATAATCGTAGACTTTGCTCTTGCATAAGCCGACTTACCAATAGAAAATGTGCAATTACAATAGGAGAATTTAACCATATATCAGATGCTTATTATGAAAAAGCACAATAATAAAATATATTATAACAAAGCACAGCAATAAAATATTAAGGAAAACGATCCAACCACGGACTCTCATGATAGTGACAATAGAAAGACTTGCAACTGTTAAAAACCTACCTCACATGACCTCACATCCTCGGTAGCATACCAGGCTAAAATATGCACCGTGGAAAACCCGGAAACAGAAAAATTCTACATAGGTAACACTTCAATGACTATTAAAAACTAATTCTATGGCCACACACTATCAATGAATAATAAAGCATATGCTACCGACACCGCACTCTTAATAGATTACTGGAGACTAATCGAAACGAAGAAAACACCTTCAATCGATTGGAAAATTGTCAAAACGGCAAAGGCATGTAATTCACTAACTTTACCCGGTTACCAATGTTTAGTAGAGAAATATAAGATTCTTAGGACTGGGATAAATTATTAAATATAAACGTTGAATCGGCTATTAACTTCAAGCACTTTGGTAGCTACGCTTTAAATAAACTATAAACAACTAATAGTGACCCCCACAGTAGTAACCGTAAACTCATAACCCCTCACTCCAAATATCTTAATTAATAAACGAACCAAGGTAAAATGAAATTGGATGTAAAGTTGTCCCGATACAACACTAATTAATAGCTATACTCACTATAAACCAATACACCCCTAATTAATAACGACACTCACCTAATCATGGAAGAAGACGCTAACATAAAGGAACTTAGCTAATTTCATCCCCTATTTACCACCCAGTTCCATATCAAACTAACCAAGTAGCAACAAAGTTTGCCAACGATTATATTAAGGTGAGTGCACTTAATAATTTAACGTCCGAAGGCTTTTAGCTAAAATAGTCTGAGTCGTGCACGAATTACGTATATCTGTACGTGATGTTGCGAAGCTAATCAAAAACCTTGACTCGAGTAAAGCAACTGGCCCTGATGGTATTCCAATTATAGTACTAAAAAAACTTCAACCTGAATTAGCGCCCATACTTACAAAACTGTTTAAACGTTGTCTTAAGGAGAATAGTTTCCCATCTCCCTGGAAAATCTCATCAGTATGCCCTCTATTTAAGAATTCAGGTGATCGCTCATCCCCCTCTCAGTACAGGCCAATAAGTCTCCTGTGCGTCATGAGTAAGTTGCTAGAATCTGTGTTAAATACAGAAGTAATCAAACATCTCAACAAAAATAACCTTCTTAGTGACACTCAATATGGTTTCCGTTCTGCTAGATCTACAGCAGATGTCCTTACAGTTATATCGCATAGGATTAGCAAATCTCTCGACGGTGGCAATCTTTCTAGGGCAATTGCTCTTGACATATCTAAAGCCTTTGATAGGGTATGGCATAAAGGTTTACTTCATAAGATCGCTAGCTATGGTATAGCTGGAAAAGTCTTCTCAGTTATTAATCATTTCTTTCTGATAGGTTCATAAGAGTAGTAGTTGAGGGGCAAAAATCAGAAGCTCACAGTATTAATGCCGGTGTCCCTCAGGGATCCATCCTGGGCCCAACTCTTTTCCTGATCTACATTAATGATCTTCCAAATCATATCCTTACATCATTTGTAGACATTTATGCTGACGACACTACCATTTATGGTAGCACATCTAAGACAGTAAACGACCAAGTTCTCTCCAATTCTCTCTCCTCTGATCTTGAGCACGTAGTACAATGGGGAAAGGAGTGGCTGGTTACTTTTAATGCATCTAAAACCAAGCTTCTCTCTTTACATCATCAACATTCTAATTCACATTTGTCATCAATTGAAATGAATGGCTCTCGTCTTCAGGAGGCCTCAAGTTTTGACAAGCTTCTGGGCTTGACCATTACTCCTGGTCTTAAATGGAACACGTATATCAAATCTGTTGCCAAGGCCGCTGGAAAAATGGTGGGATCTTTCTATCGATCCAATAGATATCTCACTGCTGATGCTATTCTCTACCTATATAAGAGCCAGGTACGTCCAAGGATGGAATACTGTTGCCACATCTGGGCAGGAGCTGCTAGAAAGGACTTGTCCTGCCTTGATAGAGTTCAAAATAGACTTCGTAGCTTCATAGGAGATGTCATTTTGTCCTCCTTGCAACCTCTATCTCACAGAAGAGATGTTGCGAGTTTGTCTCTGATGTATCGTTATTTTCATGGAAAGTGTTCAACTGAGCTTCAATCTATGGTCCCCCCTCGCCAAACTTTCACAAGAAACACTCGTCTAGCTGTAAACACTATCAATAATTTCCCCCACTCTTTATCTGTGCCTAAACCTAAACGTAGATTCCATGAACAAAGCTTCTTTCTTAGAACCGCACGCCTATGGAATTGTCTTCCGTTTTCCTGCTTTCCGGCTGACTACAATATGGTTGTGTTCAAGTCTAAAGTAAATAAGTTCTTGATGAGCCGTTCCATATAAGTTTTTAAATTTACCAAATTTTCATTACTAATGATTACTATATTGACCAATTTCTACTGTACACTCTTTAACCCTTATCCTTGAGTGGCCTCTGGGCCTTGATAATGTGGTGATACCTTTGTAAAAAAAAAAAAAAAAATTTCATTAAATGTTGATATGTACCTACAAGAATTATTATCGAAAAAACAACGCTACATTAGGAAACCAACCACATAATTAACCCCAAATGATCACTTCACACTCTTATCAGAGAACTATATGAACTGAGGACTCCACAAAGATGAATAAATATATGCTATTTATTCACCCATTTACATGTTGATAGTCTAAAAACTCAACCCCTAGAACTAAACACATTAACCTATCACATATATACATATTATAGTATTAGGGAAAGAATTTACTACTCGAATAAAAAAATTATAAATTCGAATGTATTTCAGAAAGCAGTCTTTGTTTCGATATAAACGTATAATTCTGTTTGTGAATTCAAATTTAATGAAAATCCTCTAAAACTGAATGAAAAATAACCAGACGGCCGACTGGCAGAATTTGTTACTTGGCTGAAAAGAGGAGCTCTTTTTTATTCTTTTTTTTTTGGCAAAGACGGGCAGAATGTTTGCGTATGTGTATACATATATACGTGCGCGTATGTTTGTACTAGAAAGGACTGTTACCCCCACCCCTCCTTACTCTTACCCTCTGCTGACCAACGACCTGGCATTTAACTCAAGACAGAAGCCCAGAGAGGGTAAGGGATTAGCACACTCGTGACAGAAAACTCTTTTAAAGAAACCAACGAAATGTGAGTTTACGTCTTTTTAAAAAAAAACAAAAAAGGAAAGTTAAATGTTACTTTGAATTTATTTCAGAAAGCAGTCTTTGTTTCGATATAAACGTATAATTCTGTTTGTTAATACAAATTTAATGAAAATCCTCTACAAATGAATGCAAAAATAACCAGACGGGCGACAGGCGAATTATCTAGTTAAATGTTAGTTCGAATTTATAACAGAAACCAGTCTTTTTACCGATATTGACGTAGAAATTTGCAACATCTTTGAAATAGGGAATTAAATACTACCACAGCGGCGGGGAAAATTACCACCCTCCTCTTTTCCCATACAACAGTTCCAGCTGCTAAGCAGTAAGGTGTAAGGTAGACCTATCTTTAAACGCCCTTTTTCAGAGCATGACTTTCGACTTTTACTAAGTAGAATACTTAGTTTTTTGTTGCTTTTTTCGTATATGTGTGATAGTGCACGATACCTCTTGTATACATGGGAGCTTTACACTATCCCTGCATCAGAACCACAGGTAAAACAATTCTGGGCTCTGTGTTGCCACAAACACCAAAATATGAAAAATGTCAATTACAAATAATCCAAACCATGGGACCCAGAGGAAAGATCTGGGTGTCATGATCGGCAGGTGCTCCTTCAGTAGTCAACATGGGGGACCCGGTCGTCATCTTGCGAATGCTGGCCAACTTTCTAGTTTCAGAAACTCAAATAACATGGACGCTGAACAGGTAAGTATAACCTCTAATTTCAGGGAACAAAATGATACCGAACAAACACAGCACAGCCGTGATAACCATCAAAATGAAAAAAAAAACGAAGAAAGAAATGGATAACAAAAGAGAATAGACTCGTAAAGGAATGCTATTATAAAAGTCATCCTAAATATAGATATAGAGGTTATCGGAAACGAATGAAAGAACTAGGGAACATATCTACGATACGACAGGACAAAGAATTGCGAACCAAGCAAGACTGATACTCAAGAAAGATTGGCTCTCTAAACTAGAAGTAATAGAAATTCAGCGAAAAATAAATGATGAAACGGAACAAAAAGCATCCCCTAAGGGAACCGCACGTAGACCAACCCCATAAGTTGAAGCCTCACAAGTAAAAGCACCAAAGGCCGAGGACCAACAAAGAACGAAGTCTACAAACGTGGAACACGAGAACAAGGAAACAGAACTAACAGAGAATGAAGCAAATAAAATAAATAAAATAATACAGCTGATGAACGAGGAAAAAACAAAGCTCTCATCGTTAAGGGACCAAGAGCAGAAGAAATTAAAAACAGAAACAGAGAAGCTTAACAAGCTCCTCCCACATATCCCAACGAATACAATCACAGACTTAACCTAATTTGCGCAAGCGCCAAAATGGTAAGTATGAATCTCAAATCAGAAAAACAACCGGGGACAAGCGGGCCGACAAAACCTGGATGGGAAATAAGACTAGAAACCCAAATACACAAACATAAAAAAGAAACCAAAATGATCAACCGGAAGAAAGCAATGTATAGAAAACGAAAAATTGGACATGTAACTGCCAGGGAGATGCTAAACAAGAAACATGAAGAACTAAATCAAAAAATAAAGACAAAAAAGCTAGATTGAGGCGATATAGATATAAATCTGAACAATGCAAACAAAACAGAACATTCGAAATTAATGAAAGACAATTCTACCAAAATGTGAACGGATGAAAAACAACAACAGAACAACCAAATCCGACAGAAACAAAACTCTACTGGAGTAAAATATGGGAAGAGAGACGAGATCACAATAGAAATGCCGAATGGCTGAAAGACATGAAAGAAGAGTTACAACAAATAAAAGAAGGAACAGTGAATGAAATCAACAAGGAAGCCCTAAAGAAAACCATAGGAAAAATGGCAAACTGGAGAGCACCAGGGCACGACGGGATACATGCATACTGGTTCAAAACATTCACAACCTTACACGAAATGCTACCTAAAAACCTGAGATGTATACAGGAAGTAAGCGTACCAGACTGAATGACAAAAGGTAGAACCACACTGCTACAGAAAGACACGGAGAAAGGAACCGACCCTAGCAACTATAGGCCAATCACGTGCTTACCCACCATGTGGAAGATACTGACAGCACAACTGAGGGAACAAATCTACCACTCACTGAATAACCCTGGACTCATCCCCGAGGAACAGAAAGGATGCCAAAAAGGAAAAAGAGGAACACATGACCTGTTATATATAGATCAAAAGATCCTAAAGCAGGTAAAAAGGAGGAGAAAGAATTTAGCCATGGCATGGATCGACTACAAAAAAGCGTACGACAGGATCCCCCAAGCATGGATAATAGAATGCCTAAAAATGTATAAAATACCAAGCGGGATCACCAATGTAATAGAAAATTCAATGAAAACATGGAGCCTGGAATTGACAGCTGATGGACAACACATAACAGAGATTAACATACAAAGAGGCATCTTCCATTATCACCACTACTGTTCATCATAGCCATGATGCCCTTGAACAGTATTCTGAGAAAGTGCCAAGCCGGATAGAAGTTCTCCAATACAGAGGAAAAAATGAACCACCTGATGTACATGGACGATCTGAAACTTTTTGCAAGGACCGAAAAGGAGCTAGAGACACTAATTAACACTACCAGGATCTTCAGCCAAGATATCCAAATGGAATTTGGAATGGAAAAGTGAGCACAACTAGTTATACGAAAGGGAACACTGGAAACGAGAGAAGGCATGGAACTACCCAACCAAACAGAAATGAGAGCACTAGGGGTACAAGACGACTATAAATACTTGGGAATTCTGGAAGCGGACACACTCAGAGCAACAGACATGAAAGAGAAAATTGGAAAGGAATACCTCAGGAGAACAAGAAAAATCCTGGAAACTAAATTATATAGCAGAAACCTAATAAAAGGTATAAATACATGGACAGTATCACTAGTAAGATACTTTGGACCGTTTATAGGGTGGACAAAAGAACTGAGACAACTCGACCAGAAAACTAGGAAACTCATGACCATGCATAATGCATTGCATCCAAAGGATGATATTGGCAGACTCTGCGTGAAAAGGAAAGACGGCGGGAGAGTACTGATCTCTATAGAAGACTTTGTGAAGGACACGAAAAAAGAACTAGAAAATAAATAATGCAAAACACTGAAAGGATAATTATGGCAGCGAGGGACATAGAAAAAACAACAAAACAGAAAGCACAAACAACAAAATGAGAAAAGAGAAATGGGAAGAGAAACAACTCCACAGAAGATTCATAAGAATGACAAAAGATGAGAATAATGAAAACACCTGAACATGGATGCGAAAAAGACATATAAACCGAGAAACAGAATCTCTAATAACTGCAGCACAAGATAACTCCAAAAGAACCAACCATATCAAAGTAAGAAGCGATAAAACACAAGAAAACAGCAAATGTAGACTATGCGGGCAAAGAGATGAAACGATAAACCATATAGTAAGTGAATGCAGCAAACTGGTCCAAAAGGAATACAAAAACAGGCATGCCCAAGTGGGGAGGGCGGTGCACTGGGAATTGTGCAAACGACTGACAAATGGTACAAGCATAAACCCGCAACAGCACTCGAAAACGAGAACCACAAAATCCTATGGGACATGGACATACAGACGGACAAACCCATCCAAGCAAGAAGACCAGATGTCGTAATAATTAAAAAAGAAAGAAAAACCTTGTCAAATCGTAGACTTTGCTGTCTCAACTGACCACAGGGTAAGTATGAAAGAAAAGGAGAGACGAGACAAATACACAGAGCTAGCCAGATTGTTAAAAGGGATTTGGATGATGAAGAAAATAAAAATAGTACCGATAATAGTAGGAGCACTATGGAAAATTTCGAAAAACTTTGACAAAAGAATGTCAGAAATTGGAATCAGAGGAATAACTGCAAAAGTGCAATGACTAACGATAATGAAAACGGCGGAAATATTAAGGAAAACCCTTGAATACGGAGAATAATACAAGAAGACAATATAGCGAATAAGCATTACAGGGAATGAAGAACACCGAAGCTGCATATCTACAGGTTCTACACTCCTATCATGCATCCGTCCATTGTTTCCTCACCGCTCACCCCAATAAAAAAGTGATACCAAAAAGCCGAGAAGGGTCAAGAAGGACTGAAAGACCGAGGAGAGAGCGCTAGCCAGACCTCGGCTGGACAAGCACAAAGAGAACTGGGACCTTGGGGAGGCTGAGTGCCACTCAAATTCTAGTATAAACCAATTGCCACTGCCAGCGAGAAATCAATGGTAAGAGGCTGTTGCGATGATGCAAATTCATTTGCAAATGCTATCGAAGGAGGTGGAGAGAGCTGGACGTCGGAGGAGACTTGTTGTCACTCAACTTCCAGAGAACACCACAAGTTTCCAATCAGATCGTTTGTTGACTTGGGTGAAAGCTCCATGTTAGCCAATAATAATAATAAATAACAGCCAATCGAAAATAAGTTTATATATATATATACATATAAATACCTTTGCCACAGTGATTACCCCAAACATCACATAGGGAAAAATATAACTACTACTACACTACATTTATTTTAATCTTATTAATAGACCCATATATCCATTAAAAATAACTGCTAACCTGACCATAAGGATATATATCTTATATAAAACAGCAAATAAGTTTAATAAGTAAGGAACCCGAAAAATTAAAAACAAATGAGAGAATGAAAAATAGCGAAGATAATAGAGTAAATTAATATATTGAATAAATAATAAAAATACATAAAAACAAAAAAGATAGGAAGTTGCCAGCAGTAAATAAAGGACAACCATAAAAACAACCCAGAGTATAGGTAGTGACGACGATGAAAATATAAAAGTACTTTAGATCAAATCAAGTAGCCGCCAGACTAATAGAATCCTTATACCTCAAATGTCAACAGTTTAATCGCATGAAATTGCACTTCCCTTCTCCCTCACCCCTACTCTGAACACTAGAAAACTAAAAACAAATGAACGAATAAAAACCTAGCAATAAAAAATAAATAATAAATTAATAAATTCACATAATATTTGTCAAAAGAAAATTAAAGTCGCCACTAATAAAAAATATATAACCATAAAAAGAAGATATGACATGGAAATTTTTAAATCAAGGGCAATAAATAACCGCAAAGCAAAAATAACCACTAACACCTCCCTACTCCTACTAATGACAGTTTAAACACGAGAAACAGCATTGTCCCTTCTCCTCACAACACTTTCAAAAAATCCCTACTGGTCACATTTACAAAGTATACATCCCAACTTTCCCCGGAATGTAGATCCTACCCAATTATCTTATAAAAACCAATGCAATCTTGACACCCGTTTCAATTTCGATTCTTTTTTGTTCTGATGAAGTGTTGTCCCTGAATTGGAATCCACGGAAACATGTATGCACATATGTAACCAATAATGTTTGTATAATAAACAGACTATATATATATATATATATATATATATATATATATATATATATACTAGACTACCCGTGACCCGTTGGGTCAGTATGTTATATTAGCTATGGAATTCATGTATGACGTGATACTTGTGATGTAAAGAAAATAGTTTTTTTTTTTACATAACAGAAACATTTCTATGAAAGTATATTAAAATGAAAAAAGAATATAGATAGATTTCTATGATTCGTTCTGTTTATTACTTGCAAAAAATATGTACAATTACTGAATTATAAGTTGTTGGCCATACTTAGAGGTAAATGTGCACTGAATAGATACCATAATACTTATTATAGTTAAATTCAAATTTTAATATATCCGCTTTTTTTTTACATCGTTCATTTCTGTATTTCGTTTAAGTTTAAACCTCACTCTTCCCATGTTAAATAATAATTTCGAAATAATAACGTTAATATTTCAGCGTCCCAATTGTTCTTTTGTTTTTGTTTATTTTAAACCCCACTCTTCCCGTGATAAATAATAATTTCGAAATAATAACGTTAATATTTAAGCGTCCCAATTGTTCTTTTGGGTTTTTTTTTTCGCGTTTAAATTATCCAAATAAACAATTGTTAATAATGTGTGCTTTTTTTTTACATCGTTCATTTCTGTATTACGTTTAAGTTATTTTAAACCCCACTCTTCCCATGTTCAATAATAATTTCGAAATAATAACGTTAATATTTCAGTGCGCAGGTCAAAATCTGCAAAAGAAGCGATATGTGTTTATTTGTTTACGTTGTTACGGGTTAATGTTTATGTCGTAAACCGGAAAGTGGGTTACATGCATCTTTACAAGGTCATTTGAGTTTTATATATATATATATATATATATATATATATATATATATATATATATATATATATACGTTTTATTTTTTATTACTGTATCTTTCTGTTAAGTTACATTATTGTTTCGGCTTGGCCTTCGGGACAAGATCAAAGTGTAGTATGTTTTCTTCAGATGCTGCACTTCTATTTCGTGTTCTCTTTCGGTGGAGGAAAAATCCTTCACGACTGATACAATTTTTATTTTTGTACCTTTTCTCCACGTTAAAAAACGACCCTGGTGTCTAACTCTTTCCCGTGGGGAGGCATAGTAAATAGGTACATTATTGTTTCGGCTACACGGCCGTTTTTTTGGCCGTCTGTAGCGTCCTCAGACTTTTACAGAATGTCTGTAAAAGTGTGAGGACGCTACAGACGGCCCAAAAAAAAAAAAAAACTGCCGTGTAGCCGAAACAATAATGTAACTTAACAGAAAGATACGGTATTAAAAAAAATAAAATAAAATAAAAAAATAATTAAATAAAACGCATATTTGCTCTACAACAGTATTGAGCACTTTCTTCGGTTTTTATTAATTATCATCCCCACTAAAAACTATATATATATATATATATATATATATATATATATATATATGTATATATATATATATTGGGCAAGAGCCTTCCTAGTATAAGAGTTGCTGAGATGTGAATAAAAGCCAGCAGAAAGATGAGGGACATTATGTGAGTACTAACCTTAATCAGTTTTGAAAATTGATTATTGCTTATGCAATAATAATTATAGACGTAGGATTTGAAGACGACTAAGTTGTAATCAGTAGTGAGGCGATTCCGGTGTAATGTGTTTCACGGTCAGGTATCCCTTGCGAAGAAGGTCTGTCTATTAAATATTTCAATTGATACTAAACACATCTCAGCTGTGGATTTTCCCTTGCTACCGAAACCAACACAGTCTTGGCTACTATGTACATGATCTGGTTACTGAGGTATGAAACTGGGGCTGGTTTATTGTTAATGTCCTGTGACACTTCTACCGGGGAGCCCAGTGATTGTTTTGCGGGCCATAGTGCATTTTCTCTGGGGTGCCGGCTTTTCAAATCTTACTTTCCGACCCTGGTGTCACGTCATTTCTACGTAGGAGAAGACTAGATAAATAAATAAACAAGTGCAAGGAGGTGAAATCTTTCCTCGTTGTGGAAGAGAAAAAAATAGTTTTTTGCTGCGAATTTCTTAGGTGGAGAAATCAAAGATAGACCCCAGTCTAGCGTCGTCCAGGAAAATAAGGATAGTGTAAAAATAATCTATTAACGGTTTTTTCTGTAACTTCAGGAAGAAAAGAGTTCATCTCCATTAAATTTCGAAATGGATTTCATACCTATTTACTAAATAATCTACATTAGGGTAGGTTGATTTTCAACTTTTTGGGGAAAATGTAAAAGGTTGAAGCAGAGAAAGTTGCACAAACATATGTGGAGTACAAATATAAAAAAAACTAGGTTTCTAACATCAGGCATCGGATGCTAATTTGATTTTAAAGATCGTCTATTTTGAGACACGGAAAAACCCTTATCTGTGAAAGATTTGTATGAAATTATTTAGCATTTTGCAGTTTCAATCAAGTTGTTTTATATATTTAAATAAACTATATTATGACTGGTGTGCTAAATATTAAACAAAATTATAATTGCCCCCCTTTGAGGTGGCGGCAATTACAAAATGATATAAATGTTGCATTTTACTTTGTTTTATAACTGCAAAATTCAATTCGTTTTACTATCAATGAAAAAAAGAAGTTTTTATTCTGTCTGAAAAAAGTCTTAATAAAACCTAAAACAAATTATTTACCTATCTCTAGGCAGTTATCTATGCTTGTATAAAAACACAAAACAATTGGCAAGTAAAAAGCTATTTTTTTACCATGATATCAAAATTCTTCCTATAGGATCCTTTTGAAGCAAAAAATGGCCTCATTTCATGGCATAAAATCTGAGCAATTATATGTCTATGTCTTGCTTCAAGTCCATAGGCTGATTGGCAGGCTTCTGATGTCAATTTTACAGCCCTTTCCACACTTTGTGAATGTGCAGGCAAATCAGGTAACTCTGGCTTTCTGCCGCTCATCAATAATTCCTGAAGGTCATCATCTGATAATTCTTCAGTTAGTGCTGGCTCTGAAACTCCACTTTGAAAAAGGTCTATCAAATTTGACCAATGTAAAGCGTCAAAATTTATTTTTGATATTTTTTAAACGCTTTTTCACTGGTTCCTCACTCCTGAAAAAGAAAAGAGAAGTCAAATAATTTTGACTTGAACAAATGAACACAACTTTTATTTCAATTAATTTTTTTTAAATTTAATAATTGAAAATGAATGTATAAATCGAAATAAACAATTTGATCAGTTTTATATGACTGTTTACTTACCTAATGGTTAAAATTCTTCTTATAGCTTCTCCCCTCACTTCCATTTCATCTGATTTTAACATAGAGAACAGAATATTCTCTGGCAAAAGGGCAAAAGCATTAAACTGAAGATTGCTTAAAGCAATTTCCTGAATTTCTTTAGGCTGCTTTTTTATTTGCCCAATCATTTTAGAAATATACATTTGCTGGTTATAAAATTTATTATCCAGTTTAATTTCAAACCAGTTAACTGCATAAACTTCTACAATAAAACTAATCAGCTGGTGCATTTTTCTGGTCAATTCAGATGGATAAATTTTACGGGTCCACATACACATTAATCGGATTGCCAGAGTAAGCCATCTTGCCTGATTTAAAGGTCCGATCCTCCATGCTGCATACTGAGGGTCTACTTTACCCCTTGAAATGCCAACAGCATACTCTAAAAGTAGTCTTTGGTCACCAGTGAGATCATTTTCTGTTAGTTCAGAATACCTGCCCTCTAGAGGACTACTCACTGGTAAAAAGTCAACTTGGGGTAAATGATGGTAATTATTGGCACATAATTTTCCGAGTTTACCCGTAAATGATGTTGGGCTTCGTGCACTTCCATCAAGGGATTTAAATAATGCCCTAAAAGGAAGCCTATTCTGGTGTAGAGAACAGCCAATGGTATGTATTTTTCTATGAAGCTTGTTTTCTAGTGAGGAAACTAGTTCTAATTTGCATCCAGTATTGGTGCTTGTGTTGTCTAAAAGGACAGCCTTTAAAGTATTGACACTCTCATACTGTTCTAGAACTTTGTGAACTTCATCCGCCAGAACAGCACCAGTTGCTCCAACAGTAGGGATCACTCTATGTGTAAGATACTCCCCCTTACTTCCACAACCCATCTCCTTTGTAAATGTCAAGTGATGCTCTTGTCCTTTAGCTTTTCTTCGATTTTTGTTTCCTTTTTCATCGACAGTTTCCATGTAAAATAAAGTGTCTTCCCATCAACACCAATGCAGACAAGATTTCTAATTTTTTGATTATGTTTTTGATAGGCATTGTTTTTTTATCTTTCTTTTTCTCTGTCAATTTTGGACTTATCAAGAAAAGATTTTTTAAATCAATATTTGATTTTAGAAGGCCTGCAGCCTGTAGATCCAAAAGAAAAGCATTTGCAAGACTTGCACCTAGGTTTGATGAGACATCACCTCTGATGAGTTCAATGGCATAACGAGGAATTTTTATCAGGCTGTAAATACTCTCACACTCTTCCTCTGGTTCAAAACTTTCATCTGTTCCATCACTATTTTCTGATGTCAGAATGATATTCTGGTCATGAGATGTTGAAGCAATAGGCGGGGGGGATGAATCAACTTGCTTTTCTCCTAACACAGTTAACTTTTTACATTTTGCTACTGCAGCTTTATCAACAGGTCCGAGTTGAAAATTGCCTTTGGGTCGTATTTTATTTCTTTGGTCCTTCAAATACTCTCTCTCCTCCACAGGAACCTGAATTAGAAAATTTGACAAATTTTTATTCTAATCTACGCTGATCTTAGAAATAAATTCTATTTCACGTCAAAAATTGTAATTTCTTTTCTCATTGGTTTGCATAAAATACAAGTATAGAAATTCATTTAATTTAAGATGTCTATGATTTTCATTAAAAATATTTTTTTCAAACAAACAAGAGAAATTAAAAAAAAATAGAATAAACTTACCTTTTTTATATAGGACAGGTACAGACTATATGCTTTGACTGACAATTTTCTTTTTTGCATTTAATATTTTTGTCATGACAACTTGCAATTGGCAGGTCACACGAACAAGATGAAATGTCAAATAATTTGTCAAGTTTATTGACCAGAAGACTTTTGGCATATGCGGATAAAACGTTTCTATTTATTTGCTTAGCCTTTTTAAAGCAGGTGTCCTGCAATTTATGCAGAATCCATTTGTCAGTTAATAGTGGCAAACTGGGATTTACTGCCTTCCAAATATTTTTAACATCAGTTGCCATTAATTTTGAAAGGGCAAATTTATTTAACTTTGGGTGAGAATTCTCCATGTAATAGCCATATTTAATAACCTGACGGAAAGTAGGGGGTTCTGTTGTATTTAATGGAGAAGGTGGGCCCGCAAATTTTGTAGAATCAGTACTACGTGTAGAAATAGTTCGTTTCCGACTCATGGTTAGAAAAATATCTGCAAAATAATATTTTATGATATTGTAAGAAATTAAACAATGGAAATCATGAATTAAAAATAAAATTTGGAAAAATTGGTAAATATCAAAAAATAAATAATAATGGTTTTACTTACCGAATAGTATGAAAACACAAGTCAAATCACACCGAAATAGCCTTGCGAAGAAAAATGTTTTGTTTTGTTTTTTTTTAAATAAAGAATTATTAAATTAAATACCACAAAGTTTTAAAATAAACCTTTCTTTTTCTTAATAATTAAGGTTTGATAAGATATAAAATGCAAAATGTAATAATTTCTAAATTTGAATTAAGCTCCGGTTAACAAAGTAAACAAACGTGTGAACACGAAAATGAAACCGATTACTTGGCGGTGTAGACGTAAATATTAACCGGATAAAATAAAGCCCTGGTTTATTAGTTGTTTACTTCATTTTAAATGAAATATTTTGCAGGGTGTCTTTTTATATCGACACTCAATTAGTTTTCTAAAAATAAAATAGATATTACAAAAAAAAAAAAAAACGTATTGTTTATTTTATTTTATTTTTTTTTTTTACATAGGCATCCCCACATTATCAAGGCCAAGAGGCCACTCAAGGATAAGGGTTAAAGAGTGTACATTAGAAATTGGACAATATAGTAATCATTAGTAATGAAAATTTGGTAAATTTGATAACTTATATGGAACGGCTCATCAAGAACTTATTTACTTTAGACTTGAAGACAACCATATTATAATCAGCCGGAAAGCAGGAAAACTCCCTTCGTATTTTTTCTTCAAAACCGACATTAATATGACATGTTTATTCTTTGATTTAACACCGGCACCCGGCGACATAGACGCAACATATTGAGTTTTTCAATGTTTAAATTCATTTTAGCAAAAAACGATGGAGTTTTAGAAAAAAATATTTTGTGTTGTTATTCTCAATGTTATTTAACATCTTTCTCCGCATAGACCTAGTCATAATGCCAAAATCGACCTACCCTATTCTACACGCGTTGTATTATGTTCTTTAGTTTAAACTTAGTCATTTCCTTGGCCTTTGTTTTGAATCCATAGGCTGCACTGTATTCAGATTAGGGTTGACACAGAATAAGAGAGAAAGTGCGTGTCGTTATTTTGCGCTTGCCTTTAGAATCAGTATTTAAACAAAATTTGGCGTTCATCGCGGGTTAAAAGCTAACAACGCTGGATTAGTTACGATCCATCCACTAAATAAATACGAACCAAGGTATGTTAAATAGTTCTAGAGTGACTAAGAAGAGAATGGTTGAGAGCAATGAAGCATATACACACTATTCAAGATACTCACTTTACCGTTCAACGTGACAGAGTATTTCCTTTTATTTATATTCATATATATATATATATATATATATATATATATATATATATATATGCATATTTATGTATATATATATATACATACGGATATAAATGCATATATATGTATACGTATAAATATATATATATATTTACTTTTATATATATATATATATATATATATATATATATATATATATATATATATATATATATATATATATATATATATGACGACGCGGCGTGTATGAATCAGTCGGGAAGCAGCAAATAAGTTGCGTGTTACTTGCTTAGCATTTTAATTTAGGAATATCGGCGATTGCTTCTGTCGTCTATAGTTTCTCCATGACACTGGACTCAAGTAATGCTGGAATAAGTTTGCTTACATTCTGAGATACTCCGGCAGGGTGTATCCATTTTCTCTTAAGGTAAGAGGTACTATTTAACAACAAATCCGATAGTGGTCTCCTTTTTGTTAGACCGACGAATGACTTTGTTCAGTCCTAGGTTGGTCAGCCGTCTCGGGATTTATGTTCTCCCAGAGAAAGTGCTTAGGTTATATCCAATAACCCGAAACATATCTAATGAGGAATGCTGACAGGAGTGCTCCTGTTACTAAGTACGTGATATATTAGTAAAAAAAAAAATGACGCAACAAAATTTGATAGAAATAAACATGCTAGAGACATTCCAGACTATTCCAAATATCAGTGCACAAACCAGCCCAAATATTCATAATGATAAAAGACGAATGGTATCCGTTCTCCATTATAATTATAACTTAATAAACGACATTGAAATTTATATAGAAAGACATTTTATTTAGATTGTGCTGAAAAGGAATTAAACAACTAATAATAAAAATTTGTAAAACGTGCTTCACGATTTAATAGATTCATGATATCGTTTTAAAATTAGGAATACAACGAAATACGCCCTCATATCACTTCAGTGATACACCTCTCAAATAATAGCAAAGGAAAACAGTACCGAAAAGATGTGACAGGTAGACGTATTGATAAAATTTAAAGTGGTTGACTAGCGTCAAGGCAACCTGAAGGCTTCGTTTTAAATGGCTTCGTCACATAGGTGTAGGGGAGGACGCCACTTCCATTCTCAGAATTAATCTTACTTTACCTTTATCATCAACATATACTGCTTAGTGTTTTAGAAAGGTGGTACCATGAACCACTTTTGAGTCTTTAGAATGGCTCGACCGTGGATTGAACCCTGGCCTCACACCCCATTGGGAAACAATCTTATCATTATGCTAAATACGCTCATTGAACAAGTAATCACACCGTATAAAAGTAGAGTGATTGACCATAGTTAAGACTGGTCTAAATGCTTGCTTTTCATTGGTTACTACACAGAGATGTAAGGTAGAGCGCTACTCTTTCCCTGTCTCGAGGTCAATTAGTGAACACTCAAGCGAGTATGACAAACTGACCGATTAGAAACCATAATGTTGTAAGACTGAAACTTACCTGCATTATGGATTCTTCCAGTACTATATTACGATGTGCGGTAATACTCTCAGGAGATAGTATTGTTATACTGTAGAATCAGCAGGAGTACTAGTGGTGCGCAGTGTGTACGACTACCAATATTTGACACCACTGAAGGGTAAGCTACACTTAACCTTTATCCTAATTTTTTTAACAGTTTCGAATTATATATCTTTCTTACACCTAATCCGTGTTCCGTGTTTTCCTTCCATAATCCCAACCTTGGGTTCACATCACGTAATTAGTAGTTTTTAATGCCGCTAAGTAATATGCAACATATCCCGTCCGGCAAAAATGAGGACTTCAACGTGCACATCAATAAAACAGTTTAATCATATTGAGTAATACAAAAATATCTAGAAACAGAACATTGATTTTAAGGTGTCCTGTACCCTGCTTACGTTCTCGGGGCATTGTGTAGCGTAATGATATACAAACCAGCGCGCTTGTCTAAGCTTTAGACGGTGATAAGAGTCATTGTTGTAAAACTTTTGAGTTGAGGCAGGTGTTACGAAGGAGCACCCGTGCACTCAACCATATCGCATAATAACAAAAACGTGTACACAATATATGAACGTTATTTTGCCATATCCGAACGCTGTACTATTACCCTCTTTGATGAAAAGATCTCAACAACAAACTTGTACAAAACAAGCAACCATTAAGGTCGGCTAATACATCTTTTGAAAAGGTTTTACTCTATAAATGTTCCTGTGGCTGTTTTAAAACACTGGAGAACTTTTGAATATTAAGTGCAAAGCCGCCGAATTTTGAAATGCCCAAATCAGTCAAAAACACTTTCGAATTATATATCTTTCTGATATGACGTAACTGAACGTTAATACAACTTATGTAACGAGGGTCATGTACTTCAAAATGTTTTATTATGCGTAATATAACCAAGTTCAAACATTATCCCATGGTCGTAGTGTTACATATCAAATATTTTAATAGAATGGATTACGATATATTGGAGCAGCTAAAGTATATTAACTGTTAAAGTAATATTTTTACTAGCGGGACCTGTGGAAATTCCACAGTGGACTCTTCCATATGTAATATATTGATGTTGGTATTTTCTGGATGGTCAGCGTAAATTGTGATTTCAAATATTTTAATAGAATGGTTTTCCAACGAACCCATAGAACTGGTGCATGCTTGACATAAGTTCTCGTGAATAACCCAACACGCAGCAAAATCTTACGCCTTCTTACTGCTCTGAAAGGTTTTTTTTCTCTCTAACTGCTACACTTTGAAATTTCGTTTCTATATCCTTCTTCCCTGACTGCACTAACATGCAGAATGTAAGTGCAATATGAGCAAACATCTCGCTGTTCAACTCCCTACATTGAATGTCCCTGGAGGCATAGTCCCTAATTCGCAGTAGGCCTACCTAAGTTCTAGGCGCAATATATTTTGTTTTAGGAGAAATATATAAATAAATAAATAATATAACGTCGATTACGGTATATTGACGCAACTGAAGTATATTAACTGTTAAGGTAATATTTTTACTAGCGAGGCCCGTGGAAATTCCACAGTGGACTCTTTCATATGTAATATGTTGATGTTGGGATTTTGTGGATGTTCAGCGTAAATGGAGACACCCTGATATTATTGTAGTTCTCTTGTTAAAAATGCAAAAAGTATATATCTAAGCTAGCAGGGACGCCAGGCATAGCCTGGTCGTAAAATATGCTTAAATGATATTTTCATTTATGCAGATTTCGTATATATTACTATAAGAGTTCATTTTCGAGCCATTCATATATATTATAAACTTGTGATTTCAAAAATAAAAAATATATCCATATGGCTTGGGTGCATCAGTTTGAATCGAAACTGAAACCAAAGCTTATGAAGAAAAATAGAATGTATATATATATATATATATATATATATATAACTTGAGTTCTTTCAGCTATAATCGAAACCGAAACCAAAACTTATGAAGACTTCTTGGTAAAATTATTTATTACAAGAAATGGAAAGGCATAACAATTAAACGACAGGCATGTACAACCCCAGTTTTGTTTCGCTGATAACGTGTCGCTTTTTTGGTTAGTAATGTCAAGGCTTTTCATGAAGTTCGAGGTTTCATAACAGGTAGGCATCTTGGCTTTTGTTTACATGAAAATGTTGTAGTTGTAGCAATAATATTTTAATTACTGAAAACATCAGCATCTCTCTCGCATTTTCTCTCTCTCTTTCTCTCTCTCTCTCTCTCTCTCTCTCTCTCTCTTTCGCAAAAAAACATAAACAATAAAAAAAATCAAATAACTGCTCAATTTTGGTCCCAAATATTTTAAATTAGAAAACTTATAGCGTCTGGGAGATTTGCGTTAGCGTTTTTTTACTACAGAATAACTTCCAATAAATTATTTCTTAACAACTTTTGCATTTACCAGAAAGATAAAACCGTAAATTTTATGGAATCAAAAACAAATATAGCAGAGAGAATACGCTAATCGAATGCCATCTGGAGCGTTCGTAAATGTGCATTCCAAAATGAATGTCTATTCCAGAATTAAATTTCAACCAATGAAATTTGCCGCAAAGCGTGACACACAAAAGAACACACACGCTATCGTATTAATATATGGATGATAATAGCGTCAAGAGAAATATGATTATAAAAAAAAACGGTTCTAAAATATCAAACTGAATCATACTTTTACAGAGAAACATGTTTTCTCGCAAAACAACAGCAAATTGTATCATGAATTTTCATATAAAATGACGATAGAATCGGATGTCAATAAATCGTCTACTATTTCAAAGCGGTATTTCAAAAATATTTTCCTCTTAGTTTACAAAAGAGTATTAGAAAAAATATTTCTCTTGTTTAATTTGATTGTGAAAATATTATCAGTGATTTTTTTTATAAATTGATCCGACATATAACGAATGTTTTAAAATAGCTAACGAGTAATTTACATGAGAGTTAGTCGCCATTTTTAGTGAAAATAACAAATTTTCCGATAAATCTGATGCTCTGTCCCCGAGACAAATACTAATCTCTAGCCGTCAAAAGAAATATTTATTTTCCTCTTATAAATAATAAAATTGTGCCATAACCTTTAATAGAAATATGCCTTACTATCTAAGTATCAATACGATCATAGCTGTAAAGAATGCTATAATTCTCTGTAAAGCCAACAAATAGAACAATAGCCATCAAGAGAAATGTGGTTATTTTGACAAAGTATAAAATTGCATCCATATCGTAAAGAAGAAGCATTTGTGTCTTTCAACGTAGAATCGTACAAAGGATACAATAAGCGTCAAGGGAAACGTGTTATGTATACTCTAAAAATGATAAGAGTTATTTCCCTTGAACTGACACAAATGGAGTGATTTCTCTTTGTGGGAAGGGAGAGGTGAGATCCGCCATGACAGTTTGGAGATAAACAGACCTATCTCGCACCACATACTTTAATCATTACGCGCCCATCCTTTTCTATGTTAACATTTGGTTCTGTGCGTTGTGATTAAATCTGTTCCAGGTTATACTATGTTTACTGCTCCTTTTCTGAGTTAATATCGGACTGATTACGTGTATCACCAGACGTAACACTCTGTCAATATATGACATTGTGCAGTAGCCATCAAGAGAACAATCGCTGTGAAAGTAAGAATTTTTATTATAAACTTCCAAGAGAAACATGCTCGTTTGGCAATTATAAAATTATATCATAATCGTCATAAAACATTTTATCTGAGGAGGTATAAAAATTGTACCGTAGCTATCAAGACAAATCTTTTTGTTACATTATCAAATTGGGTTCTTGTTCGGTTACTGAAGAGCAAAATTCTAAAAAATCAGTAGGATGCACGCAGAAATGAAAATATGATATTCTCTAAATAACGTAAATTGATTAAGAGGATTTATTTTCAAATTAGAAATCAAATTTTATGAGTATCCAAATGTAACGTTGTCGTTACATGTCAACACTCGGAACCCACACGTTGTATGCATACAGTCGCAAGGATACAAAGACAAGAAAAGAATTCAACTCACTTTTTACAGTTGAAACAACAGACATTTATTTGCAAGCACTTTCAGGATAACGACTTTTCTTTTATTCAAAAGTCTTCTCAGACTTAGATGTGCTTTGCAATACTCTGCCGTGTTGAACACGTGGAACTCTATCTTTGTCCGACCATGTTTAGGACACATCTTTCCCTGTCGCTCTCGAGTCATGTGCGTAACATGCCTATTTCTATCCTCCTTGATTCGCGTTTTTTTCCTATCTTCTTCTTCCCTTCTTTATCGCTATGACGTCACCTCGCACACTGCACGCATACGTTGGCTGTTGCTGCTGCTGCCATACGCGCGTCTGCGCCTTGTTATACTAAGAGTGATTGTCTCGCGTGTCATCTTGAAAGGGAAAATGGTTTTAAGTGATAAACTGATATAACACAACAATAATTTATTTAACAAAATTCATGGTTTACTATCTGTCAATTCTCATTAATCGCTTAAAAATGATTTTCTTATAAAAAAATAATTGATCAATTTACGTCAGTTTTAAAATATGGTATTTTCGTTTCGTCAATAGTACATGCATAGTACAAATTTTTCTTTGTTTTTGTTTTTTAATAAGAAGGAAATTTCGACAATACTTGTCCTATAGGATTAAAGAGAAATATATTTCCCTGTCAAAATATACAAATTATACGAGAGCTTACAAGCGAAAGATTGTTCTTTATCAAAGAGTCAAACTGTAGGATAGTCGGGACGAGAAATATTTTTGTCTATTAAAGCATCGATTTGTACAGTAATCGCCAAGAAAAACATCTTTATCTGTCAAAGTATCAAACTGAACTTAATTTTATGGTAGAAATTTTTATAAAATCTAGAAGCCTATATAGGAAAAGCTATGATTTTGCACCTAGTCGTCTTGCTCGAGAAAATTTTCATTCAACATGAGTACAGGAGGTTCGTCGGAGCACATGCTCTCAAAGTACTTATAAACAAACACAACGTTGCATCATTGTGCTTGTTCTTTAAGTACTTTAATAGAATGTGCTCTGTTGAAATGATAGCACTTGTGCCTCCCTCGCTACTGACTTACACGATAAGCAGTAAAATCCCATCCCTTGACTATTGAGACCCCTAGATTCCGAAGAGCTTTCTGCTTTAAACCTTTCTTTACTCAGACTGCTAGACTTTGTAAGCCCCTTCCTGATTCTTCTCTGCTGGATGCAGTAACCAGTAAAAGTGCAAATGTAATGTGAACAAACATGGCGTTGTTCAACTACCAGCAGTCCCCTGTTAGACATGATCCCTAATAGTAGCCTCTTACGTTTCAAGTGTCAATATGCCTTATTTGGTGTGAAAATTAAAAACAAACGTGGATGCAACAAACGCTGGTGGACTGATCACGGTGAATCTATCTCTGATTGTTATGTCTATAATCGAAATTTTACGGTAAGGGTTTGGTGTGTAAAGGATTCATACTACACCACTGGTGGAATTTATTTTATCAATAGCTGAGGTGAAACTTCAGATCGATAACTTTCCTCACGATTGTTATCGCATGAATAGTCACAATAGATTAGCGATAATTTAAACTCGCTATGGCTAGTAACGTTTGTCTGACACAACATCTATTAGGCCAATTACGCACTTTTCAATAGGTCGGAGTGACCAGCAAACTATGTCAACCCTAACCCAACACCACAGTCGTATTCAATGACCTAAACTCTGGCGGAATGATCATCAAGAATGTATTTCTCGATTGTGAAAATTCAGGTCGATAACATTCCCACGATTATTAGCGCGTGAAAAAGGCTAGAGATTGTAAATGGTGCAGGACCTATTAGTTTAGAAATTTTTTTTGGTTGATTGTTTTGTTTTGTTTATTTTGTTTTGTTTTTTATTTGTTTTTTTGTTTTTTTTGCATTTTTGCACCGTGCAAATTAGTAATTGGCGCACTAGACATGATGTGACAACATTTCTTTAAGCACGGGCGAAAGATGGCTTTGTATAGATATAGGGTCGTGGCAGGAGTGAGACGTCTTCCAGTTTGGAAGAGGGAGAGTACCTTTTCTGTGGCATCACATATGTGTTTATGTGTAGTTCACGTCATTGTGAATGTCAGGCCGAGTAAGTTAAATGTTGGATTCATTGAAAGAGTGTTATATGATTTGACAATCGCTGGTTTGAAAGGTTTCTTATTGTGAATCTTGTTGGAAAATAAGTTTACATAACTGAAGTGTGGTTAGGGTTGGAACATTTTTTTTTTAATTTTGTGTACCTAAAACCCGACTAAGCAATGGAAACAGGTTTCAAATATACTCACTTCTACTCTAATACTTCTTTACCTCGAACTGCTAGACTTTGAAATTCCCTCCCGATCTACTGCTTTCCTGGCGTTGAACGTTGAGTAAATACGGACACTTTTATGGCAGCTAAAATATGCTGGTAATCGGCACTGTTATGATGCATTGTCTGAATTATCTTACCGACGAGTAAGGGGGTAAGAAAAAAAACTTTTAATGTGAGATTTTCTCTCACAAGGTTTTTGCCGCTGACAGAATGGAAGAAAACCAAACAGAAATCACAACAAGCTCACCTTAAGACTTCAACGTAAATTTTATTAAAGTAAAAAAGGTCCATCTTGCAAAAGATACGCCATCTTCAGCTATCTGCCACTATGGGCTGGTAACATTCCCGAAGGGAATAATAGTTTGTCTTCGATAAAGGCTGGGTAGAATTCCCGCTAACGAAGTAGTGCGCAGGTTGGAGATGTTGAGGTGATTTCAAAGATGGATACTGCTAGCTGGGCATCCACGAGGGGTTCTGTAGTCTGTCCAATGGCGGATAAGGCAGATCAAACCGTAGACCTTAATTCGTCTTGACAGATATTAAATTGTAGCACAAGCGTGTAGATATAAATTCGCCCTACTTAAGGGCATTGGTAATTGCAATGATAATGTTCCGCTCCACATTTGGACATTAAAACGTCTCAAAGCTACAAAGTATTTTCACTGCCTCGATTCGAGTGAGAAATCCAGTCTGTTCAATTCTGCGTTTTCTCGGATTCTGGTCTGAAAAGGGAATTTAGCGCCGAGAATATTCTCGGTAGTTAGTTATAACATGCAATTTGATTGGTTAAAATAAATCCGTGGGCGGAGAAAGCTTGCTTATTTTTGCAGAATTTATTACATTAAAGCTTGCAACGAAATGGCGTCGTTGTTTACAAGCAATCTTGTTCTTCTAACGGTAATAAGCGAATTTAGCATATGTATCTTCCCTGTGAAAACCAGAAGACAACATAAGAATGATCAAGTGCGGCATATCTTATACACCAAACTACTTGTACAGCGACATTTAGTGCCTATATAACGTGTCAAATACGGGTACGCGGTTTCGGGTAATAGAAAAACGGTCTTAAATCGTCCATAGATGAGAGAGGTTTTTTTTTTACTTTCCCTCAGAGATCAACCATCGGTAAGTATACCAATCTTTAGTTATCACAACGACGCTTTTTAACATACAGATCTCTATCGCCCAGTGATCTTAAACCATTGGGTGTTAAATCAATGCTTACAATTTTCTGTTAGACTCATCTTTTAGAGGTGGAAAAGCACGTCAGTTTCTGCGTGGTTGATACGCAAAAATATTCTTGTTCCGACGTTAGCCTGTTCTTTCTTAGTTCTGTACGTAAGGCAAAGACAAGCTCTTTTATGGCAGCGCTAGGATGACTTAAGGCTGTCACAGCCCATTTTATTCATGTTCTGATTCATTACTTATGCTATACAAACAATAATGTCTCATTTAGACGAGGTCATATACTTATCTAATAATACAGATAACACTAGATACAAACATCGATATTTTATGCAGATCGAAACACCGTAGCAAATCAACGCCGTAAACCGGACACCACGACTAACAATTGTTGTGTAGTTCGTCACGTTTTTCAAATTTGTACATGTCTGCCAATTTCCTCAAAGAATAGAGTCAATTTGTTTGTTTTGAATTTGGATAAATAAGCAAACATTTACAGGGAGCGTCCAAAAATCTTTCATTAATTTCAAGCAAAAATGCAAAATCGATCTGAAAAGTAAGACGACTACGTGCAATAAGTGATGCATGAGATAGAGGCGAAAGAGATTCTTCACGATGATATCTTGAAAAAGTATAACTGAAATCTTACCTTTCTAATGCCAGTGCATCTTTGCTTTTCATACTTTTGTTTGCATATCATTCGTCTTAGGTTGTTCAGCTATATGCATAGAGAAAAGAACGGTGATGTCCGAACAAAAAATATTTTTTAAAAATCGTATTGGAATATCCATTCTGCTCGTCTGATTTTTCTCCGTATGACATTTTTCTCATCCTCAAACATAACGGAATAGAATATAAAGATAACGATTGTATCTTTTAATGCTTTCTACGTGTCTTTCCTTAAACAATTACAAGGCATTCTCTCAACAACCAATTCTCATGAGTGAAAATACATTACTTGAGAGGGCTTAGTTCTAAACTCCGCGGCTTAACATTCACAGACAACATAAATTGAAATGCATTGAAGATTTTTGTAAGGCTTCTGCACAGAAGATGATTCCTGTGTACCATGCTAGAAAAATACTCACAGCTCACAATACAGTGTACTTCTACATTTGACCATGTATGGAGTATTGTTGCAAGATCTGGACTGATTCATCTACCATAAGCATTTCCCTATTAGAGAGGGTCCAAAAATAGTAAACCAACCTATTAGGTCCTGCACTATCTCCCAAGCTTCAACTGTCCCATCACTGCAGTGTTGCATCCCTGTGTCTGATTCGAAAGTATTTTAATGGAATGTGCTCTGACGAACACGTAGTGCTTGTGTCTCCCTCGACCTAAATACTCTCGATGTATTCGGGAATAAGAAAAATCCAAACACTTCGCTGTAGACCAAAATGAATAAATACTAAAAGCCTTCTACTCTAATACTCCCCCAACTGCTAGATTTTGAAATATTCTCCCGGTCTCATGCTTCCCTGATAAGGAGAAATTTAAATATAATGTGAACAGACACCTCCCTACTCAGCTACCTGTATTGTCTCTATGTAAACATACCTCTAAATAGTAGTCATTTACATTCTTTGCATGTTTAGGGTGTAAAAGAGTTTAAAACAGCCTCCGTGTTAGGTTGGTCAACTATATAATGTATACACACATACAGACAAATTGCTTTATATATATATATATATATATATATAAGTAATGAAGAGTCGTTTATAAAAGATTATAACAAGTGTCCATTTTAGTAATAAAGTTAACTCAACTCTGAAGGACACTTGCCACTTAATCCCTAAATGCTATATAGCTACCAGCATAAACAGCCTATACCACCTATCCAAGAATATTCATGCAGATGTAAGACACAAAATGATCAGTAAAGTGGAAAGAAAGGAAAGCGATGCCCGAACAACAGTAAAAAAAATTACCCTAGTTCAATAACTACTCTGCTGATTTTTTTACGCATGAAATTTTTGTTATTGTGAAACACAACGAAATAGATAATCGATATAACTCGTTTTAAAGGCCCGGAATTCATTAAAGGTATTAGAACGATGGAACTCATATGCATATTGAAAAGCTTTTTCGATAAGTGTGGGGGCAAAGTACAGAAAAGTGCGTTGGATTCGTAGTGGGGGGGGACGTTTAAAGGACGAAATTAATGTAGCTTGTAGTTGGCACTGAGAATAATTATTGCAATGCTTTTGGCATAATATTAGCTTATGATTACAAAACTTTGGACGATTATATTTATAACCAGGTGTGATAAGAATGAACCAATTGGTACAACTCTCGTTGAATAAATAAACTTAATCTCTTCGAATTTTTCAATTATATCTTTTTGTATTGTTACGAGCAGAGAACTACGCTCTGATGACCCTGACTGGGTTTATAATACTATTCATTATCTGGATGTTTTTTTGGGGGACAACTATATATTTAATATTCGCAATTGGATAATTTTCTGTATTTTTCCTCCATAATTTTAGGGGTAATTTTTTTCTATTACAAGAATGGTCTTCCAGTCAAGACGTGTGGTATTAGTATCATTATTTTTAAACACAGCTCTTAGAGTGTACCTTAACGGTATTATTCTAACACGTTGATAGCTACAGTTACTTGATCTCATAAAGTATCATTTTGTATTGATTCGTATTGTAATTTTTAGATGCGGGTGTGTACAAGTAAAGTTATAATCACAAGTGAAAATTTTCACAGGATTTAAAAGATTAGATGTAGGCTGATGTGTACCAGTAGTTACGTGATGAGAGGAAGTACGCGGCAAAATATCTACAAAGTTCCTTCCTCTAGAAATTCAACATCCAAGTGATAGGATGCGGGTTTCTTGTCATTTGCCCCTAGGAGAAGCTGCAACAATTTATCTTCATATATTTACTGAAAAATCACAGAACAAATAGTGGAGTCATTTATTGCTTTTTTTGTTGTTATTTCAGCAATAAACAAAATAAAAGCAAAAAGAGTAACTGTTATTGTTACCATTTATCATGACGGCTCTAACTATTGAGCAGACTACTACACGCCAACGGATGAAACGAACAGTCGTTTTCTGTTCACTACACAACGTCAGCTAGTTGTTCGTAATTACGATTGAAAACCACTGCGCCAGATAATACCATATTATTCAAAAGATGAATAAACTGGTACAAAACGGGAGGATAAAACGTTGTTTTTTTTCATCTAGTGCCAAATGGTAATAATATGAACATTGGTATTGTTTTTATCATATTTGATACAAGAAACGCTGATTTTTATTTTGATGCTATTATAATAAATTGTACGACAGGGCACATAAAACAACAGGGTAGTCTTCAAATTCAATGTAAACAAGTTCTTGTTGAGCCGAACCCATAAATAATCAACTTCTATCCAACTTGCACCATCTTACATTCATTAACCTTTGGGCCTTGATAAGTGGTGACTTACAAGTAATGAATAAATAAATAAATTAAATTCAAGAGGGAAGAGTCAAAGAGTGTTTTTATCTTTGCATTAACTAATCATATCTTATCAAGGCCAAAGAACACTCGAGGATAATGGGCATTGAGATTAAGTGATTGACAGTTTATGTTTTCAATTATTCTGTTCGGACGCAAATAAAAACATATGATTTTTTTTATTAGTTTAACAACTGTAGTACTATTGCGTATATCAGTTAGATGCATTTTTGGTTAAAAAACCAGCAGAGTACACATTACTAAAGTAATCGTCAAAACACTAATCATTTAATACGTTTTTTTTTTAATTATTATTACATTTTTAAACACTTTTGAATTTTTCGTATAGCAAAACATGTTGATTTTTTTTTTAAATAAAACCGGATCGGTCTTTTATCAATTACAAAAATCAACTTAAAAAAATGAAAAAAATATATGCATATTTTTTTCATTTTTTATCACCACCATGAAATAGACATAAAAACTTATTCAGTATTAGTTCAAAATGAATTGTTTTCGTTTAAAACATAATTTATCGAAAGGACGAAGCTCAATAAAGATGAAAATAACATCCAGCAGTCCGCTTAATCCAAATAACTTAAACATCTTCATCTAAAAATAAATCCCCCTCTCAAAAAAAAACTAAATATTTGTATCAAGAGGGCGCATAATTTTGCTAGTAATGATATGAAGTCGAGACGCGCAAGAGAGAGAATAGGGTGTTTACATTTTTAAGCTGTTCGAATTTGTTTGCTTAAGATAAGTAGAGAAAAACGTATTACCATAAGTGATAAGAAATTGAGTTCGGTAATGATTTCATGTCTTTTGTGATGGTGTCGTATGCTTAGCTCGAAAGTCTGCCGATAAGCATTTAATTTTAATCGTGGTTAAGAAACAAAACATTTTGTTCTTCGTGCACAATTTAGCGTAATATTTGCACACATTGTGCCTCGTGTGTGGCCGTTTCTTTACAGGCAGTACAAGTAGTATGGTACAAAATACTGGAACGCACCGGAATATACGAAGTGGATATGACAAGAATTAACTCCAAAACGACAAGACAAAACCGAATCCGAAAACAGTTAAAAAAATTTAAAAAATGTAATAATTACATGAATACTTAATAAAGAGACCCATTAAAGAAAATCATTAAATATTACAATTTTTAAATAGTTTAAAACGATATATATATATATATATATATATATATATATATATATATATATATATATATATATATATTTATCCCCCTCCCATACCTATATTCCCTCCAATTGCCTTTCCTCTGGGGAACAAAATCTTCCCCACACTAGGAACCGATCCTGGGTCTGGCCATACTCACATGGGGAGACAAATAAATAGAAACATTAAAAAATCCCCTATACATATTTTAAATACACCCCTCTTTCTAAACAAACATAATATAAGGAATACCCGAAAAGACTAAAACGAAAAATCAAAATACTAAAATCAAAGAATCCAAAAAATAAATATCAAAATAGAATGAAAGCGCCCCTACCCTTATTTCAGAAGAGTTGGTCCCCCCCTCCTCACACATGCACATTAGTAACGACCTCGGATCACAGTCACCTTCCTAGGAAGCAAATAACCTCATAATTCTATAAAACATTATACACATTCTCAAACCAATGAAAGCAAACACACACACGCACACACACGCACACACACGCACACACACACAAACACGCACACACATACACACACACACCCTACCCCATCCTAAAGGAAAAGAAAAAAACACTAGCAGAAAGAGAGAGTGACTACAGCCAGGTCAGCGCCTCGACAAGCCCAATAAAAGAGTAATAAAAATTGAACATGACAATGAATAATAAACATTTACAAGCCTCCACCCCTTGGAAACACTTCAAATGAACTACGGAAATTGCCATTTTTTACATCCCCAACACATTTGAAAATAATTTCTGACGAGGACGCTTCACAGAACGTCTGAAACGCGCGTAAAAACGATTTCAATGACTTAAAAACACTATTACAATGATCCAAACATAATTCTAAATGAAAAACCAAGACAAGGAATAATAAAATAATGTTAAAAAATACACATTGTTGGTGACTACTCCCTTATTTATATATACATATATATATATATATATATATATATATATATATATATATATATATATATATATATATGTGTGTGTGTGTGTGTGTGTGGTTAGTATCAGATGGGTGACACTTTTGGAATTCTAGGCGCTGCATGTGATCTCCGTTTATCTCGGAATTTGTTTCCATTCGTCCTGTATTCACTTGCCACTGGTATTTAACAATGTAGTCTCAGTAGAGGTGTGGTTGGAGATTCTGTGGGAATAGGGCTTTACAATTATATTTCACATTTTTATGTACTAATTCTTAATTTATGAAGCTTACAATTTATTCCTTTAATTTCATCTACAATTCTTGACAGCAACTGTTTCGTAGCGCAAAATAATTTATTTAATTATTATATCAATCAATGAATCTATTTTGCCCTTAATTCATCAGAAGTAGCAACTATCAATCCACCAAAATAAAATAAAACGCATTTGCAATCTTGAATCATAACATAAAATAATATCTAACGAAAACCTTCTAAACAAGCGACAGGAAGTAATCAAACCTGTTTACATAAATCTAATTATATCTTGTCTAGACTAAAACCTGATGAGAAGCATGGATGCTAAGATGTTGTGTTTTAATGACAATTTTTAATTATCTTAATATAAGGAAGTGTAAGTAGAATAACATTTTCGAGTGTTGATTTAAATACTCATTTAATTAGTTGAAATTATATTATTGGGGTGTAAACCCAAATAAAAAAAACAAATAGGATAATAGATAAATAATTAAAAAAACATTAATTATAATCAGATAAATAGTAATACAAATTATAACCAAATAAATACTAATAAAAATTATAATCAGATTAATACTAATAAAAATTATAATCAGATTAATACTAATACAAATTATAATCAGATAAATATTAATAAAAATTATAACCATATAAATACTAATACAAATTATAATCACATAAATACTAATACAAATTATAATCAGATCAGTACTAATAAAATTATAATCAGATTAATACTAATAAAAATTATAATCAGATCAATACTAATAAAAATTATAACCATATAAACACTAATACAAATTATAATCAGATTAATACCAATACAAATTATAATCAGATAATACTAATAAAAATTATAATCAGATTAATACTAATACAAATAATAATCAAATAAATACTAATACAAATTATAATAAAATTAATACGAATACAAATTATAATCAGATTAATACAAATTTTAATTGTCATCAGATAAATACTTATACAAATTATTATCAGATAGTACTAATACAAATAATAATCAGATAATACAAATTATAACCATATAAATACTAATACAAATTATAATAGGATAAATACTAATGCATATTATAATCAGATTAATATGAATACAAATTATGATCAGATTAATACGAATACACATACCACCATATAAACACTAATACAAATTATAATCAGATTAATACAAATATCAGTTATAATCAGATGAATACAAATACAAATTATAACCAGAAAAATACTAATACAGATTATAATCAGATTAATACGAATACAAATTATAATCAGATGAATACTAATATCAATTGTAACCAATAAATACTAATACAAATTATGATCAAATAAATACTAATAAAAATTATAATCAGATAAATACTAATGCAGATTATCATCAGATCAATACGAATACAAATTATAATCAGATTAATACAAATACAAATTATAATCACATTAATACTAATACAAATTATAATCAGATAAATACTAATACAAATTATTATCAGATAAATACTAATACAAATTATAATCAGATAATACTAATACAAATTATAATCAGATAAACACTAATACAAATTATTATCAGATAAATAGTAATACAAATTATAATCAGATAATACTAATACAAATTATAATCAGATTAATACTAATACAAATAATAATAAAAAACATACTAATACAAATTATAATCAAATTAATACGAATACAAATTATAATCAGATTAATAATAATATTAATCATAATCAGATAAATACTAATACAAATTATTATCAGATTAATATTAATACAAATTATGACCAGATTAATACGAATACACATTATAACCATATAAACACTAATACAAATTATAATCAGATTAATACTAATACAAATTATAATCAGATATATATATACTAATACAGATTATAACCAGATAAATACTAATAAAAATTATAATCAGATTAATACTAATACAAATTATAATCAGATAAATATTTATACAAATTACAATCAGATAAATACTAAGAAAAATTATAAACAGAAAAATACTAATACAGATTATAATCAGATTAATATGCATACAAATTATAATCAGATTAATACTAATATCAATTATAACCAGATAAATACGAATACAAATAATAATCAAATAAACACTAATACAAGTTATAATATGATTAATACTAATATCAATTATGATCTGATAAATAGTTATTAAAATTATAATCAGATTAATACTATTACAAATAATGATCAAATAAATACTAATACAGATTATAATCAGATTAATACGAATACAAATTATAATTAGATTAATACTAATATCAATTATAACCAGATAAATACTAATAAAAATTATAATCAAATAAATACTAATACAAATTATAATAGGATAAATACTAATGCAGATTATAATCAGATTAATACTAATACAAATTATAATCAGATTAATGCTAATACAAATTATAATCAAATAAATACTAATACAAAGTATTATCAGATAAATACTAATACATATTATAATCAGATAAATACTAATACAAATTATAATCAGATAAATACTAATACAAATTATAATCAGATAAATACTAATACAAATTATAATCAGATTAGTATTAATACGAATCATAATCAGATAAATACTAATACAATGTATAACCGGATAAATACTGATACAAATTATAATCAGATAATACTAATACAAATTATAACCAGATTAATACTAATACAAATTATAATCAGAGAATACTAATAAAATTTATAACCAGATAAATACTAATACAAGTTATAATTAGATAAATACTAGTACAAATGTAATTATGAATTATTAAATTTGAATATTAAATAAGTAGTATATTTTTTACATTAATTTTTTATAATTTTATTTTTTAATTATTGCTTAAAACATATTAAACAATCCAATTAACATACAAAATTGGGGATGTGGAGCTTGCAATATTCAAACTGTTAGTCTAATTACTATATGTAAAAATATAAAATATTTATTCATATCAAAATTTCACATTAAAAATGTTAACTAGCAGGGTAGTAGAATATAAAATATTATGTTATAATAACAACATTAACAACTTTAAAATAATAAAAGTAAAATACGGATTAATTAAATATTATATTTAATACTCATTGAATTAATTAAAATAATAAATAATTATATGATTAGTGTACTTTTAAATACTAATACAAATGTAATTATGATTTAGTCAAGATAAAAAAAATGTACTAAACAATTTGAATTGTTTGGGAAATATTATTAGTACTTGATTGAAGAATATTTTACGATAACAATTACAGAAGGAAAATTAAGTTTTTAATTTAAACTTTCAAAATAAATAACCATAAATAGATAAATAAAATAAATAAAAATAGTAATAATAAAGTAAATAAATAAAACGTTATGCTGATGAGATTATAAATATATATATATATATATATATATATATATATATATATATATATATATATGCTCACATTAAAATTAATAATATTATGTTTTAATTATGGATAAAAATTAAAATAAAACTAGATTCATAAAAAAAATAAACAAAATATACAAATTAATATTTGAATATATGATCGATTGAAGTAAAATATATGTCGATAATAATCACAATTAAATCATATTAATACAAAAGAATAGTTTAAAAGATATCAAATGATTTCTAATTACTTTAGAATTTACGGATAAAATATAAAAGTAATTAATTATGTGGTCTAATATATTACGATACAATTAACATTATAAAACGATACAATTAACATTATAAAAACCTGAATATATGTAAATTCAGTAAATTAGAGTAGATAAAATATATTTATGGAATGATAACTAATATACATATCAGCTAATGTTAGAAAATAGGTCGAACATAAGAAAGAAATATGGTAAATCATATTGTAGACACGGTTTACTGGAAGGGAGGGTCAGCTATCGGATCTTCGTGTGAGTCACGTATTCAAGTTAGCTGGAGTCAGTGAGTTGGGTTTTGACGTAAAGAAGAGCGGACGGTTTAACAAGTCGTCTCCCTCCCCTTCACTGGGGGAGACGCTGACGTGTGTGAAAATAAAACCTTCAGTAACCACGCAAGCAAAGACATTCACTTTCCATTCTTCTGCGATCTACATCAGGAAGGTAAATCAAAACTAGAGTGAATGAATATTCGTCCCAAACAAGTTTCCAGTCTCCCCTCCAAGAATAAGATGAATTCCAGGTGGACAAGATCAACCATGCATGAAGTTACTGTATGTCAAAAATACATGTACCACACTCACGCACACACACACAAACAAACAAACAAACAATTAGATAAGATCACAAATAGACAGCAACATTTAGACGATCGTACAACGGTGCCCTTTTTTATGATACCAACAATACAACACTAATAGTTTATTTGAATATATTAATTTAACTTAGATTATTGATAAATAAACCTCGAAAATATAGATTAATTTATACTGAAATGTTTTAAATGATTATATTTAATTTAAATAAATAATATTATTCAAATTATCATACAAATCGAGTTAATAAATAAATCATCTCCTATATAATATTTTGACTGCAGAAATTCCTTTTTCGACAAAAGTATCGTAGGTTTACAATAACAGATGTCACATACTAATTCATTACGTCTAGGCTATTAGCTATCTTATGTAATTTTCGAAACAATTTTAGACATATTAAGTCGTTATAATAAAATGCTATATTCCATCGTAGGAGCAACACCACCAGAAGTGGGACATCTATAGAGGAAGGAGCCCCTATTTTCCTCTATGAATATAAAGTCCTCCCAGTGCTACCAGTTAACACCGGGACCTATTCTACATTTTCCTGCGATACTTTCAATGCACCCACTGTAATTGGTTATCAGCTATATACATATGACAATTTTTCCATTACCCGATTAAAAAATAAAACATTCTCTCTTCTCCGATCCGTCTCATCAGAGTGACTGAAACCAGCCAATTCTATGATTCCAGAATTCACCTCTTCATACATAAACGAACGCTTAAATTTTTTCTAATATTGCGACGCTTTCTACATGATGCAATCGTGCTAAAAAAACTTACCAAATATAAACATATTAATCACTTATAAACAGAAAAATAGATACGGTTAACCTTACATTTATTTATGCTCGAAGTGCCTACACACCAATATCTCCTCAAGCAAAACAAAAAAGCATTTACATTCCAATTATTTATTTTAGATTTATGAGTGGTTTACAACTCTTATATGATGCTATCCTTTTGTTTTGTTTTCGTTTGTGTTGGGGGGGGCGTTTTAACATATATGTTTGTTTGTTTTTTTTTGCATTTATTGTTTCTGTGGACGCTTTTAATTATATATTATAAAAAATTCTTTTAGCACATTATTAGACCCAAAGGCTGAAATAAACCAGAAAAATTGCATTTTTTTTCATCATGTTATATTAGACTAAATTTACGATATTCGAGGCCGCCATATTACTTTTAACAATTGGCCTTTGAAATGTTTAATTTGGCTTTTTACGCTTTTGCTAAAAAGATGGCTCCGTGAAAGAGCATAAAAAGGCTAAGTTTGGCCTTAAAAAGGCCAATCTGTCCTGAGAACCTAAGAAAGGTTAAATTTTAAAAGTAATATGGCCGCCTCGATTGTCGTACATTTAGTCTAATAAAAATGATGAAAAAATAATAAGAATTATGTTTTTTCTGATTTAATTTCCAGCCTTTGGGTCTAATAATTCGTTTTATATAAAGATATATAGTTTGGGTGTTTTTTCATAATTTATGTGTCTGTCAAATAATTTACGCCGCTAAACGACACATTTACCATAAATTACATTGCCTACAAAAACACTCATTTGTTATGTAGTTCCAATGATCCAGGGCCTATAAGTCGTTGACAAGGGTGAATTAATTTGACCAAGTACATTAATATGTCGACTGAGTATTTTCTACCCTACTTTGGTCAGAATTTGCAGGATAACCCCATCTCAATGCAGGACAATGCTCCCATTCACACAGCTGGTAATGTCAAGATATATATATATATATATATATATATATATATATATATATATATATATATATATATATATAGTATATATATTATATATATTATATATATATAGTATATATATTATATATATATATTATATATATATGTATATATATGAAATAAAAATTACAATTAAATTTACCAAAATGATCCAAGATAGTAAAACACAAGTAAATTATAAATAGTAAAGAATTAATATTTATAAAGTAATCTCAACCAGATGTAAAAGCTCGATAAAACCAAATAGGAGATAGAGCTTATAATAAGAGCAAATACTTAATAAAACATGTTAAAAAACTCTTTAGTGTTTCCTTTTCAAATTAAATGTTTTTAACTCTTTTTCAAAGTGTTTTAAACATGTTTTATTAACTATTTGCTCTTATATATATATATATATATATACACACACAGACATACATATATATATACATGAAAGTGCACGCATACACTCTTACATATATGTACATCACACAACGTTTTCACCATATGTAAACGATTGTATTCTTTTAAGCATATATTAGAGGTGTTTTTTTGCTTTCTATATGTTTCGTTTAGCACTCATGTGTTACCATTTGTTTTTACTTTACTAGTTGTTTCTCCATCTCTTTCTTTACTTAAACACTGTCCTCTAGTTACATTATTCGTTATTTTTCCTCTTCTATTTAGTAAAAGTACATTAAAACATTTTATGTCAAATTAATCAGTTTTAATTTGGATTTCAGGAAAGATTTTTTGGTCTGACACAATAGACTCTCTGGAAAAAAAAAGCACTACAGAAACATGTATGCGCATACGTAGTCAATAATATTTCTACAAATAAACATACTATATATATATATATACTATATATATATACATTGTTTATAGGATGGGTAAGTAGAGTGGAAGAAGGAGAAAATGGAGTAGAAGAAATCCTATGCGATTCTGGCAATGCATTCAATTCATTTATTCATGGTGATTCATGCAATTCTATCATTCATCTTGATCATCTTACCATAACATGTGTCTCATAATAAAATGAAAATCTTTATATAAATTCATAGCCATGTTATAAATTGTCTAAATATTAGCGTAAGATCTGTAAAAATCTAATGCTGCACTCAACTGTTGAAGAATAATACACACATACATTCATAAAACATATACATATACGCAATATTTTTTTTCATAAAAAAAGCAGAAAATTGAAAATACATCTTGTACATTCGTATTCGAAAGCAGTTGAGATTAGTGATCTGATCACGCTGAATTTTTAATGAAAATGATATAATCAACATACTTTCACATGTGTAGGTAGTAATATATATATATATATATATATATATATATATATATATATATATATATATATATATATATATGAAAAATACAATACGCATCAAATGCGCTTGAAACCAAATCACAACGTAAACAAATATTTTACTTGTTTGAATTCATCACAAATATATTTCGAAGGTAGCCTTCATATTCAGGGTGTCTTTTTGGGCTTTTTTCTTTTTCTACTTTCTTGCCATGTTGTTAAATTGGAGAAAGGAGTCTGTATAGAGCCATGCGTTATATCTGGCGGTTGTATTTTAAATTGTTTGAACTTTGCACTGGTAACGCGAGAATAACGTCAAAGAATGAGAGTTCAATATAGAAACGTTGTTTTAATTTGAATATAATTAAATACGCATCCAATGCGCTTGAAAGCCAAATTACAACGTAATATTAGGAAAATAAACAAATACTTTTCTTGTTTGAATTTATCACAAATATATTTTGAAGGTAGCCTTCATCTTCAGTGTGTTTTTTGGGATTTTTTTCTTTTTCTTCTTTTTTGACAAGTTAATTTGGAGAAAGGAGTCTGTATAGAGCCGCGCGTTATATCTGGCGGTTGTATTTTAAATTGTTTGAACTGTGCGATATGGATCTAACTTAATAACTTTATTTGATCCCTAAACAATAAATTTTAAGGGGTCAAAAAAGGGGTCAAAGTTTTAAAAAATTGACCTCTGCGTTATCTTCCACATTACTCAGAAATTTTCTGGTCTAAATATTTGAGATTTTGCATAAAGGGTATTCAGAGATAGGGCAATTTTTTTCATCAGTTTGGGTCGAAAATTTTTAGTTACCAATATATAAATGTATGTATGTATGTATGTATGTATGTATGTTGGCATATCTGCCTTAAACTTTCAATAGAGGCGACGGATTTTACCGAGATCAGTATTGTTTTAAAGTTCGATCTTTCATACGACAAATATCGAAAAATTGGCTAAAAACATTAATATCTTCCCCTTCAACTAGGCACTTTTCTACAGGAGGGGGGGTCACTTTTTTCGCCGATATTTTTGAAAGTTATCCTCTCCTTTAGATTGTCTAGCCTTAATTGAAAAAATGTCGCTTCCGGTTTGGCGGTGGTCGTAACAGCATAAACGTTTGGTTTTACCCCGTTCTTTTCCTCTTTGCGGTACGTGTTCGAGCGTGCCTTCTTACTACCATTTTTCTTTTTTATGCTCAACATACACATCCAAACACCCGGGCAACGCCGGGCGCTCATGCTAATATATATATATATATATATATATATATATATATATATATATATATATATATTGGATTGATCATCCAGAAAACTGACTTATTCTTCCAATCTGAAATGGAATACAGATATTACATCTGTTGCCAAGATCGCTTGAAAATAAGTTTGATCTTTCTACCACTTTAGTATGTATTTCACTGCCGATGCGATCGTCTACCTGTATACGAGCTAAGTACATTGTAAAATGGAGTATTGTTGAAAAGCTCTAGCCGGCCTTACGATGCATTGGTACACTTCAAAACCAGCTTTGAAACCTAGGAGGTGATGTCCTTTTTTTTTTACCTACAACCGTTGTGAGCCTGTCTCTGCTCTATCGTTTTTTTTTTTGTTTTTTTTTTTGTTTTTTGAATGGCAAGTGTTCGTCTGAGCTTCAATATATGGTCTCACTTGCCAAACTTTCGCACAAACATCCGACTAACTAAAACCACTATCAACAATTTCCCTCACTCTCTATCTGTGTTTAAAACCAAATGCAGATTCCATGAACAAAGCTTCGCTTTTAAAACTCCCCACCTGTAGAACACTATTTCACTGGCCTGCTTTCCGGCTGATTACAATATGGTACCTTTCAAGTCTAGTGTAAACAAGTTCATGATGAGCTGTCTCCTTAAATAATCCAAATTCTACCCGATCTACACTATTAACGACTACTACACTATCATGTTACATTTTTAAACACTTGTCCTTGTGTTGCTTTGGAGCCTTGATAAGTGGTGACTTTCTTTTTAAAAAAAGAGTGAATTCGTTCTACAGCTGAATTTGCTGAAGTGTAGTACGTATTTGACGTATCCAGTAATAAATTGAGGGTGGATGTTGACAAAACCAACAGGAGATATGTAAATAGCCAGTCGAACAGAGAAAGGGCAAGAGATTATGAGAAACACCCATTCGAAACAAAGCTAACGCATGTATATCGCTCGCCCCTCGCGCTGTCAGTGGCACGTCGATTTGAAAAATGAGCCGAACGTTCCTTCATTGTCGTTACAAAGAAGCATCTGTTAGAAAAAAAAAACACGCATTCATTTGTTGCTGACGCAAATATGTGTGTTGCGCCTTTTCATTAAAAAATAATTGCCTTGAAGGCAGATATTAAATGTACGAGCTGCCTTAAATACGTTTCCAGACGCCTTTTGTACAGACATTTAAAACTACCGTAGACTCTTGAAGATTTAGTATCTTATTGCTACCCATCTTATGAGATGACTGACCAATTTTTATGATTTCAGGTTCAAATGAACAGCAAGAACAGGAATTGGAATACGCCCTACTAAAACCCGATTGTCACAGCTGGTGAGTTTAATATATGCAACCTGGACGTGAGGGCACTTTAGAAGAACGACATGCAATAAAATGCTGTTTTAAACTTGGAAAAAATGCCAAAGAAACTTATGGGATGATTCAGATAGCTATTGGATCAGTTTGCATGAATCGAACATCAGTTCTTAGTGACTTAAGAGATTCAAGGAAAAGGAAGGCAGGGAGTCTGCGAGTAATGATCAGAGGTGTGGGAGGAGTAAGGATGTAAAGATATGAGAGTTGATTGGCCAAATAAAGATTTCATGGATAAGGACCGTCGTGTATCTATAGAGACAACAAGTACAAAGTTTGATGTCAGTTTGAGAAATGTACACCCAATTATTAGCGAGGAACTGAAGATAAAAGAAGATTTTTGCGAATGCATCAACCCACAACTCTATCTCTGTCACAGACTATTTGACCAAGATGGGTATCAAGACAGTTCCTTACCCTCCCTACGTCCGGACCTTGCTCCCTGTGACTTTTGGTTATTCCCTAAACTCAAGTAAAACAAACTGTCGTCATGGTTTATAATTGAGGAGATGAAAGAGGTTATAACGAAGGCCATTGACACGCTCACACGAGGACCTCCTTGGGGCTTTTCAGTAGTTGTTTGAACGGTACAAGTGCAATGCGGCCGGAGGAGATTACATGGAAGGGGGCTAGAGTTTCATGTGTGTACTACCAAAAAATGTGTCCATACGTCTGGGAAAATATTGAAGGCATCTCGTATTATTGCACTCCTTCAACCCAATGAATTTTATTTTTAATAAAATTCATTAAGAATACTGGTTGAACCAAAAAGAATACCAGACATGAAATCGTCAATGAATCTCACAATCCTTTCTCTAATCCAACCATATTAGGTAAAAATCTACGATTTCTGACTTCTCCGCCAAGTTTCTGTTATTAATGTTCCACAATCTTGTAGTTTATCGCTGTTCAATCATTTATTCATATCTTCTGAATCAGACGATTTTATTAATAGTATTGGTTTTCGGTTATCTTTCTAGTATAATTATTTCTAGGAACAAATCGCGTACATGTAGGAAGAAAGACGTGAAAGTGACCAATAGTCTAAGTGAATCTGTATGGTACAAATAAATTTTAGTCCATGCTTGATCTCATCCATCATGTTTCAGTCATTATTGCCCCGATGTTTATTTCCATCGCCTTCAATACCTTATAGGATATGTTGATGGTAGTCTTGTAAGTAGGAAACACGTGTATTTATTCAGAATGGAGACTGCGTTATTAGCGGTATATTTCGAGTAGGTTACGAAAACACCGGAAAGTGTTCAAAACGCTAAGCCAAAGAAATGACATCAGCCGACAATTGGTGAACATTATCATTTGTTTGTTAAATTTTTCCGGTATTTTTGTTTGTGAAATTATTATGCGAAAGTAAAAATTGTTAAATACCCCTTCTCCCCATTATAAGAATCTAAATATCTTTCTAAATAATTATTATTCCAGCATCATTTGGCAAATGTACAAGTGCATTCTTTTCTATTGAAATTAATATATAACGTCTGCTTTTTTATTATAATTATATATATGTTTCCTTAATTTTTAACTGTTTCATGTTGTTTTTCCTTAATTTATAACTGTTTCATGTTGTTTTTCCTTAATTTTTAACTGTTTCCTATTGTAGTTCCTTAATTTTTAACTGCTTCCTATTGTAGTTCCTTAATTTTTAACTGTTTCCTATTGTTTTTCCTTAATTTTTAACTGTTTCCTATTGTTTTTCCTTAATTTTTAACTGTTTCCTATTGTTTTTCCTTAATTTTTAAATGTTTCATGTTGTTTTTCCTTAATTTTTAACTGTGTCCTATTGTAGTTCCTTAATTTTTAACTGTTTCCTATTGTAGTTCCTTAATTTATAACTGTTTCATGTTGTTTTTCCTAAATTTTTACCTGTTTCCTATTGTAGTTCCTTAATTTATAACTGTTTCCTATTGTTTTTCCTTAATTTTTAACTGTTTCCTATTGTTTTTCCTTAATTTTTAAATGTTTCATGTTGTTTTTCCCTAATTTTTAACTGTGTCCTATTGTAGTTCCTTAATTTTTAACTGTTTCCTATTGTAGTTCCTTAATTTATAACTGTTTCATGTTGTTTTTCCTTAATTTTTACCTGTTTCCTATTGTAGTTCCTTAATTTATAACTGTTTCCTATTGTAATTCCTTAATTTATAACTGTTTCCTATTGTTTTTCCTTCATTTTTAACTGTTTTCTATTGTTTTTCCTTAATTTTTACTGTTTCATGTTGTTTTTCCTTAATTTTTAACTGTTTCCTATTGTAGTTCCTTAATTTTTAACTGTTTCCTATTGTTTTAAACATTTGCCATCGTTTTCGGTAAAAAACAATCAAGTTTTCGTTCAATATCATTCTTAAAATTAGGTAGCGTTTTCGCGAAATCAAGAATAAAAACGAAGCTATTGCTCGGTTCATTTCGGTAGTTGATATAACGTATCCGGAATATGTGGACAATAACGCATGAGTACCGAAATATGGCATTGATGCGTATTCATGTTTTGTTTCTGTGATATCTCTCAAAACAATCTCCACATCATTGTTGTATTAAAGATGGACACTACAGCCAACCTGATGGCATTGTTAATAGATCAGAATGTCAACATTATTTATAAATTTTCATGATATATCCAGGTGTTCTTATCATTGAATGGCGAGAAAACAAAGATCGTTGGACATGGATGAATGAATGAACCGTTGTGGATAAATCAGATAGAAATTGGAGGTTTATTTGTACCAAATATGATGGGATTGTAGAAATAATTGTAAATTTTATTAACGATACCCTAACTGGCAACTTTTGGGGTAGGGCTCACTCTGTATATTAAACTATACATTGTGATCATCAAATTCAAATATATGAACATAAATTTAAAAAAAAAAGATCCCAAACTTTTTCGTGTAGTCCATTAACTCAAGACAAGAAAGGTGGAGTTAAGGATCTCTATATTACGAAAATGTATTTTAAAACTATGTTACATTTCAGACACCTACCATGGTTTCATTGATATGGAAGTTTACCGTTTATAAATCCCGTTAAAAATACATTCAGTCGGTCGTTGGTGATTTGTGGATTTTTAACAGTTATAAAATGGTCAAAGATCAATCCACCTCATGACACTATGGTATGTTTCTAAAATATGTAACATATAGTTTTAAATAATAACCTGTATTAAACATCTCTATATTACTAAAATTAGTTTAGTGTGAATTTTAACAAGAGTCACACTTCGTGCATAATGATCCAGATCTGTGAAACAGAATCGTCCCAATGTTAAATGAATTATGGTTGACGTAAAGATGAAGTAAGGGATAGAGGTCAAACGTTGTAAACAAAAGAGGAGTAACGATGATAAATGACAAATGACAAATTGCGAATGATGAAAGAGAGAAAAAGGTTTTCAAATCGGCCTCTTGGCGGAAGCAATGCGAATGCGACGCGACCAAAGATGTAGAAAAATAATAATCTCAGCAAATGCTTCCGGAATCTTTATCTGTGCACGTTACTCTTTTCGTTAAGTTAAAAAGTTTACTTAGAGAAGTAAATAACTAAAAGATAACGTTAGTCTACTTCTTCTAAGTCCGTTCGCTTCAAGTAAAACCTTGAAGGAAACTCAGCGAACGTCTCCACTTTGTTACTGTCTTCATCAAGAGAATTTTATTCATCTTAGTTAAACAGAGCAGATGGCTAACAGCCACTTATAAAAAAGTGGAAAGCGCGTATAAAACAGCAGGTATAAACATTTGCATGCATTTATAAATAACTATTTTATTTATTTTTTAATGCTACAATATCACGTGTTTCAGATATCAATATACGTATGATATAATCACAATTTAAGTACTATACACGTCAAAGATGCATAAGAGTTCTCAGCGTTTTTGATAAGCCATATTATAACTGCTGTGTCTGCACAAATAATTAACAAGAACACGAAAGTAAAGGTATACAATAATACATTAGAAAGAGAAGTTATATACATATTTACATGTCTTCAGATATACTTCAGTTGGAGATATTCCGGCAGGTGGCGTGTTGCATGTCTTACTGGGGGCAGCATAGGCGTCTTGCCTATTTGGCGGTCGTTGCCGAACTCTCCCGGTATTGGTGATTGATACCTTTATATATCTCACTCACCTGCCTATGTTAATTAGTGGGCGTCTCCACAACAATAAGTTAGTATAAAGGTAGACGTAATTAGCACCAAAACGCTGAAAACATTGGTATTTCACTTTCCATACTTATTCGAGTAATTATCGATCATCAGTAAAGGAAGAAATCAATAATCGCCCCTATATCTATTAGGGCTCTCTGACAGCGGTCTTCATAATTAATTATATAATGTACTTTAGAGCAATGCAATATTCCGGCGCTGTTGAACAGTATATGACTAGTTTTCTTTATTTGTCTGCTTGCCTCGATATTATATCTTTAGAACTTAATTGTCTTTCCTGATATGTTATAATTTTTAGTAAGCAATGGGTTTGAATTTCGGGCTTCAGAATTAAAGGTGATATTCTGACTTCGACCGGTAATACTTTTCACTTCCTGCACTGCTGATTGCATAAGCATGAGACATTAGTGTCTCGAGGTTAAAATAATTAATGTTTTAATGAATATATGAACAAATATGTATATATATATTTGTGTGTCTGATGCAACGTTTTCACCTAAAATACTACGCAATTATAAAAAATGTAGAACATGTGCGTAATAGATTAACAAATTCAATGAGCTAATAAGAAAATAGAAAACAAAAAATAGTGAATTAAGTAGCGTTCGATTTTTAAACGAATATGCAAATAAGCTATGCATTTTTAATTTACTGTGATTTAACAACTAAGTCTATTGGTAGGTTGTTTTCATTTTTAAAATAAAATTAGGTTTTTAACATAAATGCCAGTGCTACAAATAACCTAAATCTGTATAAATAGATAGATATCTATGCACAATTAAATACACATTGTACCTGATTAGCATGTAAATTGATTTGTTTTGTCTTCATATATTGTATAAACAAATATTCTATAAATGATAGCTTCTGTTTAGCTCAGATATAGAGATTTTACAGGTACAACTACTCTTGGGATAGAGTGGACCTGTGAGTTATAGTAAGGCTTACATAAACTAAATAGTTTTTCTTCTTATTTTTGTTCACGTACTTTAAAGAAAGTGAGCTGCCTTTTATGAGGTTACACTTGATAATGTTCTGCGTTAAATTTATATTCAATGTCCCTTTTTAAGATAGATGCTACGCTACCCCTTTTAGGGTTGCTATTTTTACTTTACTGCATTTTGATCTTCTAAGGACTCTGCCTGAAAATTTTTTTATGATTCTTTTTTTTTTAGAACAGTTGTCCCTGATACAACCGGTATAACGTTTATTTCTTTCAGGGATCATGTGGTGTTCAAGTTATTTTTCAGATCTTGACAGCTTGCCTTCTTTTCACTTGTGGCTCTATATAGGGCATAATTATCTGGGTTAATGACATCAATTATCAGAGCAATCCTTTTAAATTTTTGCCAGGTGATATCTGATTTGATGATCTTGTATTTGATTTATCTGCCTGTCTGTATGTCTTTGTCGTAGAAAACTAACGTTCCTGTTTGTCGTTATGAGTGAATGCATAATATGTACAAGATTGTTTATATTTACTTTGTTAGATTAGACTATCATTACTTCAAGTAAGAATGGTCCTGTGAGTAGTCGTGAATGGAGCATTAATCTACATGCCAGTGCTCCAAAATTGGATCTTAACCACTACATGCAATTTTGCGTCACACCCAGAACGATTGAGTTGGCAGGGATTTAATAGTTGACAGGGTTAGAATAAGCAGACAGAAAAAGGGAATGGGGAGATGGATTTGCGACAACATTTCCCAATGGTTTAAAGGGTGGAACGATAAATTTGTCGCCATAAAGAAAACAACACTACAACTTTATTTTAAAACTTTTATTGAAACAATCAATTTGGGTAACTTGATTATGTAGTAGAACTGACATCTGTTCAATGTAACCGCATTCAGCTTCAGTCATCGCCTCGATACGTATTCGGAACTGGGGGCATGCCTTTTTCACCAGCGTCGGCAGGAGTTCGGCGAATACTTGATGGATGGCGGCGATCAGGCTGGCTTTGGTGTTGTGGGAGGTCATGTTGGTGATGTTCTCGATGTATGACCAAACGAAGTAGTCCAGCGTGTTCAAGTCGGAGGAGGGGAGGAACAGTGAGAAAAGGGTACAAAACCGTAGCACTTCTTCTGAACCCAAGCCTGAGTCTCTTTGGACTTGTGGGCCGGCGCTGAGTCCTGCTGCTACACCCAGGATCTGCCACGGCATCACCACACTCTTCAGCACATCCAGGTACACTTTGGTGTTGACTTTCAAGCATAATGTGGCTCTCCCTTGAAACCACATCAAAAACTATAACCGTGGCAGGAAACTTCGTTGAGATGTGCCCTCAAGCGTTGGACCGATGGCGCTGGCAATGGTCCTGTGGTCACAACTTGAACCGGTAAAGAACATAAGTCGTACAGCAGTGCATCTTTGATCTCGCTCGTTGAATATTGTGTCACTTTATAGAAGACTCCAATCGCTTTGGGATTTGTACAAAACTGGCCAACTAGTAGATGATCTGCATCAAAAAAGAAAACCGGTTTTCATTAAATGGAAATGGAATCAGGTCGTCTTTTCTATAGCGACAATTTTATTGGTCCACACTGCACGAGAAAATTTAGTGTCGAGACAATGTTTTTTGGAACTGTGAAAATACTATGACTCTGGATTAAAGTAAACCTTGGGTATAAGTAACTAAAAGATAAGTCCATGTTTAATAAAGCTTACATATCCGGACGTCGCTATTAGATGCTTCTTAATTTATTAGCACCTATTTTTTCTTTAATTTAAAACAAAATATCTTTTACTAGCAGGGAGACCCGACGTTGCCCGGGGTTGAATGATGATAAACGACTGTTTCACACTCCCATATTTTTATTGTCAACGAAATCGGTGAAGTCACCAATTTTTCAATTAAATCGATTGCTCTAGTTGGGGACCCATCGTGGTTCACCGGGAGTAAGCTTCACATGCCTCCCCGAACTTAGTCTACAAAACATTGCATAGTAGATAATCTACTGTTGATATTGTAAAGGTATTTTCACAGATCATGATTTGAATTCAAATTTAAAATACACAAGTCAAGTATCATGCTTCAATTGTGTTCTAAACAGATATATTTATTTCGTATGCGCACCTGTCATAGCAATTGTCGCAGTGATAATGAGAGGAATTTAAGCTTAAAATGAAAAAGTCAATTATAATGGTGCAATAGTGCTCTAAAGAGATATATTCATTTCGAACGCGTCCTTCTCATATCAAAAAACCTACTGAAGATTTTATACGCCACGCTTTTCTGCTTGTGTCGTAATAAAACTTCTCAAATGCACTTATGATGTTAGGCTGTATAAGATGTTAACTTTGGTCAACATCGCATGTTCCTCCTTTCATCGGAACATTCCGATACAAAACCTAAGCTCAGAACACTAACTAAGAACACTGCTAACCACATAAATTACCTTCGTGTGAAATTGTATAACAATCGATCCAACCATTTTCGAGTTCATGTGAAATAAACTCTCTCACATACACACACACACAATGTTCCTTTTATATAATAAAAGATATACATACAGGGTGTCCCAAAAGAAGCTGACGGATTTGAATTTTGAATTCGATTGAAAATGCCTCTCTACGATAAATATCGACTCCTTGATGGTGTAATGGCTCATGATGACTTTATCTAGATGCTCGGAAATCTTTTTTCGCTAGTTTAATGCTTCTATTGTTGTATCTTATATTTGATCAATTCAGCTTCTTTTGGGACACCCTATATATAAAATATTACTTGTTTCTTAATTTTGCCAAAAGTGTAAATAATTTGGATTATTTAGATCATTCCGACTAATATTCTTATCTGGAGTGTTATTCTTACAACATTTTGGCCGATGTAACTTCCGACCTTCTTCAGGTGTATCTTGTCGAACTCGGGAATCTTTCTGTCATACCGGGAATCTGCACGGAATTTCGAGCGGAACTTTAGTAAACAGGCAAAGTTCGATTTGATGAGATATAGTTTTTGAGTCATCAATGTTTTCAAGGCATCATTTCCAAAATACTTCATACAACATGGAGAAGTAAGGCCCTGATTATACATTGACAATCCTTACGCTGCCGGACCAGAATATGCAATCTCACGTTTAGATTTTTGTTTTAGTTGTTTAATTTGAAGTTCATTTATAATAATATGTAAACTCTTGCAAATAAAAAATATGCTGAATCACTCAAGTGGTTCAAATATTATCTGATTTCGTTGTCTTTTTTGCAACCACCTGCCACCTGCCAAGGTCGGACAGGTTTCATTGTAAGTGTGATAGGATGGACCCAGAGGTTTTGACGGGGCCAATGAAAGAACAGACACTCCATTCATACTTTCCTTATATTGTTTAATGCATATCGTTCTATAGATTACTAGCTTCAAGCCGTGGAACGTCTATTCGTGAATTGCTAATGGCTCAGCGAAATACTTCCTACTAATCATGCGCCACTGACTTTGCAAGCGTTGGATAAAACCTTTAGTGTGTTCATTAATGGGTAAGAGGTATTGTAATGGCCGATAGAATGACGCATAACGCATGGTTGGGCGCATTTGAAATTATTTAAATTTGTGCTTATATTTATAGTTTTCTGTGTGTGTGTTGTTATTTTTTTATAATATGCCAACAGATTCAAATTGAAAATGTGGAAATTCAAATTAAAAAGGTTGAATGTAAAAAAAAAAAAAATCATGAACTTCAAGATGAGCAGATCGAATTGTGAAATAAAAGTTTTTTTAACCTTCAAAATTATAAGGTTGTACTTCAAATTAAAAATACTGAACTTCAAATTGAAAAGGTTGAATTTTGAAGTAAAAGCATTAATAAGAGTAAAATGATTGGTTTCCAAATTATAAGGCTATACTTCAAATTAAAAAATTTGAACTTCAAATTAAACTTCACCTCTCCGACTCACGACAAAGCGGAGAGCACGTGCAACACTTAATATTTCCAAGTTGTCACCCATTTTAGTACCGGACAGGCTCTACGATGCTTAACCGTTGAACTACCGGAAACCAGGGTGTCAGCGTTATCACGTCGTATATCTCTCGCGAACAACAACGTATATTGTTGGTGTAAAATTATATGGCCGTATTTAACGCTGATTACTCCCTAAACATTTGGAGAAGACAGTTTATGGCACACTGTTTAAGGGATCATATTGCTGTCAATATCATCTCGAAGATAAACCAAGTATTGGTAAAATAATCCTTATCCCATACCCTTAATGTTGCATTCCTGTGCTTATTTTACAAGTACTTTAATGGAATGTGCTCTACCAAACTCGTAGCATTTGAGCACCCTCGGCGTAAATACGCTCGACCGACCCAACTAGAAGCAAAATCCTATCCTTTTACCGTAGAGGTCCCTAGATACCGAAAAGTTTTCTGCTATATTTTATTTCCCTTTTACGACTAGACTTTGGAATTCCCGTCCTGTTTCCCGCCTCACTTACTGTACAAATATGCAAACATTTATAATATAAATAATGTATGTATGTTTGTGTGTCTGCTCCAGACTTTCCACAAAGGCGACAGATTATTACGAAACCGGTATCGTTTTGAAGCTTAACCGTTTGAACGACAAATATTGAAAAATTCGCTAAAAATATTAATTCCTTCACCCTCAACTTGGCACTTTTCTACAGGGAGGGGTAGCAAAAATCGTTCCTTCATGACAATTTAGGCAAACACGCATGCGCAAAAGCGTTCTTTCTTGAATTAGTTTAAATATAAAACCCCGACCTAACTTCGCTCACGCGAGCATAGACCAATCGTTATAGTGGCAACATCGTTATCTTTATATTACACGTTCGAGCCTAGATATCACATATATATTTTTTTTCGAGTTTTAAAGTTTTAATGTTGAAACAGAGGTTATTTATGCCATTTTATGTTCTTTTTTTTAATTTTTCCATCACGTTCGCTGTTTATTGTTTTTGTTGTTTTTGTTTTTGTTTTTTCCGATATTTTTACGTATTTTTAACATTTAAGCAGGATTATTTATGCCATTTCGTGTATGTTCCGGTATTTTTTCCGAATGATATTAAGAATTTTGCTTATTCGGACTATTAAATTGTGGACAGACAACCGCATGGTTTAAAGAGTTAATTAACAAAGAAAAGTTGTGAATGAAGTTATTCTGGAGGTCGAAGTGCAGTCCTTACTACAAACAAAAATAAGTAAACACAATAAATTAACACTTCTACTTTGACAAAAGGGGGCCAATTCATCATATCGCCGTAGATTTCAGTTTGAACTTCCGTATAGATTCCCGAGTACGACCAGAAGGTATTCGAATTCTGAAAGATTTACTATAAGCGATTTAGAGGTTACATCGTCCTAAACGTTGTTGATATAACAACCAAGATCGTAATTGTCGTTCAAACAATGCAAATAATACTAATTAGCGTTTGTTTGAACTATTTATCCTCCTAGATGATGGTATGACAAAACGGTCGAAAAACGCTGGAAAAATGGTGGGATCTTTCTATCGATCCAGTAGATATCTCACTGCTGATGCTATTCTCTACCTATATAAGAGCCAGGTACGTCCAAGGATGGAATACTGTTGCCACATCTGGGCAGGAGCTACTAGAAAGGACTTGTCCTGCCTTGATAGAGTTCAAAATAGACTTCGTAGCCTCGTAGGAGATGTCCTTTTCTCCTCCTTGCAACCTCTATCTCACAGAAGAGATGTTGCGAGTTTGTCTCTGATGTATCGTTATTTTCATAGAAAGTGTTCAACTGAGCTTCAATCTATGGTCCCCCCTCGCCAAACTTTCACAAGAAACACTCGTCTAGCTGTAAACACTATCAATAATTTCCCCCACTCTTTATCTGTGCCTAAACCTAAACGTAGATTCCATGAACAAAGCTTCTTTCTTAGAACTGCACGCCTGTGGAATTGTCTTCCGTTTTCCTGCTTTCCGGCTGACTACAATATGGTTGTGTTCAAGTCTAAAGTAAATAAGTTCTTGATGAGCCGTTCCATATAAGTTATTAAATTTACCAAATTTTCATTACTAATGATTACTATATTGACCAATTTCTACTGTACACTCTTTAACCCTTATCCTTGAGTGGCCTCTGGGCCTTGATAATGTGGTGATGCCTTTGTAAAAAAAAAAAAAAAATTAGAATTTGAAAAGCCAGCACCTGAAAGAAAGAACACACTGACCTGCGAAAAAATGCTTCGCCAACTCCGTCAATATTTCTCCTGTAAATTAGGCGAGTGACAATACGCTAACCCCTTTTCAAAAAATAAGTAGACGAAGCCTCAGAGGGTAGACCTCATACAACTGCGCAGAACTAGAGATATGCATTAGCCAACAAAGAGCAACCTCAGTTCTAGAGTTGTAAGCCATGTTTTGTTTCAGAACAGTTTCCGATGGTTAGATGTTCTATACAAGTCCTGGAAGTGAATGGTTCTCAGTAGACAGTTTTTGAGTTGGAAGCGAAAAAACAAAGATTCTTCCCGTGTTGGCACGAAGAAAACATATGCGAAGTTGCTACGGAAAAGGTTTAATTTTTATGGAGCAATTCTGGTTTCTTATTGGTTCGTAGCAGAACGTTAATTAATTCGATTCGTCAGTTCCTAGCAGCATCGTTTATAAATAAAATCTTCCGACTGTGGGGATCATACCCCCATTAATTCGTCTGATGGGGAAGGTCTCCTAGCGGCTTCGGCTGCAGGGAGACTGTAGAAGTACTCGTCAAGGATCCGTTCTTGATACTCAGCCCGACAGGTGAGGGGCCGGGAACCGGCCCAGCATCTGTCGGACTAAGGTACACTGCCTTGGTAATAGGTAGGAGGTCCACCCTCCCAGGCCTTGCCACTGGGCTTTCCGGTGGAGTAAGTTTATCGCTTACTGCCTGAGGCGCCCCGACCGGGGAATACCGATGTTACGTTGTTGCTCTATAATAAAAGGTTGAGTGTGTTTGTTGCGTCATCTCTAATGATGGATTAGAAGAGATGACGTGTTATATTATATATTTATGCTGTATCATAAAGGGAATCGTGTGTGAGTGACATGTATTTTCAGAACCTACCTCTGCTTCTTCGATGTTGGACCATCTGGAAATTTCTCGTCCTGGAGGAACACTTGATACCTGTTTTTGCATGAGGATGCAATCACTCCAAGACAAGGAATTAGTTCTATAGTTTATTTCACTTTTCACAGATGTCCTGCAGAAGTTGGAAAGTGAAATCGGCCTGTGTGGGTTCTTCTTCTACACACGTCAGCGTTCGTCCCCCCCCCCAGTGAAGAGGAGGAGACAACGGGAAGCCGTCCGTTGTCTTCTGAGTCCAAATCAAATCTCAACGATTCAGCTAATCTGATCACATGACTCACACGCAATCAAATCAGCTGATCTTTTACTTCCGGCCAAAGTGTCTACACTATAACTCACCCCTCTCTCTCTCTCTCTCTCTCTCTCTCTCTCTCTCTCTCTCTCTCTCTCTCTCTCTCTCTCTCTATCCATTCTCTAAAATTCCTTTCCCCCTTATTTATAAAAATGTATGACGAAGACATACATTTTTTTACTACCCACTTTTACTAAGGGAATCCTAAGCTCACCCCACTGGCAAAGGAACTGTTATACCATTATTCAATAAATCATGAATCAAATAAATAAAATTACATCTACAAATAATACCATGTGGCGCGAATCCTTGCGCCCTCGAAGGTCAACAACTCTCTGTGACCCCATGGCCTCCATCTCGCATCTTAGAATCATGCAGAGATCACAATATCTTTCGTCAATCTATAACGCGTTTCCACAAGCGCATGACTCATACAAGATAAAAGATTTTTCTTATAATATTACGAGAGCATTTTCCTATGTCTCCTGCCGAATTACGCATCCGGAGAAAATCCCACGAAAAAACGACAAAAAAATAATAATTCTACAACCATTTCGAAAATTAGAATAAATATCGACTGAAACTTTGACTCTTCCAAACTTAAGAACTAGTTGACCCCTTATTCAACTCAGTAGTGTATCTTTTTTCTCCTACACTGCTTAAATCTTATTTCTTTCTCTTTTTTAACATCTTATCATTATTATTACTATCATTATTAATTAACCTGTTCTTACTTATAAATTAACCATTATCTGAATAAATCCCACAAGGCAAAATTCACTCCTCCTCCTTCTGCGAAAAAAAAATACATGTCCAAGAACAAGAAAAAACCTGCACAATTCAGCTGTGAGAAAACATCAATCGCATGAAAATATAAATTTTAAAAAAATTCTTACAATCATTCACAAAGTCTCATCTCACCAATAAAAATACAAATAACAAAAACATATTCGTGGAAACCCAAAATTGTCCACGTCAGCACATTTTGAGGTCAGGTTACACAACATTTGACCACCTCACAGAATCTCAAAAATAAAAAATAATTTTTTTTTTTAAATCACAATCATTTACAAAAAATACATAGACATTTACAATTAAAATACTTAGTCGTTTCCAAAAACAAAAAAACGACTCACTTAAAATTTTCAGACAATCCTTCAAAAACAAAAATTCAACACAAAATAACAATCGATGGAAACTAAATTTGTCCACGTCACCCAACACTTGTGGTTTTCTGAAAAAAAATCACCTTTTACTTATCCGAGTGACTTTTATTATGGCCTTTTCTGCGATTTTCTCTACTGCCACTTACGCCAGGTCAGGGGAACTCCAATTGCTCCCTGACGCTGGACAGAAACACATTTCGCTTTGCTATATTGGAAAAACTTTTTTTCCAGGTCGGTAACCGCGACTGCCTTTCAAGGCATATAGCTCAGCGAAAAATATCGGGATTCAATCCATGGATTTTTCCATGTTGATCCTACTCGAAATCACAGAATCCCATCACCCTAAGACAACACTTGTGTTTTTTTCTTGTTTTTTTTTTTTCATCTAAAAAACATACATTTTAACATTTCATAAAAGAGTTTACATACAATAACATTTTTCCACACCAGAAACAACATTCTCACGAAAAAAAAACCCGTACAATTAGTGAAAAAAAAAACAATTCCACATTAGCAGAAAGTATCCATTGTTTCTTAACAAACAAACACACAAAAATACACATTGTCTTTCCCTAAAAGTACGCAAAGCTTTTACAATTTTGCAACATTCTAACTTGATAATAGTTTAACCTATAAATTCATAACAAATATTTGATTAATGTGTTTCTCGCAACTGTGACAGTCATCTCATTCACCTCTATAACTAAAGTTTATGTTCTATATCTTCTTTTTTTTTCTTCTTTTTGTTTTTATCAGTATGTCGATTTAGCTATCTGTTTTTTTTTTCTTATTTCTCTTTATTTATCAAATAATATAACTATACATAATTTCAATGTGTCTTTTTTCCGTTGTGTCTATATATATTTGTTTCACCGCTGTTCAATGAAAGGACCCTACGTTGTTGTTTTTTTTTTAACTGACCGTATATCTTTTATCATTCATTACGGCATATCGGCCTTTTTTTAAATATTTTATTGTAAACTTTAGTTTTCTGTGTGCGTGTGTGTCCAATTTTTTTTTTCTTTTTTGTTCGCATTTCTGTGATCGTGTAATTTTTTTTTCTGTGGTATTATTTATTTATTTTTTTAATTATCTTGGACCCTTTTAAAACGTTGTGTTTCTTTTTTTTAAATTTTTTCCGTGGTAACCGAAGTTCTTTTTTTTTCTTTTTCTTTTTTTTAAACCCACCCTTGCTGGTTGGTCTGGTCGCTTACGGCTCCAAATTGTGTTTGTTATATTGTCTCTATAATAAAGGGTTGAGTGTGTTTGTTGCGTCATCTCTAATAATGTATTAGAAGAGATGACGTGTTATATTATATATTTATGTTGTATCATAAAGGGAATAAAGACATGTATTTTCAGAACCTACCTCTGCTTCTTCGATGTTGGACCATCTGGAAATTTCTCGTCCTGGAAGAACACTTGATACCTGTTTTTGGATGAAGATTCAATCACTCCAAGACAAGGAATTAGTTCTATAGTTTATTTCACTTTTCCCAGATGTCCTGCAAAAGTTGGAAAGTGAAATCGGCCTGTGTGGGTTCTTCTTCTACACACGTCAGCGTTCCCCCCCCCCAGTGAAGAGGAGGAGATAACGGGAAGTCGTCCGTTGTCTTCTGAGTCCAAATCAAATCTCAACGATTCAGCTAATCTGATCACATGACTCACACGCAATCAAATCAGCTGATCTTTTACTTCCGGCCAACGTGTCTACACTATAACTCACCTCTCTCTCTCTCTCTCTCTCTATCTCTCTCTCTCTCTCTCTCTCTATCCTTTCTCTAACACCGACGGGGTTACTCAGGCAATTTTTACAATTGCAGGAGTGCCTCTCCTTTAGGGGAGCCTGCTGGATCCCCACCTTCCGGCCTTGTGCCACATATTGCTGTGGTGGGCAGCAATTAAATCTCTACCCCCATTGTTCGTGATGGGTATGGTCTCCTAGCGGCCTTGGCTGCAAGGAGACTGGGTAGAGTGCATGTCAGGGATCCGTTTTTGACACTCAGACCGACAGGTACGGGGCCGGGAACCGGCCTTGTACCTGTCGAACTTTGGTACACCGCTTGGGTATCACCCAGGACGTCCACCCTCCCAGACCTTGCCACCCGGCTTTTAGGTGGGGTAAGATTATTGCTTTTCGCCTAAGGAGCCCCAACCGGGGAATGCTGACGGGGTACCCAGAAAATTTTTGTTGAGGCAAGAGTGTCCCTCCTTTAAGGGAGCTTGTCTGTTTTCCACCTTCCAACCTAATATCTACCCCCATTATAATTAAAAAAATATTACAATAATGACTTAGATTCCATTGGCAGAAGGTCAATGAAAAGCTTTATGTCTTATCTTAATTCTTCTGAACTCTTATTTATATATATCAGGTCGGTGCAAGAGTCTTTTCCAGTTTGTAGAAGGACATTTTAAACCGTTATAATTTATTTTATGCATATTGTTATTACTTAAACATATCACCAATGATTAATTTGTAATGTTTTATCAATTAAGCATTATTAAGACTTTTCTGCAATATTTTCACCCATGGTGAGCCAAAAATGACCTTTCATCGTCAGGAGAAAGGGAGTTATCTTCCATCATGGTAATGCATGTTCTCACACAAAATTAAAAATCACCTGCCATATTGGTTTGGAAATCCTGTACTTACCAACAACCTTGCTCCTTAGTATTATCAATTATTTCGAGAATTATAAAAAAAATTAGATTGTCTTAGGTTACCACCACGAGAGGAGATTTGGCATGAGTTAGATTCATAGTTTATACTTAGCCATAAAGAATTTTACAAGCGAAGCATTTATAAACTCATTGATGGAATAATGCGAAAGAGAGCAAAGTCGTTATTTTTATGATGAAAGGTTTTTCCTTTAAAGATGTAATTTTAAATCGTCTAAAACTTTTGACCGACCTGGTAGATTGCAATAGCAATACAAGGCAACTTAATAGCTATTTTATTATTTGGAATAATTTCGAACTAATCTGGATGGTGCTTACTTTTTATTTTTAAGTACATATTAAGTTTGAGTAATTTTTAAAAAATCGTTCCCTGTGCGATGATTTGTTAGAGTTGTCCCTAGGGGTAAGTGGAATAATCTTGTATAGAAGACGAGACTACAAGGACACACTATCGTCGCGGCGGTGGCGGCTATGGTGTAAAATAGCACAAGAGTGGTTGGGGTTTGTCACGGAAGGACAGAAGTGGAAGAATATTCGTAGGTAATAGAGATGTCATGGAGGCGAGAGAAGCCGAAATAAAGGTGAATAAATAGGATTTCTTTTTTATACAGCGCACCTGGGCATTTTAGGGAGAACGAAAAAGATAAGGGGGGGGAGACAGATTTTTCTTATCAGATGTCGCTTTCGTGATGGATACGGGGGCACTGAAGCATTGCAGGACATTTTATTCCGACTATGTTTTTGTTTTTTTTAATATCAAGGTCAGAACAATAAGAATCGACGCCATGTTACCTGCTGATTCTAAAAAGGCGTGTATAAATTGGATCAACCTATACATACACATACACACGCACACACATGCATATATATACACACACGCACACACACATGCATATATATACACACACGCACGCACACACACACACACACACACACATATATATATATATATATATGTATATATATATATATATATATATATATATATATATATATATATATATTGTTTCAATTTTGGAATGTGTTCGTAGATATAATTTGAAGCGTATGCATTGGGTTTATTGCTCAATAAGAAAAAGAGCTAGATATTAATATTTATTTATATAGACATATACTAGGTGATTTCAATAAGTTTCCAGACTTTTTTGTATGGGCACTTTTATCGATAGTATACACATGAAATTCTGGTACCCTTCGAAGTAATCTCCTCTGACTGCAATGCACTTGTTGTACCTTACCAATAACTTATGGAAGGTCCCATGGATGTCTTCTTGTGTAAGCATGTCAATGATCCTCGTCACAGCTTCTTCCATCTCCTCAGTTGTCTCATAACGACAGCCTTTAAGTTATCTCTTGAGCTTAGAGAATAACAAAACAATCAGAGAAAGCAAATTCAGGAAAATAGTGAGGGTGGGGAACTGTTTTTATGCTCATCTGGGTCACATATTTTGGCAGGAATGGAGTTGCGGACTGATCTATTCGCGCAAATTTTCCGCATCTTCAGTTCTTCGTGAATAACTGTGTCTACAGTTCACACACTGGTATCAAACTATGTACTTATTTTCTCTATGGATAAATGACTGTCCTTCACCATGAAATTCTTTATTTGGCCAATCAACTCTGGTGCTCTGACTTCCTTACTCCCCACACCTATCACCAGTTCCAACAGACTTCTTGCTTTCATTTAATCTTTTATATCACTTAAAAATCGAGCCCAATTAATGCAAACTGATCCAAAAAGCAGTCTGAAGCATTTAAAACATTTCTTTGCTATTTTTCCAAGTCTAAAACAATTTTATTGCATGTCGTTCTTCTAAAGTGTCCGCGCGTCTATATTGCATTGTTGAAATCCATTAACTGTGACAATCAGGCGTTAGTAGGGTGTATTCCAATTTCTGCTGTAGCTGTTCATTTGAACCTGAAACTATAAAAATTGGTCAGTCATCTCATAAGATATATAGCAATAAGATCCTGAATTTTCAAGAAGCGTCGACAATTTTAAATGTCTGTAAAAAAAGTTTAGAAACATATATAAGGCACCTCGTACATTGCTGTGCTATACCGGTATGGCAATATTTCTATCTGTAGTTATTAATAACTAAGATCTCATCAAGGATAAATGTCCGTATTTTCATTTAATTACACATTGCATACCTAAAGAAAAAAAAAGATACTTATTATACCTGATTAATTATTTTATTAATACCTATATATCGAAAAGCTGGATATGCCAGTGTAATAAAATCTGTTTGATGTGTAACCCAACCAGCTCCGATCATCGGAGATTGCCCCAAGGAATTTTAAGGGAAGCTGAATTGGAGCTATGGTTTAAGATTGACTCAGAAGGGGGGGGGGCTAATGATAGTTGAATTATAGCCTGCTATTTAGGTGACGATCCCGGGCGATTGCCGGTGACCCTGCTGGTTGGAAAAAGAAAGAGCTTGGTCGCCAATGTAAAATGCGTTTCCTTTGCTGAAGAAGAAACATATTCAGGAACATTATACAATATTGTTTTGTAGATGGTGCTTTGAGGAACTCTATTTAGACTAGAAGTGACCTTAGCAAAGATTAACTGCTGAGTGAGAAATCGTTGATGGGAAATGTTGTTACTTAAGTTACCTCATTGGTGTGCATGGGTGAGGAAGCTAATTATCCAATAAAGGTGAACCAGATAACGAAGTGATAAACAAGGATTGGTTTGATGAGAAACCCCGGCCCGCAAAGACTTACACCACCTTCCTATTTATAAGGCACTGCCGAGAAAGGAAAATTAGTTTGGGAGCAGTTGGAAGTCGTTTTTCTTATTCACCGTTCTTGGGAGCCCGCGTTGTTGTCCACCGTTCCACCCTGCGTTAAAAAAAAACTCGTTCACTTATCGACTGATAAGCAAGGAATCAGTTGTTAAAACAAGAAAAGGCCCCGTTTGAACGACTATCGAAATTGCAAGACAAAAATATATGATCGATGTTTATATTTTATTTTTCCTGTTGATAAACAGTATATAATTATTTTTCTTCTTGTAATAATAAATCTTAATGACGAAAACTAAACCCAGAGTCTATTATTCATCGTTATTACTTGTGCGTTGACTTCAGAGATGAAAAACCGTATTGAAGTGATATTTTTCAGCGAACTGCTAAAGAGAAAGAGGGTCGTTAGCCTTCTACATTCAGCATCCGGTCCGCAGCGTCATATCAACCGTGTCATCGTGGAAGCGGCTGAGACTTTTATGGGTGTTCGAATCGAACCATATAAAACTTCGCTTGTAACCGGGTGTAACTGGGCACTTTCGTGTTATATTTAATGACCGGTTGCGCGTTATATATATATATATATATATATATATATATATATATATATATATATATATATATATATATATACAGGGTGGCCCATAAGTCACTTTACAGTTTGAAAATCTTTAATCAATATATATGTAACGTACGGGTGTATGAATATGTATGTGTGTGTGATTGTGGGTGCGTGTGTCCATATATATATATAGATATATATGGGTGGATGAATGTATACGCATCTGTATATGTGTGAGTATATATATGTATGCATATATATGGGTGGGTAAATGCATTCGTGTGTGTATGTGTGTACATGGATGTATGCGTATGTGTGAGCCCCTGCATATGTCTCCATATATATGCATGTGTGTGTCTGTATGTGTGTGTGCCTGCATACGTATTCGGATGTATGTGAGTGTGTATGTGCATGCATGTATGTATATATATATGTGTGTGTGTGCATGTATATGCATGTGTGTGATTGTGTGTGCATGTGTGTGTTCACATATCATCTCCTACCTATTCTCCATCTTACTTGTCTGTGTGTGCGTGTATTTATGTTTGAATGATTAAATACATATATGCATGCGTGTTTTGATTGGGAAAGACAAAAAACATAACCAATATGTGTGTGATATGTTAGTGGGTGGATGTGTGTGAATACGTGTATGGGTGTGTAGGTGGTTATGTATATATGTATGCTCCTACACATATTTCTGTGTATATGCGTGTGTATATGTGTATATACCTGCGTGCGTGCGTATGCGTGTGTGTATGTATATGTACATGTATGTATATGTATGTGTGTGGGATTGTGTGTGAGAGTGTGCTATACATGGGGAAAGAAAGTCATATAAAAAAAACATAAAAACCTTCACCAAATGGACCAAAAACACCCTTTTTGAACTTAACTCTGACTGGACACTACCAACACTTACTGTTGGGGACAGAATGTCTGAGACCACATCACTCTGAAAAACACATTTAGTATCAGCAGATATAAAAATAACATTTCAAACGTCCATTAAAAAAAAACTTTTTACGAAGATATCTTAAGGGAGCGAAACAAAGCTTGAAACGCATTATAAAAATATTTTAAAATAAAAACATGATAAAAGGCTGAAAACCCCACAGTTGTTGATGGCTACACTCTTTTAAATATATATATATATATATATATATATATATAACTACTTCATTTACTCACATAAAATTAATATACAAAAGTATAAATTTATGCGTAAACTTTAAGTATTTACTTCAAAATTGCTCAATACGTAGGTAGAGCTAGTTAGTAATTTATAAAATATGTATGGCGATAAAGCTACACTGAATATTCCACGTTTCCTTCACTCTAGGATTCTTCGGGCTTATCCCTATATATATATATATATATATATATATATATATATATATATATATATATATATATATATATATATATATATATATATATATGATTAAATACCGTGTATATTAATATATACTTTGTTCGAAGCATGCATTCGGTTTGAAATGTTATCTCAACATTGATGGTTGTGATAGATGTAAGGTATACTATATAGTTAACAGTTACATATTTTTATTATATTATTATTTATATCCCTCTTTCACTCTGGATCTTTAATGAGAATTAATGCAAACAGACTAATGACATTTCCTTTCTGTTTCATGTTATGCCGACTGATTGCAGTTGTACGCTAATTTGAGATAAAAAGAATTTATTTTTCATCAAGTAATGTAAGGGCTAAAATTGGTCTGATTTTATGGAAATCGCTCGAGACAAGACATGAAGCCCATTGATATGAGTAACTAACAAGAACGAAATCTGATTATTGCAGTATAGAAGATGGCTGTTGACCTTAGTCTTGAAAAGACCAAAGCTGTAGGTAGAAAGAAACAAGTGACAGTAAAAGGGTACCACAACCCTGCAGTCTTTGGAAAAAAGCTACTGGGATAGAAAGATGTATTAGAATGAAGTATTAAAACAGCGAATTGACGGAGACCTCTTGACAAACGAGTCAAACGAGCTGGAACAAAGGAAGCAGGGAATAGATCATTCAATTCTCAGAAACACATGCCATAATAGACTTGTAAAAAAATACTAAGTCTAGCAACATCATGTCTGTGGGAGAGAGGTTGCAGTGAAGTGAGGGGCCAATCGAATATTGGATAGGTTGCTGCCATTTATAGAAAACCTTCAAATAGAACACAGATTCACCAACCCAAATATGGCTATGATACTCCACGCATGGTTTGATAGTAGATTTGTAGATATAGAGATTAGCCGCAGGTGTGAGACAGTGTTTAGAGCAATAAAGAGAACTGATTTTACGAGAAGCAAAAAGAGCTATGGATTTGATTTATGGAGTTCAAGAAAGATTTGATAGGAAATACCAATAAGTCTTAGAGTCGATTTGTCATCGAGAGCAGGGCCATCTATATGTAAAAAGGGGCACGCCTGTGATTGAAAGACAATAGTTGAGTCTAAACAGGATTGAACAAAACAAGGCATTTTTTAACCCAGTCCATAATAGAACAGAAATCAACTTCTAGATCAACTGCATATTTCAACTGATCCGAGAAATATGTGCGGGAAGCGATACCATCATCGGCATAAATATTAACTTTCTGAATAATATTTTCTGGGAGGTCATTTATATAGAGAAGAAACACCAGCATTGACAGGAAAAGAAAATGAAGATACTTTATTAAGATAACAAGATTTATTCGCAAACTTCGATTAGAAAAAAAGACCTTACAATATAAAGAACCTTACTACAAATACCATAACCACGAAGTTTATCTAGAAGACTAGGATGCCACACTCTGTCAAACGCCTTTTGAAATGTCAAGCGAAATGACTTTATCCTATTCTCAATTATCCAGAACTGACACATCCGTTAAGTTATGCAGTTAATATATAAGCTGTTAAACGAAAACTACGAAAGCCATACTGGATATCATTTAAGAGGTCCTGACTTCCAAGAAAATGAACAAGGCTGCTGTTGACCAACGTTGCTAATAACAGAGAGAAGAGTAACAGGCCTGTTAACGAAAATCAGATGCTTCCGATTTTTCTGAAATTTTAACATTAAGAATTAGACATATGAATTAATAATATTCGCAATATTTCAGTTTCTTGAGACTATTTGAAAGGTTTCTTTTTATTGAGGAGTGCATAATATGGGCACATCGTCCTATTTGAAAATTAACATATTGCGGATTAAAATTAAATTAGAGCCATTGTCATCTGATGTCAGTTATAAAAGGTTCAATTAATGTTAACTTTATATTAAACTTAGGCAATCAATAGTATAATTTGTCTAAAATCGAAATCATGAATTGGACCCTATAAGGTTTGGAACAAGGATCATATACAAAAGCTTTAGTATCAGTAAGTGTTGGGACGATTAATTGGTATCAGAATCGGGAATCAGAAAAATCGAAACTTTTTAGGATATCCGAATCGATATTGAAATCGGAAAACACTGTGCCTATTTCCCGATGCTAAAAACGATTCTTTTGATTGTATTTTTTAACACTGCAAGGAGTAATGTTAAAATGATAAATATTTATTGATTTTTAATCTACCAGTGGAACTAAAATGCGTAGATCATCCCTCACAAGTGTATTCTTACGTTTGAGAAAATATGTGTACATTTTACAAGTGTTTTTACGGTAATTGGCAAAAATCAACATTATAGTAAAATATTTAGAGATTTATAAAAAAAAAATCTGAATCGGAATTGGTAATTGCATCGGAATCGGGAATTTAGTGCGGAATGAGGGATTTAGTATGGAATCGAGAAAATATTGGTATAATCACATCACTAGTATCAGTATATTTTTTCTGTTGAATAATGAAGAATATTGGAAGATTGAAAATAATGCATGAACAAATGAAGGTTTATTTTATTTATCTCTTTTCAGGAAGTTAGACACAAGGTCAAATGTAGGTTTGTCACAGTGGAACTTCCAGGTTTTCGAGTCGTATCGTTTTCCAGTTAGCCATTGTCATCGCGTAAAATGACGGTTTACGTTATGTATGTATTGTGTGATGTAGAAGACACAAATGTATCAACTCCGGTTCTCCCTTAGTATAATTGGATCTTCCTAATCTACAAAAATATCAACCTTTCTCACATGATTGAATTGGTTCCCTGTCTCTAAACATTTATAAAATATCTATTTTCTCTACTTCCCGTTTTCTAGTGCTCAGCAAAGCAAAGCTATAATCTCTAAAACTGGCAGCAAATATTTAAAACAAAGTATGAAATCTACAAGTTAAAAAAAAACATCTTTTCACAACTCTATGCGAGATGGCCTTTTTTTACGATGTACTGGTACTTGTATTTGAGGTGACATTCGACCAGGTTTATTGAACTTCCGCCTATCCTTAAACACACAGCTGAACTGATGAAGGTAGACAGCGCGCAACTATCCGCAGCGGCCTAGATAGTGATGGGCAAATAATTGTAAATTGTAGACCTGTAGATCGAAGTTATGTTCGACATCTCCTGGCCTCCGGGGCGTTTTCACCAATCTTGGATATGTTCTGAAGATATCGCTTCGTGGATGAACCTTTCTGGATTGTAGTGCAGAGTGTGGCTAACCCAGCAAACTTTTCTTTTTAGAAGAGATTAGTTAAGAGGGATCTTTCAATGCCTCCCAATTTGAGTATTGAAGACGAAATGGTGCCTGCCGATCCGCATAATTCGGCGGACGTAAATTGATCGAACATATCTAACTTTTATAATCTGCAGTGTTGATCGGTCAGGTTTGTCAACCGTAGGGAATGGTCGTACGGACAACACAATCCTCGATTAAGTTAAGATGGGATGCTTTTACCAAGAGCTAAACATTAACTAATTATTCAAAACATTATATTATTTGAAACACAAGCACTGTGCATCTATAATATAAATATCATCTGTCTTTTTACATGCATGTGTGTATGTTCGTACGTCTGCCTAAAACTTTAGACAATATATATTACGAGATTTAGTATCGTTTTGAAGCCTGGCCCTTCGTCGACAAATATCATTAAATCCTTCACCTTCGCCGACAAAGATCATTAAATCCTTCACCTTAAACTTTTCTACAAGGACGGGTCGCTTTTTTCGCCAATATTTTCGAAAGTCATCCCCTCTTTTCAGTTGACTAGCCTTAAGTTAAACCTTTGTCATTTCCGGTTAGGCGATAGACGCAACAGTAAAGACGTCATGGTTTGGGATTTTTTCACGTTCCTTTTCTCCTTCGCGGTACGGGTTTGAGCCTACCTGCCTACTATCACTTTTTTCTTTTTTTTTTTTTTTTTTTTGCTTAATACACACCTCCAAAAACCCGGGCAACAACTATATAATACGGGGAATGTTACACTTTCTCATAATAATGTATTACAAGATGAAACATTAAGTTAGATACTCTAACAAAACATATGACTCACGGTCTTGTAAATCAGCAAGACTACAAGGAAAATAAACTACAGAGTGGTCGATAGAAAAGCGGGAAAATTGTCAAACAACGATTTATTTTTACAAAGAATACTTTTTACAAAGTTTTTCAAAGACAAATGTTATGTTATACTCATAGATACTCAAAATGTCGTCCGTGCACTTCACTGCAGCATCTTAACCAAGAAATCCAAGCTCGTGTGGCGTTTTGAAGGGTAACTTGTGGGATATCATTTCAAGCTAATGATCTAAGCTGACCTTCAAATTTCCTGTTTTTCTAACGACCACCCTATATGATATTGTTAATTGGTCCATTTGATAGAAGGTTGTGAAGTATAGAACCGTAGATTAACACTGGGATAGCTAAATATCTCATAAATAAATCAAGTGTTCAACACAAAGGTGTCCTTTTGATCTCTAAGAACTAGCTGAAGTAACATTAAAACAGATGAAAACGAAAACATAGACAATAACATATTTTCCGGGAAAACAGCGATCTAAATACTTGTGTAGATCAAGAAAACAATTGCGTCATATCTTCCCATAATCGTTCATTATTATATCATTTGTAAGACGTCTTGCCTCGTCGACTGGTTTAACCTAACCGATTATTATTAAAAAACAAGAATAAACAATCTATGAAAACCGTGAATAAAAGCACGCTTTTGTTCGAAACTCCGCCTGAAATAATAGAAACAAAAAAGATGATGATCTTAACCGAAATAATTGATGGAATGGGAACAATGTGTTCCTCTTTTCAGGACAATATAGTTCATTCTTTTCAAATCTCACCCCACATTTTTGTGAAAATGCGTTTGTGAAAAGCTCCACCCAGATAAGGTTTCTTGGTCTTGTGGTTTTGGCTGTAAATCCACCGGACTCGAGTGATTATAGTACTAGGAAATGCCACGTTATTACGTTTGTCATGAGCAGCAAGATCGTTTACGTGAGATTTCACTGTAAAGCATTTCTACACAGACAAATATTATGAGATTATTAGACGAATAAATTAACGTTTATATTTTGTATAAATATAAACGTTAATTTATCCGTCTTCGACAAGTGAGAGGAAAAGTGATCAGTTATATGTTTCACATTTATATACATAAATGATAATTTTAATGTTGATTACCCATATATATATATATATATATATATATATATATATATATATATATATATATAATATTAGTGTTGGGACGATTAAGCGGAATCGGAAAAATCGGAAGATTTGAGGGCATCAGAATCGGTATCGGAATCGGGAAAATTTTTGGATGCCAAGACTATTCTTTTACTTGTCTTTATGTTATTTGATTTTGTTTAAAGTAAAATTTTCCATTGCTGGTAATAACGATAACATAATAAACATTTATTGATTTTATAATACCAGTAAAGCTAAAATCAATAGATTACTCTCCACAAGTGTATTTTGACGTTTAGGAAAATATCTGCATATTTAACATGTATTTTTCTTACGAGAATCGGGAAAAATAACAACTTAATAGTTAAATAATTAGAGATTTTTAAAGAACCGTAATCGTAATCGGTAATTGTATCGGAATCGGGAATTTAGTACGGAATTGATAATTGTGTCGGAACCAGGAAAAATATTGGAATCGTTCCATCACTAATATATATATATATATATATATATATATATATATATATGTGTGTGTGTGTGTGTGTGTGTGTGTGTGTGTGTGTGTGTGCATATATATATTTATTTATATATATATATACATATATATACACACATATATATATATATATATATGCATACACATAGATATGAATGTAGATATACGGATGGATAGATATAACATACATAACATATATACATACATAAACACGTATAATCACGTTGAAAAACCGGTTATCGTTACATCATCGAATTCAAGCATCGATGAGCCTGGTCAGTACTGAAATGAATGATAATTTGGGGATCATCTGGTACTGTAAATTGCTCTCCACTTATCCCAGCAGGGTTACCAGTAGCCTGGTCTTCTTGCTAGTGAACTCTAACAGTGCCGACTCAGCAGTGTTGACTCAACAGTGTTGACTTACATTCAGCGTGTGTAACATATCATTCCCCCCGGGGTGATCAGAGGATCATTGTCGTTCTAAGGAGAAACAGAATTAAAAGTTAGTTACCTATTCATTACTGTTTTTGTAAACGGCACAACTACTTGGATCGTTTCTGACCATTATCTTCTCTCACTTCCTTCTCTTTCTCTTTGCCTCTGTCACTCAAGGTCTCGTTTTCTCTCCCCCTCTTTACACACACACACACACACACACACACACACGCACACACACATATATATATATATATATATATATATATATGTTATATGCACACAAAGATATGTATATTATATATTAATAATTACAAGATAAAAGATATAATATTATTATTATTATTATCAATATTATTATTATTATTATTATTATTATTATTATATTATTATTATTATTATCTGCATTTTTAATTGGGTTCTTGATTGAATTTTTGATTTTTATTCTATATAATATATCTTGAATATAGACTTAAATAATCGATAAAACGGTTTTACATGCGACTGATGTTTGGTCAATTTAGTTTTAAAGTTAATTGACCATAGTTTCGTATTTAGACATGTTATTGTTTTTAACAATGTACTGAATTTTTTTTAATAATTTATTTCTACTTTAGCCCAAATTAAAAATATAAAAAGGTTTTTCTCATAAATGTTATATAATTAAGCTCTTCTAATCGCTAATGATTTTTCTCCAATTCTAAAAAATAAATCTAAATCTTTGCTTTTAGTTCTGCTTTAATAATAGTAAATGGTCGTCTAATGTTCGATCGAATGTATCTTTCAGAGGGTCATTCCTATGAAACTCACCTTTTGGTTATATTTTCTAGATTTACCTCCTTCTTATTTCATTATTTTTTTACTTTCTTGTGTTTGGTTCAGTTTCAAAAAATATTTTTTGGTTGCGGATGAAAATTATACCCAATCAAACCTACGAAACGCGTGTTAGGCACTTATAAAAGATGTACTACTTCACATATCAGTATAACCATTTGACAAAAGAAAAAAAAATTAAACAAAAGTCCATACGTTATACCCTATAGTAGGTTATGTTCTTTAAAGGATAATGCATGTTTGGATAATACGGTGTAATATATATATATATATATATATATATATATATATATATATATATATATATATATATATATATATATATATATATATTATATATATATATATATATTATATATATATATTAATAAATAAATGGTTAAAAAATTTAAAGAATAAACAATGATTTTGAATTGATTCTGAGTCTTAGTCATTGAACTATAAATCAATACCGTGTGTGTATATATATATACATATATATATATATATATATATATATATATATATATATATACATAAATATAATACAACATATATATATGTATATATACAAATATTAATAAATAATTAGTTAAAAAATTTAACTAATGGATAATTGATTCTGAGTCTTAGTCATTGGAATGTAACTCAATACTAGATATATATATATATATATATATATATATATATATATATATATATATATATATATATATGTAGCATTTCAGCCCGGCGTTGTCCGGGTGTTTGGATGTGTATGTTAAGCAAAAAAAAAAGTAGTAGTAGGAAGGCAGGCTTGAACCCGTACTGCAAAGGAGGAAAAGAACGTGGTAAAACCTATGTTGTTTATGCTGTTACGACCACCGCCAAACCAGAAGCGACATTTTTTTAAATTAAGGCTAGACAATCTGAATGAGAGGATAACTTTAAAAAATATCGGCGAAAAAAGTGCTCCCCTGTAGAAAAGTGCCTAGTTGAAAGGGAAGATATTAATGTTTTTAGCCAATTTTTCGATAGTTGTCGTATGAAAGGTCGAACTTTAAAACCATACTGATCTTGGTAAAATCCGTCGCCTCTATTGAAAGTTTAAGACAGACATGCCAACATACATACATTTATATATTGGTAACTTAAAATTTTCGACCCAAACTAATGAAAAAGCTTGCCCTATCTTTGAATACCCTTTATGTAAAATTTCAAATATTTAGACCAGAAATTCTCTGAGTAATTTGGAAGAGACCTCAGAGGTCAATTTTTTTTTAACTTTGACCCCTACTATGACCCCTTAACACTTATTGTTTTTGGCTCAAATCAAGTTATTAAGTTAGGTCCATGTCCAAGGAGCCTATATCTAAAATTTCAAGTACGTAGACCCAAAATTGTCGAGGAGTTTTGTAGAGTTCTCAAAGGTCAAATCTTTGAACTTTGATCCATTAATCGCCAATTTTCTGGACAAAAACCGATCAGATCGATTTTCCCACATCTCAGTACCCTGTATATAAAATTTCGAGTCTGTAGAGTAAAAATTTATAGAGTTATTGCGTAGGGAGATGTACACAGACATGCAGACACACTGATACACAGATACACAGACACTTTCACTTATATATATATATATATATATATATATATATATATATATATATATATATATATAGTGTTGAGTTACTTTTCAGTGATCCCAACACAAAATTGATTCACAATCAAGATTTTGTACATTGTTTTTATTTCTTAATAATTTTTTATTCATATTTTTATATAAAACTCTGCGGAATAAGGATTTTGTAAATTGTTTTTTTAGAGTTATCAGTCGAACAATTACTTTTGATTGTAAAGTTCAACTTACAGTTTTAATTGTCTTTCTCTTATAATAAGCTCTTCTCTCTGTTGCGTATTAAGCTTTTATGTTCGTTTGCGATTAAATTATCTATACATATAAATACTGGTATTTATATTAGTTTGAAGTCTACCGTTGCGCATATCAGGTAAACTCTACGTCCTTTTGATTTTATTATATATATATATATATATATATATATATATATATATATATATATATATATATATATATATATATATATATATTAAACATTGTATTATCCAAACAAGCCGAATCACTTAAGGAAGATAACCTAATACCCGTAGTAAGATTGAGCGTATGGAGAGTCCTAAAGATAGCGGTAACTCTTACTCTGCACAAGCCCTACCTGACATCTTTCCCTTAATGAGCGATTAACTCTAATTACATTCTCGGACAAAACTAAATTGCTTAACTATAAGGATGGAATATGTATTAGCTGTAGGCATTTTAAACGTTTCACTGTAGATAAGTTTGGTAATAACCTAATGACCCCACCATGGCATCCCAGAGCAAACTAATGGCCTTTTGGGGAACCATATCATCCCCGGATAGGCAGGGAACATTACCTATTTACTATGCCTCCCCACGGGACAGAGTTAGACACCAGGATCGTTTTTTAACGTGGAGAAAAGGTACAAAAATAAAAATTGTCTCAGTCGTGAAGGATTTCTCTTCCACCGAACGAGAACAAGAAATAGAAGTGCAGCATCTGAAGAACAGATGGTATTTATTTGCTCCCCCACCGAGCAAATTAGGCACAAGGCCAATTTTTAATGTGAGGAGTGAAGGGAGGGGGAAGGGAAAAAGGGGACCAGCTCCCGAAAGGTGGGAAATGGGAGTTGGTTAATGGTCAGGCATGTGGGGTTGCCCCCACATCTGGTCTTTGCTAGTCATAGCTAGTCATAGCTTGCTGCATCTGAAGAAAAGATACTACACTTTGATCTTGTCCCGAAGGCCAAGAAATAGGCAGGGGGCATTAACCAAACGTGTTTGTAAACATAAGAGATGAATAAAATGTTGATACTTGGGGATATACATAAACATATAACAGATATAACAAGTATAAGATTGTAATAATAATTCTAAATAATAACAATTCTAGCACCAGCAGGTTTAAAAGTATAAAAGTACACCATTAACACATTAGCTATAGACGTTCGTTTCTCTTCTATGTATGTTTGCATCCCCTTTGTGGTATTGTGAATATCTATGCGGGTTTACATATGGATATGTATGTTCATATGTATAGATATATGTGTAGGTGTATATTATAATGTGTATTGGCGAGACAAAATGTTATGTACGTGTGCGTATATATTATGTATATGTTGTACATGCATGTATGTGTATGTATGCATATAGTTGTATGTATGTAAATGAATATATAAACCTGTATATGTATATATATATATGTGTGTGTGTGTGTGTGTGTGTGTGTGTGTGTGTGTGTGTGTGTGTGTGTGTGTGTGGAGGGGGTGTAGAGAAAAGAAATTCATTCCTATATTTATATACCAGTATGTTTGTATTGATACCCGTAGCCATTTGATTTGTTTATATATTCGATGACGGGTAAGATCCTAAATTTTCTTCTTTTTTTTTTTAATTAAACCTTGAAATACGAATCATTTATTTGTAGTTTAAGGTGAAGAAAGAGACATGTGGTTACGAATTATTTTCAGGGTGTGTATGCATCTATGTACATGCAAGAATATATAAATGTATGTGATTGTACCCTCTGATGCATTATTTAAATAGACAGATTCTGAATATCCGATTAAAATCATTTTTCTTGCGGACCTACTATTTTTATTATAAAAGATAGTAAGTAGGTCCTGATTTGGTTTTGAGAATATACATAAATGATCCGTGCTAATAAAGGGAGATATATATGTACTTGCACAAAATATGTCTGTATACATAAATATGTATGAAGGAGTTATACCGATTATGATGACATGTATATATTCATCTATGTGCGTATATATATATATATATATATATATATATACACACCACACATATACATATATATATACGCATATATATATATATATATATATATATATATATATATATATATATATACACACACACGGGAGAAAAAATGCGCCAAACAAATTTTATACATTTGATTGCACTGAAAGCTATATTGAACAACGAACAATTGAACAAGGAAAATTAAACAAGACTAATAACACAGAACAAGACATTTACGTTAATAAATGCTTAGTATGGAATCGCATTCCCTTTTTATTTCTTTAAAAGATCAATCCTTTTAGACATGCTCTCAACCAAATTTGAACTCTGTGAAGAGGAGATGCAATTCCATTCGCTTTGCACAGCTTCACACAGTTTGTCATTGTTTGAAAAAGTTCTTCCAGCCAATGCACGAGATATGGGCCAAATATTCTCAATTGGGTTTAAATGTGGGGTTTGACTTGGCCAAAACATCAAATCAATTTTTTGTGACTTTAGCAGTATGTACAGAGGCATTATCACGTTGAAAAATAATATTCTGGGATATTCCCTGCTTCTGGATATTTGGTAACAGTCCTGTTTCTAATATTCGAATGTATTATTTTGTATTGATTGGCTTCTTACATCTAATAGGTTCTCCAATTCCTGCTGCAGCAAAAGTTCCCCATACCATTATCCCTCCATTCCTGTGTTTAAATATCGTTTTTATGCAACTTGGTGAAAATCTTTCTCCAGTTCTTCGAATGTACCATTCGTGAGCATCAGGAACATCACTAACAAGACAACATCTTGATTCATCTGACCAGAAAACATTCCTGAACCAGTCTGTATCTTTCTGTTCATAACACGAAAAAATCTTTTTTTATATATCATTGATGTTCTTCTTAGATAAAAATAGCTTCTTTGCACAATTTTTAGAAGAAAATTTAATTATTCGTTTAGATATTGTATATCTAGAAAGAGAATTTCCAGCACCTGTTTGAATTCTTTGCTATGGTCAACATAAGTTTTATTTCGATCCTTCAAAACAATTAATTTAAGCCTGTGGTTGTACTTCAAAGTGAATGTTCTAGGGCGACCAGATCCAGATTTCCTTTTTACTGAGCATTCGACTTCGAACCTTTGATCAATTCGCTTCACTGCAGAAAGAGATTTTTTTCACATTTTCTTTTCTTAAAATATCAAAAATTTGCTTGTAAGTCATTTTGAACAGACTTAATCCTGCGATTTGTTTTTTATAGCCTCGCCAAGATGCGGTCTTACCGTTTTTAGGATTAGTTTTTTCACTTATTATTATATGCTATAATAATAATGATCTGCAAGATAGAAATTTTCAGTTAAAATTAACAAAAATTCATGGAAAAATATTGAAAAATCGATTTCTTCCTTCTTTCACTCTTGGCCCAATTTTTTTTTTTTTTTTTTTTGCTCATGAGTGTATATTAGGAATGGGACAATTCCAATATTTTTCCGATTCCTATACAATTACCGATTCCGTATAAAATTCCTGATTCCGATACAATTACCGATTCCAATTCTTTATTAATATCTAAATATCTATATCTATATATCTATAAAAGTGAACGTGTCTCTGTGTGTGGCTGTGTACATTTCCCTACGCAAAAACTCTGTCAATTTTTAGTCTACAGACTCGAAATTTTATAAACAGGGTACTGAGATGTGGGAAAATCGATCTGATCGGATTTTAGCCAGAAATTTGGCGATTAATGGGTCAAAGTTCAAAGATTTTACCTTTGAGAACTCTACAAAACTCCTCAACAATTTTGGGTCTACGTACTTGAAATTTTAGATATAGGTTCCTTGGACATGGATCTAACTTAATAACTTGATTTAAGCCCTAAACAATAAATGTTAATGGTTATAATAGGGGTCAAAGTTAAAAAACATTGACCTCTGAGGTCTCTTCCAAATTACTCAGAGAATTTCTGGTCTAAATATTTGAAATTTTACATAAAGGGTATTTAAAGATAGGCAAGCTGTCTTAAACTTTCAATAAAGGGTATTTAAAGATAGGCATGTCTGTCTTAAACTTTCAATAGAGGCGGCTGATTTTACCAAGATCAATATCGTTTTAAAGTTCGACCTTTCATACGACAAATATCGAAAAATTGGCTAAAAACATTAATATCTTTCCCTTCAACTAGGCACTTTTCTACTAGTGGGGTCACTTTTTTCGCCGATATTTTTTAAAGTTACCCTCTCCTTGAGATTGTCTAGCCTTAATTTTTAAAAATGTCGCTTCCGGTTTGGCGGTGGTCGTAACAGCATAAACAGCATAGGTTTTACCCCGTTCTTTTTCCTCCTTTGCGGTACGGGTTCCAGCTTGCCTTCCTAATACCACTTTTTCTTTTTTTGCTCAATATACACATCCAAACACCCGGGCAACGCCGAGCTGAAATGCTAGTTTAACTATAAAGTTGTTATTTTCACCATTACCGTGAAACACACATGTAAAATATGCAGATGTGTTTTCAAACGTAAAGATACACGTGTGAAGGATGATCTTTACTAATAGATTAAAATCAATAGATATTCATTATTTTAGTATTAATATCAGCAGAATAATTAATTTTCTTTACAGAAAATAAAATTTTTAAAAAGCCAAATAAAAGAATCGTTTTTTGGCATTGGAAAATAAGCATACATTTTTCCGATTCCAATACTAATTCCGATACACCAAAAAGTTCCGATTTTTTCGATCCCAGATTCCGATTCCGATTAATCGTCCCAACAGTAATATATATATATGTATGTGTGTGTGTGTGTGTGTGTGTGTGTGTGTGTGTGTGTGTGTGTGTGTGTGTGTGTGTGTGTTGATGCGTGTACGGATGAATGTACATGTGTCCGAATTAACATGTACGTGTATGTATAATCTTAAGGTTGAGTGTATGCAAGCAGATGTTGACATTTATACAAGGTTTAATGCATTTCTATATATTTGTTTACTTGATTGCATCTTATGTATCTATTTTTGGTCCACTTATTTATATGTATAGATACTATCCAGTTTACATGCCGGAATAGTTTGATTGAAAATACAGGTAGATAAACTGAACTAACTTAATGTAAGAAAATAAGGCAAATCACGAATTTCAACTTAAGAGACAGGGTGAGCATAATTTTATAAAAAAAAAACGTTTGGATTCATTTTTATTAGTTATTTGTATTATTTTCAGTTAAAAAGACCAGAAATGACTAAATTACTGTTGGGGTAGTCAAACGAACAGGTCCTCAGCGTTTGGTGGGGTAAGGGTAAGCGAACGATAAGAATGGCCGTGGGAGCAGGCAATAACACAGACATCCAGACAAAGACAAAATAAGATCTAAAGAAGAGAAACTTTTTTTATAAATTGCCGTGGATTATGGTTACTATCTCTTCACCTCTGTTTTGTCTTTCATACTTCTTTCATACATTTTAATTTCATTCTTTATTCATATTTTTACTAACACGTGATAAAACCTGCTGAATACCTGCAATATTTTCATTCCAGATTAGCTTTCGTAAAACTGTATCGTCTCAAGAGGTTTCTAGTTACTAATAATTAGCTGACCGAAAAATGCTCATGAATGTGTAGCGGCATATTAATGCGTATGAAAAAGCAAAAAGAAAGGATTTATATAAATATAGATTTATTTATTTATATATATATGTGTGTGTGTGTGTGTGTGTGTGTGTGTGTGTGTGTGTGTGTGTGTGTGTGTGTGTTTGTGCGTGCGGTGAGAATTCAGCATAAACTCTTTACATTAAAAATTCCAAGAATGTATTATTCAACAAAGGAATAGGAAAATTTTAAACGTAAAAATTTTACAATCAATTTATATATATATGTGTATGTGTGTGTGTGTGTGTGTGTGTGTGTGTGTGTGTGTGTGTGTGTATGCATAAATACTTTGGCAGCAAATCATTATCTATGCATGTGTGATTAAACACGACTGAGTTCGTCTTTTTTCCAATTTTGCTAGTAATTTTTTACACTCGCCGAGCGGTTTTACTTGTTGTGGCTGGCACATTATATAGTATGGCGCCTAGTTGTTGTTGTCTAGCCCTATTCTCAGTCATGTTTAATCAGACATGCATATATATTAAAGCCCCCTCCCTCTTTGGGTTGAGCACTCTGTAAACATATTTTCACTCGGCGCGTATTTAAGCAATTAGCGAAGCCCACTATTTATTTGTTTGTAAACAAATGATGGTTTCAGCACTTTCTGCGACGGGCGAGCGTGGATTTAATACACACTTGAGGAGAACTATTTACGGCACTGATTCCTGGCCCAATGGTTAGAGCTGTCGACTATCAAGGCGACAGTTGTAAGTTCGATCCACGGCTGGGGAAAGGTGTTTGTCTAGCCGCACTGATGAGTTGTGATAAAACGAAACAGTACTGTACGTGGATGATAATATATATATATATATATATATATATATATATATATATATATATATATATATATACATATATATATATATATATATCCTTTTCATTCTGAAGCAATATCTAATTTCCCTTACTCTTTGATTTAAAAACATTTAATTATGATTATTTAGCAAATTAGTTATAAACCATTTATAATATATGCTAATATTTTTTTTTACTCTGAGGAGATGGGTAAACATCGAAAATTTATAGATTAAGGAAATATACTTATTGAAATGTATTCTTTGTCTTGCATATAATAAAATTCTAGATTTGAAATTTTACCGTTTCACATCACAAAATTTAAATTACTAAATTATGATATATTTGCTCTATCTCGTATATTGAGCAATTTTCATTTAGCTGGTGTTGTCTTGATAAAATATTACAGCCAATAATATTTTGTAAGACCGATAATCACTAGGTTTACATACCAGTAGATTTACTGCATTACATTATTCTGAAGTATATATACCAAGTTAAAGGTATTCAGGAGAGAAAACTCCTGTAGAGTGCTCAATAAAAAGAACAAAATATAATATATTTATTTATATAGACAAATATTACAGTCGCTACACTTAACATGCTAAGGTTTCAAACAAGGGGTCGGTCTTGACCACAAGCCTTCTTCGAGCGATGTACTAAAGCCTGTGTTCCCGTGAAGAAGTCTGGTTAAGAACCAGACTTCTTCACGAGAACACAGACTTTATTAAATCGCCTGAAAAAGGCTTGTAGACCAAACCGACCACTTGTTTGAAACATTAGCATGCTATATATATATATATATATATATATATATATATATATATATATATATATATATATATATATATATATAAAATAAAAATTACAATTAAATTTACAAAAATAATCCAAGATGGTAAAACTAAAGTATATTATAAATATTAAAGAATTAATATTTATACTCTTTGAAGCAGCGCAGATGTAAAAGCTCGATAAAACCAAATAGGAGCTAGAGCGTATAATAAGAGCAAATAGTTAATAAAACATGTTAAAATCACTTTGAAAAAGAGTTAAAAACATATTTAATTTGAAAACTAAATAAGTGGATAGACCTTAATCCGCGGAGTCTCGAAGAAATACTTTCCTTCTCATCAGAGGGTAGGAACTAGCAAAATGCGGGATCGGATTTTGCATACAAAAGGATTTGATGAAACTGCAAGTAAGTCAAAGATCTTACTTGATAACAAAAAGTTAAGCAGAGGGAATAGGGTGAAGAAAAAGGTGATTTCATGTGAAAGGTAAAGTATCTAATAACGGTAAAATTCAAAAATGCAAATCCAAGAAGGTTAGTTAAATTTCCATTCGCACAAGTAAAATTCAAGGAAATCACGTAATTGGAAGATGGTCCAAAATAATCCAAAAGGCCGAAATCCGTGGAATAATTCACAAATATGTACAAGGAAAAGGGGAAAGAATTCCAATAATATTATTCAAAGAAAAATAAGATGTGCGTTAGACTCGGCTACCGATACAGAGTGAAGAAGAAGGGAAAAAAGATTGAATGGTGATAGAATTAAATATAAAATAGAAAGCAAACGTCAAAATGACCCAGATAAGATGACGTTAGAAGGCGCCAAAAATAAAGGGCAAAAAAGAGGTCAACTGAAATGCATAAGATATTATTTAAGAAAATATCAGCAGAGGTTATTAAAAGACACACACACAAATTTAAGGGGAGAGGATGGCCGGTATCTGCAAATTCCAGATAAAGCAAGTAAGTATGTAAGTAAATGGATACAGTAAAATATAAGTAAATATACATACAGGATATGAATCTGTAGGTAGATTGATATATTTGATGAATAGGATTATTTAAATACTAAAACGGAAATAACAGATAAAAAAAAACCGGCCAGAAAGAGAAGAAATAAAAAATTAAAATAAAAGGATTATTAAGTTATAAAGTATTAAGAAAGTATGTAGAAAAAACGATACTGTTATAGAAAAAGTATATATATCTGAAAGGTTAAAGTAATAGCTATGTAATTTCAAAATTACCATAATTAAATTTGGACTAATGTTTACAGAAAGAGATCAGTTCGTTTTTAGAATTTATTATATTGTCACTTTGAGGGGGAAGTAATTATAGTTATAGCTTCGGTTGTGCAGAGGCGACATGACATAGAGCCTGGAGTATAAGACTTAACTTTTTTATGATAGTCTATTTGATTGAGAAGGGGGTATTATTAGAATTAAGTTTTTTAATTAAAGTGATTAGAGAAGTTCCTTGGTTATTATTAGAATTATAGTTGTTAAAAGAAGAAATGTGGTTTGATATTTTTTTTCTTAATTAATGTTGAAGCAGCGCCGATGTATGTATGTCCTTTATTAAAAGCTCGAGGTCTGAAATTAATATTAATTTGCTGATTTGTATTAGGAAAATAGTGTGAATTTTGTCCATTGTGTTCAACAAAGGGTGGGACAATGATTGTACGAGAACTGTTTTGGAGGGGATAATGAGTGTTGTTAGTGTTAGGATGGCTGTTAGGAGAAATATTATTATTATTATTATTATTATTATTATTATTATTATTATTATTACTAGTTGTATGATTGTAGATGGAAGGGCTGCTCGAGTGGTGCATTGGATTAGTAACTATATCAGATGGAGGATGGGAAGAAGGATAACTTGAAGATAAAATATTAGTGTCTGTTATGGAAGGATTGCGTGGGAGCTCAGTAATTGTTCATAAATATATAACATCTTTATGGGTACAATCATTATTGAATGGGCAAAGATGTTTGTTATTACAATTACAGTTAGTTTTGGGGTTTAATTGGGAAAGGGATTTTTTGGGCTGATTACATTTTATTGCTATTAGATGTTAAGATTCTTTGTGCTAAATTAGGTATTGTTGAATAAGAAATCCTTATTGAGTTTTTATTGAAAATAGAGCTATATCTGTGTGGGTATTTGAAAGAGTTTTGTACAATGTTGAAGAATTCCTTAGGTATATTAGTTTTGACATTTACGCTAAATGGAGGATTAAACCAAATATTTTTCTTTCTCCTGATGCAACTGGGTGGGGTTACAGGTATTACGATTAGTATTTTGGTTTGGATTATATATGTAGATGTGTTCATTGTTATTGGTAGCGGCAGATCTTGTTATTTGAACTTGTTTCTTGCGAGTCATATTGTGTGTGATTACAGATTTAAGGCGGCCAGCAGTAGGAGCATAATGATTGCATTTAATCTTTTCATTGTATCCTGAATTCCTTAAGGCATTGTTGAAGAAAGTAGCATTTTGATTAAAGTTTTTTTCTTATCGGCAGAAAGAGTAGAAATTCTTCTAGAGACGGATGGTACTATAGATTTTATAATTGAGTTGGGGTGGTTAGAAGATTTATGGACATATAAAAGCGTAAGGTTGGGTCTATGGTAGAGGCTATAAGTTTCGGTGTTAAGATTAAGTGTAACGTCTAGAAAATTTGAAGTTTTTTTTTTGTTCGGTTCGATAATTATAGAAAAGCCAAAATTCTTAAATAAGTTATGTAGTGTTTAAATTGTTTTGTTGTACTCTCTTGGCCTGGCTGTTGTAGTAAAAAGAGCATCGTCTCTATAAAGGCCCCTTTGGATTTGTTTAAAGTGGTATTTAAGTTCTTTCAGTAAGATGATTCCCACTAAATTGGTAACTCCTGCAGAGCCAGAAGACCCCCATCAAGATGTCAAAATTATTAGGGGTGTCCTTTCTAGTCAAAAATTTATTGTTAAATTGTATAAGGGACTTTCTCACCAGGAGAATTAATTTAATTTCTAAATTAGTTGTCAGAATTTCTTTTAGCAAAGATTAGAGCCTTATTTAAAAGGATCGGAGAAATTGATTGATAATAATTTTGGATGTCAAAGGTTATGAAGTTAAGGAGGTGTTTATTTTTAAGGGATACAAACCAATTAATTACGGAATCTGAATTTAGCCAAAGAGGAAAACTTACTTTTTCTTTAATAGAAGGGAAGATTCTATCTAAGATCTTTTTGCTTACAGCACCTAAGTCAGAGTTAGATGGGCAGATCAATCTGATGGAGGGGTTGTCATAGAAATTAGGTTTATGATGTTTGAGGGTGAATCTAGGGGTACTCGGAGAAATTATTTCAGTGAAGTTATGAATATTCATAGAAGTCAGTAAATGTTTAGCCTCGGAATTAATGAAATCTAAAGTCTTCGAAACTCCGTGGATTAAGGACTATCCACTTATTTAGTGTTTCCTTTTCAAATTAAATATGTTTTTAACTCTTCTTAAAAGTGTTTTTAACATGTTTTATTAACTATTTGCTCTTATATATATATATATATATATATATATATATATATATATATATATATATATATATATATATAAAAGTTAAATTAGATAATGTTTTATATTTTTTCATTTTGGAATATTTTGAATATTTTGAATGCTTTTAAAGTGATAAAGTACGGGGATCATGTCTTTCGGTTGATAGGTTTGAATACTGCAGACTACAGTCAACTGAAAAGCGCCGATAAAGGTGGTGTGAGTGACCTTTATAATGATGGTTCGCGTCTGATCCACAAATTTAAAAGACTTAGTTACAGTCCACTTCTCCTTAAATACCCAGAACGCTGTAAATCAAGGAAATGTAGAAGTATTGGCTAGAAGGAAGAGTCATAGACGTTTTGATTGCGTTCCTCTGACGAAATTCGCCCGGAAACTGCCAGAACGTTGTGTGGCATAATTCTGTCAAGGCAATGTGAACCTTGACAAGAGACATGGAGGCCGAAGTGGCAACTATAAAGAAAGCACTAAACAAGGACCCTCGTTACTCTTAATATAAGAATGACAGTGCCAACCCTTAACTGCTATTGCCAAGAGAACCGCCTTATGAAATCTAAGAAACTCTTTAAAACGATGACACAGCTAGTTGCACAGGGTATTCTCTGTGTCTTCTAGAGAAGTGTTGCTAGATGCATAAAACAGCATGTGATAAGCTTCCTTTTCGCTCAAAGCCCCGCTTGTTATGATGACAAAATTGCTTCAAATTACAATAATCTTTCGGTGTGTTTCCGATGAGGATGACATCATGCCGCCTCACATTTTAGTAAAGGACTCAATTCAGCAGATTATATTTTGTACTTGCATAATGTTGTCAAATGCAAGATCGAGAGACTGGCTAGATTGTTAATTAGTTGTTTTTATTTTACAGCATATCAACCGTTTTCGGGCTATTTAATGCCGAATCCAGTGATTTTGAAGAAAACTTTTTTTTAATAGAATATATTTTTTTTTCAAATCAGTTTCTATTTAAACCATAGTTGGGACCCTAACAGGTACTATCACTTCGGGTCAGAGTGGACCTGGGAGCAATGGCAAATAAAGGGTAGCTCCACACTCCCCAAAGCCTGCAAGCTGAGGCCTCGCCATCGTATATAGTTGAAGGGTATATCCGGGACCGACTGGCTAGGGTGGGAAAACAGGAAACAGGTCAGTGCCATACCTACTGGAAAACTAAGAAGTGTCTGTCTGAGAACTTCCATGACTTCACAAGTCTGAGCATTTAGTTATCCAACTCGCTTGATTATAACTGCTTGAATTGCGCCTTCGCGTTTATTTGCTTTTAAAAAATTATATTTTATTTTATTTGCTTAAACAATTTTCTATTTTATTCATTTTGAAGTGAGAATTAATTTACAATTATACAGTTTCAGTTTTTTTGGTTCCATGTGGTGTTCTTCTATCTTTTGTTTTACTTCTGCTATAGTTTCCAGTTAGCTTTTGTAGCTCATTTTAATTAGACTCTGCAGTCAAGATTATTATTATTATTATTATTATTATTATTATTATTATTATTATTATTATAAAAATAATAATAATAAAGATTATAATAATAATAATAATAATAATGATAATAATGATAATAATGATAATAATAATAATAATAAAGATGATGATGATGATGATGATGATGATGATGATGATGATGATGATGATGATGATGATGATCGGGACCTGTGGAAATTCCACAGGGACTCATTCATATGTAATTTATTGATGTTGGCATTCTGTAGATGTTCAGTGTAAATGGAGACGCTCTGATATTAGTGTAGCTCTTTTGTTAAAACTGCAAAAGTATTTATCTAAGCTAGCAGGAACGCCCGGCAAAGCCTGGTCGTAAAATACGCTTGCTATTATATTTGAATTCTAACAAATTTCGTCTATATTATTCTTGATTTTATGTTCTATTGATTTTTTTTATATTATAAAGTTGCGATTTCAAAAATAAAAAAAATATATATATCCATATGACTTGGGTGCATTAGCTTGAATCGAAACCGTAATAAAAACATATGAAAAAATATATATAAATAACTTCAGTTCCTTCAGCCATAATCCAAACCGAAACCAAAAATTATGAAGGATTCTTGATAATATTATTTATTAAAAAAAACAGATTACTGAGTTTCCATCAGTATTAATCGAAATCGAAACCAAAAGTTATGAAGAATTCTTGATAAAATTATTTATAAAAAAAAATAGATGACATAAGTGCTAGTAGCTATAATCGAAACCGAAACCAAAACTTATGAAGAATTCTTGGTGAAATTATTTATGACAAGAAATGGAAGTACATAACCATTAAACGACCCGGATGTAAGCGTGACACAGAAAATAACACATACGCTATCGTATTAATATATAGATTATGCACTGACTACGAGTAGTTACAGTTGTCAAAGATTTCTCTTCGAGAACAACTTGTGATGTTCTCTAGAGTCTGAGTGACAACAAGTCTTCCCAGATTTCCAGTACTCTCTACCTCTTTCGATAACATTTACAGATGAATTTGCGTTATCGCAACAGCCGCTTACGATTATTTCTCGATGCCGGCCACTATTAGTCTTCCCTGGGATTTGGTTGGATTATTATTATTATTATTATTATTATTATTATTATTATTATTATTATTATTATTATTATTATTCTGTTTAGGGAAAGTTTACACGTCGTACGATAAAAACGGTTGATACGAGTTTGCTCGCATTTTTTTAGAGGTAAAAGTAAACGCCTTGTACTACATTCATACTCTCAACGATTGTAACAAAATAAACATCCAAGCCCCTAAAATCCTTTTTTTACCATCAGAATGAGGTAAGATTGGCGAACAAATGTTTATCCCCTAACAGTAAGCAGTCATTTTGTTTATCCTTGAATAGACATTTTCTTTTTTTTTAATCTAGTCTGACCCCCGCCATTTCTATGAGAATAACCTTGAATATATTTCACGTGACTCATTGAATGAAGGGTTGACTCATCGAATTGAAGAGCGAATAAAGGTAAGTAATAATGTTTTAAGGGTTCGTAAACAGTGTCACTCTGAGACAAACAATAGATACACGTTGTATTCATTCCTTCTGTGATAAATGTGAACACTTTAAGATAGATCATATATATATATATATATATATATATATAGAGAGAGAGAGAGAGAGAGAGAGAGATAGATAGATAAGTTCCATATAAAGTTAATTATATTATATATTTATGCGTACAAAGTGCAATCCTTATCTACTTAACCTATTATTATAAATTTTAAACCACATATGGTAGACGTAATGGGTAGTAATGTGTGTTATATTTAGTTTAAGTTAAACGAGGAAACGGTTGAGTCGGAAACTCTCCATGGAAATTCAAATACTTCTGATATTTCTACAAGTTTAATAATAGATATTAACCACCAATAAATAAATATTCAAGTGCCAGGTTTTAGAGAATTTTAAAAGGGTTTAGCGTTATAATATAGACAAAACAAACGGTATGAAAATCTAAATATATTTATTTTGCATTGAATTAGATTCATAGTCATCAAATACAAATTACACAAGATTCGATGAATTTAATTTTTTTTAAACACCTTAATTTTTAGTTTTAAATTGTAGAAATTTTCTAGAATCAAAAGCATATAGTGGATTTTGATCAAGTAAGCTTATCTTATATATAAGGCCTAAGAACCTTATATATTTTAATTTTCATAGGGAGACATATTTTTTTTTATTCAATTTTCACCGCAAACAAGGCACAGTGCCACTTTGAAGCAGGGGCTACTATCAGGGACTTAATTAGCAGGGGCATTATGAAGGGAGATGAGTAGAAAGATGTTTGTTCACATTACATTTGAACTTCTGCATATCAGTACAGTTGGGAAAGCAGAATCCCGGAAGGGAGTTCCAAAGACCTGCAGTTCTGGGGAACAAACTATTGGAGTAAAAGGCTTTCTTGCACCTAGGAATCTCTACTGTAAAGGGATGAGACTTAGTAACTTGTCGGGTTTGTCGGGGGTAGTTACGTCGAGGAGGTACAAGTGTTTGCAGTTCGTCAGAGCATTCAGCATTAAAGTGTTTGTAGAACAGGCAGAGGGATGCAACATCTCGTCGATGGGACAGAGGCTGAAGCCTAGATGACAGTTCAGGACCTATCAGGTTTGTGACTCTCTTTTGAATCCTGTCCAGGAACGAGAGACAAGCAGCAGATGCATCAGCCCAGATGTGACAACAGTACTCCATACATGGGCGAATGGTGGCCTTATAAAGGTACAGGATACTGTCAGGCGTAAGTAGTTTTCTAGCACGGTAGAGGGAGCCAACCTTCCTTGCAATATATATATATATATATATATATATATATATATATATATATATATATATATATATATATTTAGGCGTACAAGATGCAATCCTTATCTACTTAACCTATTATTATAAATTTTAATCCACATCTTGCTCGTGCAGCAGCCCTCTCTCCTCGAAGCCAGATGATCTAAGAGAAAGACAGAGTCAACATAGCTTGACTCTTACTGCACCGACATAGTTGCAAGTGAGTACAATATAAAGCCATGCCGCTTTGGACTCCGTTCTCGGATTTTCTGCTGGAGCTTACTCCCTTAACCGCTCCCCTTATGGAGTAATCCCGCAAAGCAGCGGAGATTTTAAATCAGAGTTGTTTTCTTCTAAGCGATATACCATCCAAAGTTTAACTAATCTAACCAGCCAGAAGTGACTGGTTTTAAGGCGCCAGTTGACCGCCTTTGTCCCTTCTGCCAGTTAGTATAAACGGTTTTGCCGATCTTGGTATCTAGACCACATGAGAAAAGCTGGACTTGGTTGTCTGAGGCTATTTGAGACGCACACCATTAGGGCATTTTTTTCTTTTTTTAGAGAGAGAGGGAGCTTATCCCCACCACCACCCTCGGTTGTGACAACCTTTAATCTCATTTAAATGAATTGTTTACAATAGGTTTTGTTTTGTATTAAATAACATGAAAGAGTTGATGTATCGTAAAAAGGATATATTATAGCTTTAAACATATTTTCTTACAAGTATAAATTAGTGATGAGACAATTCGAAAATGTTTCCTGAATCCTATACAATTACCGATTTTATTCTAAATTCCTAATTCCAATACAATTACGTACAACATAAGAGGGGCATTATATTACAAGAGTAAATATTTCTAGATATTTTCCTTTCAAATGTTTTACTTATAATCGTATGAAAATTGAGAGACGATTAAAATGTTATTTTCTTTTAAAACAAAACAGATTTGCATTAATTTTTCGTTTGTTGACAAAATTCTATTTGAATGTTTTCATAAATAATCGAAAATAATCGACAATTGGTGTGCAAAATAATATAGCATAGGTACAGAATAATTAACAGAACTCCTATTCTATGTTAAGATAGCAGTAGCGCCTTTTACGTTCCAAGTGGCAATATGTTTTGTTTGGAGTAGAAAATGACTAAAAAAAGAACAAGTTTCTAAATAATAACGTTACTATTTAGAAAATCATCCCTAACATTAAAAGAGGCATTTTTTTTTAAATAGGAGTAACCACTTATCAAGGCCCTGAGACCACTCGAGGACAAGGGTTAAAAATGTACAGTGGTCAATGGGATAATATCATAAGAATCGTTAGTAGTGTAAATTTGGTAAATTGGATTATTTAAGGGGAACAGCTCATCAAGAACTTGTTTACGTGGGACTTGAAGACGACCATATTGTAATTAGCAGGAAAGCAAGCAACGGAAGACACTTCCACAGGTGTGCAGTTCTGAGAAAAAGCTTTGTTCGTGGAATCTACGTTTATGTTTAGGACCGGATAAAGAGTGAGGGAAATTATTGATAGTGTTTTCAGCTAGACGAATGTTTCTCGTGAAAGTTTGGCGAGGGAGGAATATAGATTGAAGCTCAGACGAGTACTTTCCATTAAAATAATGATAAAGCAGAGACAGGCAAAGTCTCTTCTGTGAAAAAGAGGTTACTGGAAAAAGAGAAGGGCATCCCCTACTAGGCTACACAGTCTATTTTGAACTCTATAAAGGAAGGATAAGATCTTTCTAGGAGCTCCTGCCCAGATGTGGCTACAATACTCCATCATTGGACGTACCTGGCTCTTATATAAGTAGTGAATTGCATCAGCAGGTAGATATCTACTGGATTGATAGAAGGATCCCACCATTTTTCCAGCGAGCTTGGCAACGGATTTGATGTATGTGTTCTATTTCAGATCAGGAGTAAAGGTCAAGCACAAAAGCTTGTCAAAACATGGAAGCTCCCAAAGGCGAGAGCCATTCATTTCAATCGATGCCAAATGGGCATCAGAACGTTGATGTACAGATAGAGATTTGGTTTTAGATGCATTAAAAGTAACCAGCCACTTTTTCTCCATTGTACCACATGCCCAAGATCAGAAGAGAGAGCATCAGAGAGAACTTGGTCGTTTACAGCTTTGATGTGCTACCATAGATGGTAGTGCCGTCAGCATAAATGTCTACGAATGATCTAAGGATGTGATTTGGAAGATCAGTGATGTAAATCAGGAAGAGAGTTGGACTTAGGATGGACTCCTGAGGGACTTCAGCATTAATACTATGAGATTCTGATTTCTGCCTATCAGCCATTACTCTTATGAACCTATCAGAGAGAAATGATTTAATAACTGAGAAGAACATTTCCAGCTATACCTCTTGTGGAGTAGGCCTTTATACCATACCCTGTCAAAAGCCTTTGATCTGTCAAGCGCAATTTCCTTAGAAAGGAAGTCTCCGTCGAGAGATTCACTAATCCACCATAACCGTGAGCACATCTGATGTAGATCTAGCAGAACCGAAGCCATATTGCATGTCAGTAAGAAGGTTATTTTTGCTGAGGATGTTGACTATTTCTCTATTTAATACAGGTTCCAGTAACTCGCTCTTGTTAACTATTATCTCTAATTTGTCTATCAAATGATTATTCATATTTTTATATGTTCATATTTTCATCCTAATTATAAAGATTTAGTCCTTTATTGTTACTGTTAATACATCATACCTATAGTAGATTTATTTGTTTGACTGTAAGAAGAAAATAAAAAAGTAATAATAATAATAATAATAATAATAATAATAATAATAATATTAATAATAATAATAATAATAATTAATTAAAAAAATTCATGAATTTAAATATATAAAAGAAACCTGATAAAAAGTATAAATACATGGGCAGTCTCACTAATAAGATAGGACCGTTCATAGAGTGGACCAAAGAAGAACTGAGACAGCTCGATCAGAAGATCAGGAAACTCATAACCATGCACAATGCACAACACCCAAAGGACGAGGTTGATCGACTCTACGTGAAAAAAAGAAGGCGGGAGAGGACTAGTTTGTATAGAAGACTGTGTGAATGATACACATTTTTTTTTTAAATACATAACGCAAAACACGGAAAGAATAATCATGGCAGCGAGAGACACTGAAAAAATCGACAAGGCAGAAAATAGTGAAATAAAAGATAAGACCAGAAAAGAAAAATGGGAAGAGAACCAACTACACGGAAGATTCATAAGGATGACAAAAGATGAAAATAACGAAAACACTTGGACATGGATACAAAAAAGACATAAGCCGAAAAACTGAATCCCTTATAATCGCAGCACAAGATAACTCGATAAGAACCAATCACATCAAAGCAAAGATCGACAAAACACAAAAAAACAGCAAATGCAGACTCTGTGGACAAAAAGACAAAACGATCAACTACATAGTAAGTGAATGCAGCGCAAAAGGAATGCAAGAACAGATAGGACCAAACATAAGCCTGCAACAGTACTTGAATCACAAAATCCTATGGGACATAGACATACAAACTGATAAACTCATACAGGCAAGAAGACCGAATGTCGTAATAATTAACAAGAAAGAAAAGTCCTGTCAAATCGTAGAGTTTGCTGTTCCAGCCGGCCACAAGGTGAATATAAAAAAAGGGAGAAACAGAGAAAATACATAGAGCTAGCCAGAAAGCTGAAATGGATATGGAAGATGAAGAAAATCAAAATAATACCATTAATAGTAGGAGTGCTAGGATCCATCCCGAGAAACTTTGAAAAAAGAATGGTGGAAATTGGAATCAGAGGAATGACTGGGAAAATACAGCGAACAACAATAATGAAAACTACTTAAATATTAAAGAATACACTTGAATGTGGAGACTTACATGAGCAACAAGCGTGGACCAGACAAACTGCTGCAGAGTCAAAATATGAAACACCACATGGAACCAAGAACATTGAAGCCGCATATCTATAAGTTCTCTAACCCCCTCTTCCAATACCACATAACGGAACCCTTATCCCCCAAAAAAGTGAGAACAAACAGTCAAGTAAAGTAACGGAGGAAGGAATGACTGAGGAGAGAGTACTGACCAGACGGATAAGTGCAAAGAGAACTGGGACCTTGATGAGGCTTACTGCCACTCAAATTCCAGTGAAGACCAATAGCCGCTGTCAACGGGAAATCAATGACAAGTAGCTGTTGCGATAATGCAAATTTATTTGCAAATACTATCGAAATACGTGGAGAGTACTGGGAATTTGAGGAGACTTGTTTTCACTCAGCTTTCATGAAACACCACGGACTGTTTTCGAAGAGAGATATTTTATAACCTGTGTGAAAGCTCCTTGTGGACCAATAATAAATTATTCTTTACTCCTAGTGATAATAATAATAATAATAATAATAATAATAATAATAATAATAATAATAATAACAATAACAATAATAACAATAACAATAATAATAATAACAACAATAATAATAATAATAACAACAATAATAATAACAATAACAACAATAATAATAATAATAATAACAATAATAATAACAATAATAATAACAATAATAATAATAATAACAACAATAATAATAATAATAATAATAACAATAATAATAATAATAATAATAACAATAATAAGAATAATAATAATAACAATAACAATAATAATAATAATAACAATAACAATAATAACAATAATAATAATAATAATAATAATAATAATAATAATAATAATAATAATAATAATAATAATAATAATATCTGTTTTTTAGACATATAATTCTTTCGATGGCGGTATTATTTTAAGTCCGAATAATGTTATGTTTAAAAACAATATCTTTTCAGTCATGAAGTTTAATTTTATAACAATCTCTTTTAAAGCAAAATCATTATAAATATTCAAATGAAAAACATTTTTAACCGTTTTTTACATCTTTATTGTAATTTCTTACAGGATGCAGGTGCTATCAAGAATTAAGTTTTTAATACTTTGCTTTACGAGGTCAATCAATGTTTTTTGTGCGTTGTTTGTCTTTTTTGTTTTGTTTTTTTGTTTCAGGCGTAGGGATATAATTGAAGATTTAGTGACATGACGTCCTTGTAGTGACCTTTTGGTCGAAAGTGGACAGATGAGGGGAGGTATGAATAACAAACAGTAAAAGACGGCAATAATCGTATATTCATTGGGGGGGTCTACACTTCTTTCGTGCTGTTTCGTGGAGAAGAATATATATATATATATATATATATATATATATATATATATATATATATATATATATATATATATTTTGCTGAACATTATTTATGCTGGTTTTCCCAGTATTGAAATCTCATTATTTTAACTCCTTTCGGATAATACCAGACCGGTTTGCATTCATTACCAAAGCTTGACCCTTTTTCTTTTCTGTTATCATTCATTATATATGCAAAGGGGGCTGGCGTAGAAGCCAATGTACCCTAAAATCTCAAATACGATGGATTTATAATATAACACAATTATAAGCATGTTCAATTCAGTACGTGCGATCTGCTAGTTATTAATAAACTAAATTTACTGAATAAAACAGTTGTAAAAACCTTATGCTTAGAATACTTGTTCCAATTTCAGTCAAAATGATTTAGATTCTAAGAAAATACATGAAATTTAGTGCTTAAGATTAAGGGCTTAAAATGAAATTCAATTGTGTTCTAAACAGAAACATTCATTTAGAACGCGCCCCTGTCTTTTCAAAGAACCAACTTTTGCTTTGATAAAATTATTTTTTACATAATGGCTTTAATTAGTTAAGATATCGGTTTTTGCCAGATCACCGATATCAAGCAACAATGAACCTGACCGGAACCAGATGGGTGACCATTTGGGAAGACTAGGCGCTGTATCTACCGCGCCGAGTGGTAGAAATTCCCAGATTGGTATCTCGGGGCGTGTTTAATTCACTGGGGGATATGCACCTCCGAATCGAGACGGAAAGCAACAGGAAACTCTTAACGTGTGTTCCCGAGATTACTATGACTCTACAATTAAGGGAACTGTGGTCGCTGACCCTGTTAAAACAGCAGGGCCGCTGCTGCTTCTTATGATGATGCTTGAACTATAGTTTAAAATACAAAAATCAAGTATCTTTGTTATTTTATACTCTAAACAGAAGCATTCGTTTCGAACGCGTCTTTGCCTTATAAAAAAAAACTTGCTGTTGATTTTATTCGTGTGGTCTTTCTGCTTGTGCAGTGATGAAACTTCTCAACTACGCTTGTAATGTTAGAGTGTATAAAAGTGTGTACGTGAGTCAAAATCTAGCTTCTTTCTTTAATCAGATTTATTTGATTATCGATTATCAATATTTATCGGAAAATTCTGAGAGAAGACCTACGTAAGAGCACTCTCAGACACATCAAGAATACTCGTGTGATTGTTTTTTAATCGGCCCATAGAGAAAGAAAGCTAACTACAGAGAAAAACAAAAAGTAATAAAGAGACAGAGAGATGAAGAGAGAGCGATAGAGACGTGCATAGAAAAAAGAAATAAGCTAATCAAATACATTTGGAAGGAAGAGAAAGAAGGCGACAGGAAGAAATAAAGAGTAAGAGAGATATGTTCAGAATTCATCGTTCAAATGAAAAGAAAGAGAGAGGGTGGCAAAGGGAGAGAGAGAGAAACAAACAGTCATTTAGAGAAAGCGGAGTGAGAAGAGTTTAAAAAACAGATATAAGTGAGAAAAGAGAAGCAGTGAGAAAGACAGTGTGTGATACAAGAGAGAGAAAGGCAGAGAGAGAAAGAAAAAGAGGGAATATATCAATGGAGAGAGGAGGTAAGTGAGCGATAGACAGATAGATATATGGATAGTAAGAAAAAAAAGAACATATATAGAGAAAGGAACAAGGGATAATGAGTGTGGGATAGAAAACGAGAAAGAGAGAAGAGGAAATGGCATGGAAGAGAGAGTCAAACAGAAATTAAGAAAGAGGCGCACAGAGAGACAGTTAACCGGATAGAGAGAGAAAGAAAGAAAGAGGGGGAGAGAAAGAGAGAGGAGTTTAGGAAGCAGACATAGAGGAGAACAAAGAGAAGTATAGAAAGGCATAAACAGGTACAGGATAAATAGAGAGTGAGAAATAGATAAAAAAAAAAAAGTTAGACATATATAAAGAGACAAAGAGAGAGTGGGGGTGTTTGAGAGACAGACATATAGATAGGAAGGAGAACGAAACAAACAGGGTGGATATAGGTAGAGAAATAATTAGACTGGGATAGAAAGGGGGAGAGAAGATAGAAGGCGTGAATTGGAGAGTGAAACAGAAGTTAAGAAGGGGCTGACAGAGAGATAGAAGAATTTACAAAACAGAAATTGTGTAGAAAAGAGAGACGATAATTTAGCGAGAGAAGCAAGAGAAATATGCAGAAAGAGAGATGGGGATGGGCAGACAAAAAAGAGAAAAATACAGATGGAGACAAAGAGAGAGGGAGAAAGAAGCAGAAATATATATACTAAACGAGAAAAGAACAGGTGGTGGAAATAAAGAGCTAGATAGAAAGAAAGAGAGAGGGGGAACAGAGAAATAGAACAAGAGATGGAAAGGGAGAAGGGGAGGGGGGGGGGGATAGAGTTTAAACAAAAATAAAGCAACAATTCCACTGTTTTTTCTTCTTTTTTTTTTTTTTTTTTTTTGCAAACCGTTCGTGTCAAAATTAGAAAAAAAAAAAAAAAAAACATATAAAAGAAAAAACCAAACGTTGATTTGTTTTGATTTCTAAACTGTCTTTAATATCAGGTGCCTTCATTCTATAAAACTCAAAAGAGTTTGATCTGGATGATTGACTACTAGAGATAGCTGATTCCACCCTCACCTCTTTCCTGTGCAGCCAAAATGAAAAAAAAAAAAAAAACGTAAAGAAAAACTAAAAGAAAAAAAACACTCTGTTCAATTAGGATACAGGTGCGCAAAGAATAGAACTTTTTTGTTCGCTTTTTTCTTCTTCTTCTATTTGAGTGATGGCAGGCTGAGTAATTAAGGGACTTGCTGACGGTGTCAACCGTAGATGCTACCGGCAAAACTAGGGCACCCTAGGAAGTTTACAGGTGTTTTTTAGCCTTGACCCATATTTTACAGGTTTTGGGGACAAAGTTGACGAAGAGGTCGGTTGAGAAAAATGTTAGCTGTTTATTGTTGGTATGTGGGTCAGTGCCAGCTTCGGAGTTTCAGTCTAGTCTTGTAAAATAGCGCGCGCACGCGCGTGTGTGTGTGCGTGTGTGTGTGCGTGAGTTTGCATATGTGTGTGTATCTCAGGGAGCAAATTAAGTCAGGTCGATGGGTGGGGCGTCGGAGTTCCATGGCCCCTCCCCCTTGACACTTTGAAAGGTCATTACAAATTAATGTATCAAGAGTTTACTTGGTGATCCATATAAAGAAGAAGAAGAAGAAGAAGAAGAAGAAGAAGAAGAAGAAATGATAGCTAATCATAATAGGAGGTTCTAGTTTTTGTTAAGAGGATGTTAAATGTTGGTGTGTGATGATGTTCATCCTTCAGTTTTGTTGTGTGTGTGTGTGTGTGTGTGTGTGTGTGTGTGTGTGTGTGTGTGTGTGTGTGTGTGTGTGTGTGTGTGTGTGTGTGTGTGTGTGTGATTTGTTTTCTTATTGCTGTTTATTGTATCTATATTATTTGGGGGTTTGTTCTATTTTTGCGTTTTTTTTTTTTTTGTTTGTTTCCTTTTTTTTTTTTTTTTTTTTCATATACAAAATTGCCTCCTCCCCTATCAAAGTAAAACGTATTTTAAATAGATATTCTTTAAAATGATTTATTATATCGCGTGATTGTACGTATTGGAAGAGCGTGATTTGTTTGATTAATTAAAAAAGTCTTTTAAAATAGTTTATTTAAAAGAGAAGCGGTAAAGTGAATTTAAGTTTCAAAATGCATTACTTTTGTTTGTTTATTTTTTTTATTTTTTATTTTTTTGCTGAATTTAATTCTGTCTCTCCTTAAAAGCCTTTTTTTTTAATAATATATGTATCTCTTTCATTAAAATAGCGTTTGAAATAAGTAGAAAGCGAATTTTGGTTTATTTTCGGCAGCTTCCTAACTCTCGTTTTCCTTATTTTTTCCTTTGGTTCTTATATTCCATGAACGATGTTTCTGATAAATAGAGAAGAAGTGTTGTTTCCTGGGTCAGTATCTCTTCCATGTAATACGTATCGTGGGAAAGTTTTTAACTTTGAAGAAGTATTTTTAGCTCATTATATCAAGTGGATGCAGACCTTGTCCGGAGCAATTTCCATAATAAAAAAAAAAAGATAGAAGATTTTGAGCGGAAAAGGCGATAAATTCAAAATTATGAAACTATTACTACAAAAAGGAGTTGCATTTCACTCACGAGTAATCTTTGCCTTCAAATTATGATACAGGTGTGCAGTTTAAGAAGAGAGAAAAAAAAAAGAAAGAGAGAGGGCGGCATAGAAAGACAAACATTAATACTGGTTTGATTCCATTTTGCTACTAATTCAAATAAGCTATTTATAAAAATTTAGAATTAATATTAGTAAGATGTCCGTCCTTTATCGTTTAACTAGCTTGGGTGCCCGGAGTTGTGCGGGTGTTTGTAGGTGTGTGTTGATAAAAAAAATTGGTAGTAAGTAGGCAGATTCGAACCCGTCACATGAAGGCGGAAAGAAAACATGACGTCTTACTACTACTCCATGACGCGACCGGAACTGAACTCTAAAGCGTTCAAATTTAACGTAGTCAATCAAAAACAAAAGATGACTTGCAGAAATGGCGTTGCCTTCAAACTTCCCACGAGAGCAAATTAGACACAAGGTCGTTTTTAACGTGGGGGAAAACCAGCTCCCCCCAAAAGAGGGCATTCTGGCAGTAGCCAACTAAATAGTAATTGTCTCAGTATAAAGAACTTCCCCTACATTGACCAAAAACCAATTACAGAACAGACACTACCCGGTCTGAAGGCCAGGCATTTGCGTTCGAATAGTTTCGCTTTATTTATACGAAAAAGACAAACAAACACTGCAGACAACGGCACGGTGGGAATTTTGTTTAACTCGACCAAAAAAGAAAAGAATGGATGTGTGTTTGCGAATGCGAAATATTACGATCTGGGAAGTATGCGAAAACTGGTATTGTCTGTTAAGTATTATTGGATGCCCTAGCTGAAAGGATGAATTTATTGTGCTTTTGTAAAACAGACATATATTTTTTCTTGTTTGAGAAAAATGACAAAAGATGTCATTTTAAAGCTAGAATGAAATATTATTTCGTTCTTGGCCTGGCGAAACCCAACTCAGGGACGTCTGTCTTGTTGAGTGCGAGGTTAGCAAGGGGTCAAACTGTCAACCCCTGTGAGCGTGTGAATGGGAAGGAGTTGTGATCACAGATTCTCAGACCGTGCAAGAAGGCATCGGGACGTCGCCAGATGGCGTGCTGATCGATGATTGGTTTAGCGGCGTACCCCAACCAACCCCTCCCTCGAAATATAAGCAAATGGTCGCGCCAAAATTAGCAGATCGTAACCTAATCTCGAGAGAGAAAGAATAACCAAGAGACCCCCCTAGTTTACCGTCGCCACCGCAGAGAACGAAGAATAAGATTCGGACGTGTTTCTTGTGCAATGAGATCGAACTGAACAATCGTACATATGTAACACACTTGTAAATTTCGTGAATTAACTTTAGTAGACTAGAAATGTATGTGTTTGTTTTCTTTTGGTTTGCATGAGAAGCTAATTAATTTTCAGTGGACGCCGGAATCTTAAACCGACAACGAGCCTGCGACGCGGAAGAATCTTGAGAAGAACTCTCGGAAGAAGGACCATCACGCCTATTGCGACTTCGACGGGGTCATGGTCACAGTCGCTTGCATGTTCATTACTGAGTATATTAAGAAGTTGGATTTAATAATTTTTAATAGGTTTTTAACATCAGTGTGAGAACGAGAAAAAATCAACTTTATATGTTTACTTTATATTGTATAATCAATCCATTATATTATCATTTTCAGTCCCTCACCCCTAATTTCTGGCTCCCATCTTATCTCGCAATTACTTATAACGTCACCAACTAACTTCGGAAGAACCCCCCCCCCATCTGCTTTTCTTTTATATCGTAAGTTTCTTAAAACGTGACTAGTTAAAGTTCAGAATAAAATCACGCTTTCTCTTAACAGTTAATTTAAAAAAACAATCTTCTGAACGCTATTAAAAGTTAAATTCTTCACTAGTTTGCAGTTTGGAGACGGAAGTGTTGTTGTGATAAGTGATTTTCTCTACTAATTCGCACTTTTTATTTTTAGATTCAAATATTAATAACTATATTTTATTTCAGTATTTAATTTATGTATTTCTGTTGTATTAAATGCTAGCTTTTTTCTCGTCCATAAATGTTTATTTATCTACAGAGTTGATTGCAAAAATAGATTACCTAATTGTACTCATTTTTAATTCGTGAGAGGGGAATCTATCACCATACTTTCCCTTAAACACGTCAGTTGGACTTTTAAGTACAATACTTAATAGTTTTGTTTTGTTTTGTTTTTTTAATGGAGAATAGAAAACGCATTGTGGATGCGTTATCGGCAGCTCCTGTTACTCTCGCTTCTTCTTATTTGTCCCTCAGTCCTCATTTTTTAATGAGTGATTTTTCTGACAAACGGAGAAGAAAAAGCTGTTTTCTAGGTTGGCAGTATTTTGCGCGAACAGTTGGCAGAGTTGGTGGAAATTTTCTGTTTCTATATCTATCCTTGTAGTCATGTCACTAGTAAGGGTGCTGGAGGTAAACGTTTTGTCTGGGCTGACGTTATCCGCCTGATAGTCAGGGACCCGAACCTTGGATTAACCACTAAGGAGGCTGTCCTATCAGCAGGTGCAAAGTACTGGGGCTGCTGTATTGCCATTTGGTGAATGGAATCTGGACCATGCAGTAGCTTCTGGTGGGGCATCTCGTTGCCATACTAGTGGGTAATTGTTACGGCTTTACCTTATCATGTGCTACAAAAAAAAATTCTTCGTTTCTTTTTCTCTCTTAGTTTCCCCTCTCTGTCCTGCTCTAAGTAAATCTGACGACCTAGTCCACAAATTCCAAAATTTCATCATGACAAGTTTCAAGAAAAAATACACGATTAAACCCGGTTCTCCAACTTCCAACGTAGACCCCTACTACCATGTCTCCTTCTCCAACATCAGGGGTCTTCGTTCTAACCTTCCAGAGGTTGAAACCCAAATACAGGAGACTAAACCAGACCTTTTCTTTTTAAGTGAAACTGGCATTGGACAGGCTATTTCCCTAGATGAGTTTGCAATTACAGGATACTCTAACTTAACTTCTAAATCTGACCCCCAAGATCGCCATGGGCATGGAATATGTGCCTATATTAAAGATAGCTTTCTATGTGGGAGGGACATCTCCAGGGAAGATCCTAACTTACCCTATATGTGCTTCCGGGTTGCTTTAGCTCACACTACTGCATTTATATTTACTCTCTATCGCCCCCACAACAGCGGAGTTACTATCTTTCAAAGCATATCTGAGAAAATTGACCAAGTCCTTTCTACTTATCCTTCAGCTAACATTCACGTATGTGGAGACTTCAATGTTCACAACGTCGAATGGTTGACCCACTCAAACAAGACCGATGATGAGGGGAGGTTCTGTCATGATTTCTCCATTGCCTATGACCTCACTCAGATTGTTCAGGAACCTACCCGTGTGCCCGATAATGACGGCCAGTATGCGAGCCTACCAGACCTTTTTCTCACACCTTGCCCTGAACTATGTTCAGTTTCTGTTCTGTCGCCTCTTGGATCTTCCGACCACTCTGTTGTATCAATTAAGATAAAAATGAAATGTAATAAGTCCCCAGACGTACCTCTTCATCGTACAGTATATCGATACACTAAGGCTGACTGGGATAGCTTCCGTACATTTATATCTGATCTACCTCTGCATTCCATGTTTAAAAAGGATGTGTCCTCTATAGTATTAGACCTGACGGAATAGTTAATTGTAGGTATTGACCATTTCATACCCTCTAAAAAGTTTCAGCAAAAACCTAACAGCCAGCCATGGTTCTCTCCAGAATGTGCTGCTGCCATTGCGCACAGAAATCACTTTTTCCACTGCTTCAAACGTAATAGACGTATGGAAACTAAAGCCGTTTTCAGGACTGCCAGCAACCATTGTAAGAAAGTAATAAGGAACGCAAGAGAGTTGTATGCTCAATCTGTTAAGTCCAAAGTAGCTGAGCAGCGGCTTGGTTCCGACCAGTTTTGGCAAATAGCAAACAGAATCCTGAACAGAAGCGTGTGCTCCATCCCAACTATTATCAATGGACCTGAGGTAATCTCGTCAGCATCAGACAAAGCCAAACTCTTTGTCAAGAACTTTGCAGCTAATTCTACCCTTTGCGACCAAGACCGCCAACCCCCAATATTTCCTCCTGTATCAGAAAACACGCTATGTGATATACGTATATCTGTACGTGATGTTGCGAAGCTAATCAAAAACCTTGATTCGAGTAAAGCAACTGGCCCTGACGGTATTCCAATTATAGTACTCAAAAAACTTCAACCTGAACTAGCGCCCATACTTACAAAACTGTTTAAACGTTGTCTTAAGGAGAATAGTTTCCCATCTGCCTGGAAAATCTCATCAGTATGCCCTGTATTTAAGAATTCAGGTGATCGCTCTTCCCCCTCTCAGTACAGGTCAATAAGTCTCCTGTGCGTCATGAGTAAGTTGCTAGAATCTGTGTTAAATACAGAAGTAATCAACCATCTCAACAAAAATAACCTTCTTAGTGACACTCAATATGGTTTCCGTTCTGCTAGATCTACAGCAGATGTCCTTACAGTTATATCGCATAGGATTAGCAAATCTCTCGACGGTGGCAATCTTTCTAGGGCAATTGCTCTTGACATATCTAAAGCCTTTGATAGGGTATGGCATAAAGGTTTACTTCATAAGATCGCTAGCTATGGTATAGCTGGAAAAGTCTTCTCAATTATTAAATCATTTCTTTCTGATAGGTTCATAAGAGTAGTAGTTGAGGGGCAAAAATCAGAAGCTCACAGTATTAATGCCGGTGTCCCTCAGGGATCCATCCTGGGCCCAACTCTTTTCCTGATTTACATTAATGATCTTCCAAATCATATCCTTACATCATTTGTAGACATTTATGCTGACGACACTACCATTTATGGTAGCACATCTAAGACAGTAAACGACCAAGTTCTCTCCAATTCTCTCTCCTCTGATCTTGAGCACGTAGTACAATGGGGAAAGGAGTGGCTGGTTACTTTTAATGCATCTAAAACCAAGCTTCTCTCTTTACATCATCAACATTCTAATCCACATTTGTCATCAATTGAAATGAATGGCTCTCGTCTTCAGGAGGCCTCAAGTTTTGACAAGCTTCTGGGCTTGACTATTACTCCTGATCTTAAATGGAACACGTATATCAAATCTGTTGCCAAGGCCGCTGGAAAAATGGTGGGATCTTTCTATCGATCCGGTAGATATCTCACTGCTGATGCTATTCTCTATCTATATAAGAGCTAGGTACGGCCAAGGATGGAATACTGTTGCCACATCTGGGCAGGAGCTGCTAGAAAGGACTTGTCCTGCCTTAATAGAGTTAAAAATAGACTTCGTAGCTTCATAGGAGATGTCATTTTCTCCTCCTTGCAACCTCTATCTCACAGAAGAGATGTTGCGAGTTTGTCTCTGATGTATCGTTATTTTCATGGAAAGTGTTCCATTGAGCTTCAATCTATGGTCCCCCCTCGCCAAACTTTCACAAGAAACACTCGTCTAGCTGTAAACACTATCAATAATTTCCCCCACTCTTTATCTGTGCCTAAACCTAAACGTAGATTCCATGAACAAAGCTTCTTTCTTAGAACTGCACGCCTGTGGAATTATCTTCCGTTTTCCTGCTTTCCGGCTCACTACAATATGGTTTTGTTAAAGTCTAAAGTAAATAGGTTCTTGATGAGCCGTTCCATATAAGTTATCAAATTTACCAAATTTTCATTACTAATGATTACTATATTGACCAATTTCTACTGTACACTCTTTAACCCTTATCCTTGAGTGGCCTCTGGGCCTTGATAATGTGGTGATGCCTATGTAAAAAAAAAATGTATATCCATTTAATTTTTTTAACATTTTTCACTCCAAATAAAATGTATTTCAACTAAACAAGATGTATTTTCCGAGTAAACGATTACTATCAGGTTGACAAGAAAGTTCTTGTGTATGTGTGTGTGTTTTTTTACTTTTAAAATCAGATGAACATATCTCGGCTTAAAAAAAATTATTGATTAAAATTAGTACCATCAAAGATAACGCAATATGTCCAATACCAAACCAAGTGTATTCATGCGAATAACGTAAAATGTTGCGTTCTGGTGGCGATAAAGTCGCTAAAGGCGTTTTTGATATTGCTAAGGTTTTTGAAGCATTTCTCACTCTGAAAGTTGTCGAGATACTTGACAAAGTGGTAGTCCGTAGGTAAGAAATCTGGAGATTATGGCGGATGAGGAAGTGTTGCGTAGTCCAATTCGTTCAACTTCTGTAGAGTTGGGAATTATCGTGAAGAAGAGATGTTGACTAATGTTGGGTGTTGTTGACGTTTCTGATGCATTTGATCCATTTGTTGACAGCACTTCTCCGCCGTAATGGTTTCGCCTGCGTTCAAAAATCTGTAATGATGAGACCGGTCACAAACCACCAAACAGTCAGCATGATCTGCTTTTGGTGCAACTCTGACTCCGGAAAGTGGCGTGGAGCTTCGTCAGCGTCTAACCACTGAGACAGCGTCTCAGTGGTTAGACGCATCGCAAGTCAAACCCCGGTTGAGAAACGGATCGTTTTTGTTGCGTAAAAGAAGGGAAAATGGCGCTTTGTAATGGCGTTTCATTTGGTGGCTGTTCGATACTGAGGCGTCGTATTTAAAACCAATAAGTATTTTTTTTTATTATTATTTCAACCAACAGTAGATATGTTGTTTTAAACAAAATCAGTTTTCAAAAATGTAATCAAAAGAGTCGTTTTTGACATCAGAAACTATGTACAAAAGTTCCGATTCCGATAATGATAATATATATACCTCCAAAATTTCGATTTTTTCGATTCCCGATTCCGATTAATCGTCCCAACACCAATATACATCAGCCTACTTATCAAGCGGTGACGAGTTCGATCCTTGTCAACTAAGTCTAGCCATACTGATGAGAAGTGAAATTTCGAAGCATGCATGTCTATGGATAACTTACTTTTATGCACATAATAATATTTAAATAAAAAATATTTAATATAATACAGTAATAATTACAAACAATACGTTCTAAAAATGGGGCCGACTAAAATGTAAATAAAGGGCAGATAACCCCTTTCTTAAGAAAGCGCTCAGGGAGGGAAAAAGCAAGAAACATACTACAGAATCGCTAATAAAAAAAAAAAATAAACAATCTTACATTTATAGCGGTAAATATCGAGTATAAAAATAGATAAGGTCCCCGTGGTCTTGTGGTAAAAACATCAGACTACTTGTCAAGCGATGACGAGTTCGATCATTGTCAACTAGGTCTAACTTTACTGATGAGAAGTGAAACTTCGAAATATGCAAGTATGTAGATGACTTACATTTAGGTACGTAATAATATTTAAATAAAAAAAAATTAATAGCATAAATTAATAATTATATATATATATATATATATATATATATATATATATATATATATATATATTGCATGTGAGCAGCTAATACTAAAATAATTGGTACTGTTGTTTAAGCTTGATGTATCAACAAATCTGAATCAAATAAAAACGTGGATCGCTCAAATGATGGAGAATGAATTGTAATCCGAAAAGGAGGAAAGGACTTGTGTCATATACTGCTTCCTTCCTTTGCACTCTCTATCGTATGAAAAAAAAGATGCTCCGTAATGTGTGAAACGAAGGGAAATTAGATGATCTACACACACACACACACACACACACACACATAAATATATATATATATATATATATATATATATATATATATATATATATATACTAGCAAAAGTAACCGTCGTTGACTGCGTTCAAAAACAGCCTACAGAAAATGGACTCTGATTTATGAAAGTACTAGCGAGGGGTACCCGGCGTTGCCCGGGTGTTTGTAGGGGTGTATGGTGTTAAATAAAAAAGAAACCGGAGGGGGGGGGTAGGATCGAAGCCGAACCCCTGAGGCGAAGTTTGAAAATAAAATCTGCCAGCCAGAAGTGAAAGATGTTTGAAAGTCGTCGAGCGTTACGACGACGACGATGACGATCTAAGCATTGTTATAAGCGAAGTAAGAAAAGAAAACAACGTTTTAATTAAGCAGGGGGATAAAACACAAATTAAAACAGAAAAACGAACGAGCGTTACGTGAAAAATCGCTTAAATAATACAGGGTTCAATATTTAAACGTATAAAAAATCGAAAAAAAAAGACATCTCACACCACGATTCGAACCCAAAACGTTTAGATAACGAACCAACCCTTAACTACCTACGCTAAAGCGGCGTATATAATGATTACTCGGTTTATTAACTATTTAAAGTAAATCAGGTCACGACGTCATGACATCATCTGACGCATACGTTGTTGACCCTCTCCCCTGTCGAATCTGTCTAGACATCTCTCTCTCCCTCCCTCCCTCTCACTTCGTCTGCCTTACTCTAAAGACTGGAAAATGGCGTCTGACTGTTTTTATTTTTAAAAACTTCGTTCGTTAATATTTTTTGTAGGCGTATTTTTTTTTTTACTTCACATGTTTGGCTTATTATTTTTCGTTTAACTATCGAGTCTAACTATTTTGACTGTGGTAATAACTTTGGTAACGTTGCCATAGCATAGAAGTTCATAGTTTAGTTTTAATTAATTTTTTTTTACCGATAACAACATTTTTAAATTGTAAATTAAGACCGCCATTAGAGGCTTCTGACGTCAAGATCACGTGACATGACGCAGCGGGTTTTAAATACAAGTTGACCCAAAATAAACGGCCGCGTGTATACTTTATGTAGAAGACTTGGCGGCCGTATTTTTTGGGGCAGTTATAAATCGATTTAAAAATATGTAATGTTTAACATTAAAATGTCACTTTTTTGGGCCCCCCTACTGCAGAAAATCGATCAGTTGACACACTTCTGATAGTCACTTTGGGCCAATTTTTCGATATTTGTCGTCCAGAAGGTGAGGCTTTCATATGAGACCAAGTTTGTGAATTTTTGTTGTGTCTGTCAAAAGTTTTTAGCAGACACACAAACATACATACGCACAAACAAACATACACACATTTTCGCTTTTATATATATACTAGCAGGGCTACCCGGCGTTGCTCGGGACCGTATAAACAATAAAAAAACAAAAGCAGATATTGAACATATGTTTTATTCTTAGGGGAGAGGAATCTTTCATTTCAAGTTTTAGCGTTACAAACAAACATTTGTCTTTTATATATATAGATAATGACAGGTTTTTTTTGGGCCCCCCTCGAAGATAACTGATCAGTTAACCAACTTCTAGTGGTCCGTTTGACGTGAAATTTCGATATTTGTCATCCGGGTGATGGGGCTTCGATATGATACCAAATTTGTCAAGTTTGGTTCCGTCTTTCAAAAGTTTTAGCGTTACAAACAAACATACATACATACATACATACACACAGACGTTTGGCTTTTATATATATAGAAGATATATAGATGATAGGTTATGAAAAGGAAGGGTTGTAAAGAGATAGCTTCGAATTTGGGGGTATCAAAACCAAAGCAAAATATGATGAAAGTAAAAATGAAATAGATAAACCCCATAATTTATTATACCATACCTGTTCACGCTGAAACATTTATCACAATATTCTGTGGATCTATATTAAAAAACCTTGTTAAACTGTGACATATTTCCATTCTATAGAGGTCAGGTGCGAACGAACACCCCATAATTTTATCATACCATATTTCTTCAAACTGAAACATAATTATCAAAGTATACTTACGCAGATAGATATAAAAAGTCTTTATTAAATTTGTGCCTATTTCCATTCCATGGAGGCCAAGCGCGAACGCAGATCCCACAATTTGATTATTCCATCCCTATTTAAGTTAAAACATACTTAGCAAAGTATTATTATGTACATCTATATCAAAAACACTTGTAAACGTTTTTTTTTTTTTTTTTTTTAATTTTTTTATTTCCGTACTTTGTGGACCCACAATTTTAATGAAGCACTGTTCTGCCAGTTCAAACATACCCATTCCTGTGTCTCGATAGATCTTCTATCATTATCATCAGTTTTTTTAAATAGTAAACCACATAGGAGCCTATTCGTGACCAGACACACACACACAGACATTCAGCTTTATATATATATATATATATATATATATATATTCAGGGTGTCCAAAAAGCCCTTATGGAGTTTTAAACTTAAATAGATTCTTTACACTATCTGATTAAAACAGTGGGAAATTTTTAAAACAATACAAAAGTCAAACAATTTTTATTGATAAAAATAATCTCTTATCAATGTTGACCATTTTCAGCTTCGCATAATTGTGCTCTTTCCAAAACATAATTCATGACTGATTGCAGAATCTCAAGATTGCGATATAACTCCTTTAGTTTGTTCCTGACGTTTTCCTTCAATTCTTGCAGGGTTTGCGGTTTGTTAACATAGACCTTTTCACAATCTTTCGAATTGTGTTGTGACTTGGGTTATCTCTTACATAAAAATAACCATCGATAAGCTCTTTGAGTCAAAACAATTGATCCCTGATTTTGGTCAAGCAATTTCACAACTTGTGTACGTTGCTTAATACTATTCTTAACCATAATTGATTTTCAACATTATCTGTAAAATATCTGCAATAGAAAAAAAAATACTTTGTCATGGTAAAATGACAAAGATTCTCAATCGTTCAGTATCATTTTGGACACCTTGTATATATATATATATATATATATATATATATATATATATATATATATATATATATATATATATATGTATGTATGTATGTATGTATATATATGTGCGTGTGTGTGTATATATATATATATATATATTAAGTAATGTGATTTATAATTTAAAAATTAAAAAAAAAAAATTTTTAATTTAAAAATCAAATTTTAATTAAATTAAAAATCAGTTTCATAAGAAGGAACAACAACAAAGTCAGTTATCTGTACGATCGTTTCGGAAATCCGTGCTTTTTATTTGTGGTATACATGAAGTCACGTAGAACAATTATACATAGTTTTTTTGGTAAGCACGGTCTCCTCATCAGCAAATTTAGGAGGATTTCTATTGAATTGAAAAGACACCAAAATTAAACCTAGCATTAAAAGTAAGGCAGATGAATCTTTTAGTTTTTCTTTTTTTGAAATCAGGAACTGTATTTAAAGTAGTCATTTAAATGTTTGCTATAGCTTTTTATTTTTTTTTTTTTAATTTTTAAATTATAAATCACATTACTTAATATTGAATTAGCTCTAGGACATTTAACTATCGAGCTTATTATATATCTAAATTACAACGAGCATTTCCTGTATTTTAATTAAATTAGTAATTTCACTATTACATTAAAATACACTTAGCTCTTTAGACTATTATTCTAATCTCCTTTAAATTATATGTATATATATATATATATATATATGTATATATATATATACATATGTATAATTTGTTGCTATTTTTTATTAGTCGCGTGCGAGCGACTCTATAAGTCACTCCGTCGGTCGGTCGGTCGGACGGTCGGTCGGTCAGTCGGTCTGTCCGTAACACTTTTCTGCGTGGCCTTTTTGGTTAAGATCAAATCTCTGTTGTTAATAGATCTGTTGGCTAAGATCAAAGTGTAGTATCTTTCTTACTACATGCTGTACTTATTTTTGTAACTTTGTGATATAAAGTGGGAGATCACTTTTCTGTATTAATTTAATGTAAAATGATCACCCACTTTAAAACCAGTCAGTCTCAAAGCCATTCAAGTCATTCTCTTGATCATTCAAGTTGTTTTTTAAGGATTCCAGTTATTTTTTAAGCATTCAAGTCATTCTTAAGGTCATTCAATTCATCTTTAAATTCATTAAAGTCATTCTAAGTCATTGACTTTTTATTTATTTAAGTCATTTCAGCCCATTTTTTGGTCATTTTAGTTTATCTTTAAGAATTTCATGTCAATCCTACATTCACGCATTCATTCATTATACGAGCACGCGACTAATGGCTATCGGTCTTGTTAGCAATAAAAGCAGTTTTGAAATGCTGCTTATTTGCATTTAATTTCCCTTTCCTAAGCAGTGTAGAAGTTACCTCCCCTTCGTTTGTTTTTTGTTGTTTTGTTTTGTTTTGGTTTTTTTGTTTTTGGCTTGTTTTTTATTATTTTTTTTTTTTTTGCGTCGCCCTTTTCTAAGGGGATGTATTTTTTTTATTTATTTCCTTTTAGTTATTGTTATTTATTAAATATTAAAAAATCTATTTCTTTAAAAATAGTTTTACGTGCAAAAAATGTATCTAAAGTGTGTGTATGTAGTGTCAATATGACGCGAGGAAAAGATGTTTATGCGTCAAAGGCTTTATTTATCCAATATAACATTCTCATATAATGTATATCTTCCTATGCAACACCAAAGAAGAAAAGGTATAGAAATTAGCTTAATACTCTGCTAGTTTCCTTTCTTTCTTTTTTATCTGTCTGATAAATTTCCTTGTTCCTTCTTTTTTTCCTGATGGAAACAATTTTTTCGCTCAGCTTTTTTGTACACTTTTTGTAGCGAAACATCATATGGAATGAATAAAGTTTTTTCACACATAAGAAAATATTTATTCGCCATTTGTATACAATACTGTCGGATATTGTTTCCAAATTTTAGTACGCATGCGCGCACACACATGTATATATATATATATATATATATATATATATATATAGAGAGAGAGAGAGAGAGAGAGAGAGAGAGTACAGCAATACATACACGTGTATATTGCAAACTCACATATGTTTAACCACATTACTCTAACTCTTTCTCTGTCTCTGTCTCTCGATATATATATATATATATATATATATATATATATATATATATCACGAAAATGCAGTCAACTAGTGCTTATGATACGTTCACAATTTTCAGCCGTTAAAACACTTTCCGGCTGCTTTAGTATTATGCCTGCATTTGGCATTTATATGTGTTTAATTTACTTTGATTCGCGTGATGATTAATTCCGGCCAAGCAGTAACGTACTATCAAACAGAGTAAAATGTAACTTTGTAGTTCGGCTCGATTCTCTTGTACAGCAGTGGCTGTCACCTCCTTAACTGATGATTGCAAACGCTGGGTTCGAATTATCTCCAGCCTTCTGCATTACTAGCCCTAATAAGGATGTCTCCTATATAGTATCAGACCTGACCGAATGGTTAATTGTAGGCATAGACCGATTCATACCATCCTAAAAATTCCAGCAAAAACCTAACAGCCAGCCATGGTTCTCCCCTGAATGTGCTGCTGCCATCTCGCACAGAAATCACTTTTTCCATAGCTACCAACGTAATATATGTACTGAGACTAAAGCTGCTTTCAGGATTGCCAGCAACCACTGTAAAAGAGTAATAAAACATGCAAGAGAGCTATATGCTCAGTCTGTTAAATCCAAAGTAGCTTAGCAGCGGCTTGGTTCCCACCAGTTCCGGCAAATAGCAAATAGGATCTTGAACAGAAGCGTGCGTTCTATCCCAACTATCATCAATGGACCTGAGGTCATCTCGTCAGCATCAGATGAGGCCAGACTATTTGCCAAGAACTTTGCAGCTAATTCTACCTATGCGACAATGACCATCAACTCCCTGTATTTCCTCCTATAACAGACAACACGCTATGCAACATACAAATATCTGTGCGTGAGGTCGCCAAGCTAATCAAGAACCTTGATTCCAGTAAAGCAACTGGCCCTGATGGCATTCCAGTAATAGTGCTGAAAAACCTCAAACCAGAACTTGCCCCCATACTTACAAAACTGTTTAAGCGTTGCCTTAAGGAGAAGTGCTTTCCAACATCCTGGAAAACCTCATCAGTATGCCCTATATTTAAGAATTCAGGTGAAAAGTCATCTCCCTCTCAGTACAGACCAATAAGTCTCCTGTGTGTCATGAGTAAGTTGTTGGAATCCATATTAAATAAAGAAGTAGTCAACCACCTCAACAGAAACAACCTTCTTAGTGACACACAATATGGTTTCCGCTCTGCAAGATCTACAGCAGATGTACTAACGGTTATATCACATAGGATTAGTGAACTTCTTGACAAAGGTTTCCTTTCCAGGGCAATTGCTCTTGACATATCGAAGGCCTTCGATAGGGTATGGCATAAGGGCCTACGTCACAAGATTTCCAGCTACGGTATTATTGGAAATGTTTTCTCAGTTATTAAAGCATTTCTCTCTGATAGATTCATAAGAGTAGTGGTTGATGGGCAGAAATCAGAGGCCCAAAGTATTAATGCCGGAGTCTCCCAGGGGTTCATCCTGGGGCCAACTTTCTTCCTGATTTACATCAATGATCTCCCAAAACACATACTTAAATCATTCGTTGACATCTATGCTGATGACACGACCATCTATGGCAACACATCAAAGGCCGTAAATGACAAAGTTCTCTCAAATTCTCTCTCCTCTGATCTTGAGCGCGTGGTACAATGGGAGAAGAGGTGGTTGGTCACTTTTAATGCATCCAAAACCAAGCTTCTATCTTTACATAATCAACGCTGTGATCCCCATCTGGTATCAGTTGAAATGGATAGCTCTCGTCTGGTGGAGGCTCCATGTTTTGACAAGCTTCTGGGTTTGACCTTTACTCCTGATCTGAAATGTAACACGTACATCAAGTCTGTTGCCAGGGACAAATGGTGGGATCCTTCTACCGCTCAGAAGATATCTCACTACTAATGCAATTCTCTATCTGTATAAAAGCCAAGTATGTCCGAGGATGGCGTACTGCTGCCACATCTGGGCAGGAGCTGCTAAAAACAGCCTATCCTGCTTTGACAAATAGACTTCGTGGTTTAGTGGGGGATGCCCTTTTCTCTTCCCTGCAACCTCTCTTCCACAGAAGAGACGTAGCGAGCCTGTCTTTGTTTTATCGTTATTTCCATGGCAGGTGCTCGTCTGAGCTCCAATCCCTCGTCCCCCCTCGCCAACCTTTCACGAGAAACACCCGTCTGGCTGAAACAACTGTCAATAAGTTTCCCCACTCTTTATCTGTGCCTAAATCCAAACGTAGATTCCATGAGCAAAGCTTCTTTCTTAGAACTGCACGCCAGTGGAACTCTCTGCCGCTTGCCTGTTTCCCACCTGACTACAACCTGGACGTCTTCAAGTCCAATATAAACAAACTCCTGACAGACCGCCCCCTTAAGCAATACACTCTATCAAAAACCCCAATACTAATGATTACTACAATACTATCTCATTGATTACTGTACACGCAATAACCCTTATCCCTGAGTTGCCTTCGGGCCTTGATAAGTGGTGACCCCCATGTAAAAAAAAATCCCGTTGTGAAATGTATTAATCATTATATTCGTTCTCCTGCTGTGGATTGCAAAATAAAGTAGATTAGATTTACGCGCCAGTGCAACATTGGTCTTTCTCTGCTTATCCAGGCATGGTGTTTAGTCGTCATTGACTTTGTCGGCTCAAGATGCATGCCATTAGAGTCAACATGCATTGGCAACCTTACAGGGGATGTTCATTACTACGGCAAAATGAAAAGGGACCTCTATTTGGCCTTTAAGAAGATGTTCGAACGGTACAACAAGTGCATTGAGCTGGAGGAGATTACTTCGAAAGGGACTAAAGTTTCATGTGTGTACTATTAATAAAAATGGCTACACAAAAAAATCTTAAAACTTATTTAAGCCACCTCGTAATTTGCAATCTCTCTTTATCCATTTGAGCAGAATAAAAACCAGGAATTATTAATTTTGGCATTCTCCTCTTACACACACACACACACACACACACACACACACACACACATATATATATATATATGCACATATATATACATACACACACATATATATACACACACACACACACACACATATATATATATATATATATATATATATATATATATATATATATATATATATATATACGAGGGGGATGCCAAAATTAAAGGGAATGCAAATAATATATATACAGATAAATGCAGACCTAAACAAATACTTATGTTCATTTAAGAATTATTAATGAATAGGAGGTTCACATACAGCAATAGTATTACGATACTATATCAAAACAATAGTACACGATACTATATCAATAGTATTACGTGTACTATATCAAACAATAGTACACGATACTATATCAAAACAAGAGAATATCATGCACCTTCGGTGTAACAATTAATTAAAAATTAATTAAAAATTAATAGCTCGTGTAAATTGACTATTCATTAATATCATATTCAAAAAAGTAACTAAGTTGATCAAGTAGTTTTATTTTCAAAAAGAAAATGTGAGCGAGTAATGGGATTCGTAGGCATTACAACATAAATTTCGCAAGTTTTAATTATTGCTTTATCTCACTTTGTTATCTTCCTCTCTCACCTTATTTGATACTGAATCATATATAATATACTACCTCTGGCGATCGGTGGAAAACTATGAAACTGAGAGAACTTTTTATAATTTAAATTAATTGTTGTAGTCCGTTGTAATTTCGTTTTCAAACGTTACAGCAGAGAATGTTTACCAACCACATTGAGGACCTATTCATCCTTTTATACAGCATCGAATCAAAGAGACTCCATCTACTCTTCTACATAATAGATACGCGATTCGAACTAGGTGAGAGCATATCTACTCTTTTGTACAGCAGGGGTACGACGGGAGACACTAGATGCTAACAAAATTTCACAAAGAACCACTCAAGTAGTGAACTTTGAGCTTTTATTAAGCTCGGCGATCCGTGAGGGTTGCCAAGAACTTTGTAACTGTCTGAGTGTGAACTATGTCACTACCTAAAGAAAAAGGTGAGGCTTGGACAGTTCATACCCGGGTGTCTGTGTGTGTGTATATATATATATATATATATATATATATATATATATATATATACTAGCTGTACCCGGCCTCGCGTTGCTATGGCTCAGTTTGTTAAAATGGAACACATGTGAAAGTAGAGAAAAGTTTGATTCTTTTTTTCAATAGACTGTACAAATTATATTTTTTTTAACAGATGTTAAGAAAATAAACAGAAAAATACTTCCATCATTAATTATGCAAAAAAATAAATAAAATGTTGATTTAGTGTTTCAATATGCTTATAAATTACGATAAAACTTGCTGAGTATGCACTGTTTTACGGTTGTTGTAAAAATGGAACGGAAACTTAAATTTCGCTTCGTTTTAATCTTTCTTAATTTTTTAATTGTGCCCCCAAACGAATATAATCAAAACAGTAACATTCAACAATTGTACTTTATGTATATAAAACACAAAATATTTATTAAAACTTTTTTTTTTCTAAGTTAATAACGAAAGGGAAATAATTCCATTTTTAAACGAAAAAGTCAGTTTGGTATATCTTTTTGTTATTTTTTACATAAGTCCAGCTTACCATTCCCATTGGAAATGTCGACATTTATAGGTTGTCGGGTACGTTTACAATGAATAAACACTCCAATCTAGTAGATGTATCAGAATTTTTGTAGGAATTTTTTTACACCCCTATCACGAAACTGCGAATAAAATATAAAAATCTCGTAATTTCTCTTTTAAAAGTGGGTTGTTTATTTTCTTTATGGATTATACTTCCAAAATAAACAATTAAAGTTGTTTTAAAAGTAATAGAAATATTTTTTTAAAACAGTAATGAATTTTACGAACTCAATATTTTTCAATTTTTAAACTTTAAACATCTATCAAAATTTTTCTATTGATTCTATTTTTACGATATTTTCAGGGTTAATGTGAAATTTTATGCTCTTTCCAATAAACTGAATATAATATTTTAGACAAAGGGTTTTTTTTTAATTCACGCCCCTCCCCATTTTCAAGTGTCCAGTAAAAAGTATATAATGAATTTACACACCAAAGTTTTATATATTACAAATTGAAGAGAAAAGGTCAATAAGTAATATATTCAAATTTAAAACAAAAAAGTAGTGTTTTTTAGAAATTTACCTGTAAAGTTCGAAGTTTAAAACCTTTTTTTTTAAACCACGTTGTTTGTTTTTTCTTTTGTTTTGTTTTTTATGAAACCTTGGTCCTTGCTCCTTTAATTGAAAAAAAAATTAGGGCTTGAATTACATTTTTCGAGTAGTTATAAGCTTGGAAAGACAGGGGTAGAATAATTCACGCCTCCCGCCATTTTGAAATGTCTATTAAAAAGTAAATAATTTATTCACCAAAGTGTTATATATCACAAATTGAAGAGAAAACGTCAATAAATAATATATTCAAATTTAAAACAAAAAAGTAGTGTTTTTTAGAAATTTACCTGTAAAGTCCGAAGTTTAAAACCTTTTTTTTTTTTTAAAAAACGTTTTTTTTTTTTTTGTTTTATTTTTTTAATGAAACCTTGATCCTTGCTCCTTTAATTGGAAAAAAATTAGGGCTTGAGTTACATTTTTCGAGGAGTTATAAGCTTGGAAAAACGAGGTGGAATTATTCACTATTTTTCACGAAATTTCTTACACGCCTACCAATCTACCCATGTTAAGAACGGCTTTCGGAATAGACACCCCTAACCTTGCCACAATACCCGAAAAGCTATAAAAGTTGACGTGTCGAATGTGAATGATGAGTTGGACATAATGTAAAACTGTACCGAATTTAAAAGGGAACGAAATTCAAATTTCCGATCCATTTTTACAACCGTAAAGCAGAGCATCCTATGCAAATGTTACCTAACTTACTGTATTAATGCTATTTTTTTAAGCAAGAAAAAAAAAGGTAAATATCCAGATACGCTACTACAGAACACCGACCACTCTAATTTGTTTTTTTGTTTTTTTTTTTTTTGATAGGTAATTGAGGTCGCTGACAAAGAATCTGATAGTCAAACTTGGGGTAAATTTACCGTTTGCATGGTATATACCCCTGCACCCACGAACTTTTTCCACCATTTTCAGCTGCCGTTTATGCTACGCGCATGCACGCTGTAGCATAAACGACGGCTTCACCAAGCAAACTACGTTGGGGGCAGGGGATTTTTTTCCAGGACACAGAATTTTCTAATTTTCAAAAATACATTATAGCGCTTTTTGGGTGGAAAAATTATAATTAGCTGAAAAAGAAATAAAATAAGAAAAGGAAAGCACACCAAGTTGGAGTAGGGGGGGTAATTTATCTGTTTTTTTTTATACCTGGAACATAGAATTTTCAAATTTTCCGTAAGTAACGCACCGACATTTACCAATTAGAACACCATTTAACATTTTCCGAAGATTTTACTTTGTACATTGGGGACGCGAGCGGATTAGGGAATGTGATGTTGGGGCACACGCGCCCCAACATCACCCCCCCCCAAACAAATTAGAGTGGTCGGTGTTCTGTAGTAGCGTATCTGGATATTTACCAAAAAAAATATTTAGGTGGGCGCGCGCGCCCTAACATCACCCCCCCAAAAAAAAACAAATTAGAGTGGTCGGTGTTCTGTAGTAGCGTATCTGGATATTTACCGAAAAAAAATAATTACCCCCCAACTTTTATATTTAATTTCAAATTTTCCGCCATCTGAGAATGCACGTAGCGTAGATTGCTACAACGCGCGCTCGCACATAGCGTAACCGGAAGCTGCAAAATGGTGGATTGCGCGCTCGCGCGTAGCGTAACTGGAAGCTACAAAATGGTGGACTGCGCGCACGCGCGTAGCGTAACCGGAAGCTTCAAAATGGTGGACAGTAGTTCGTGGGTTCAGGAGTTAATACTATGCAAACGGTAAATTTGCCCCAAGTTTGACTATCAGATTCGTTGTCAGCGACCTCAATTACCTATCAAAAAAAACAAATTAGAGTGGTCGGCGGTTTGTAGTAGCGTATCTGGATATTTACCAATAATTTAGGTGACTGAAATAGGAATCTAATTGAATCTTTAATTTCCTGCATAGTATGCGAGAATTCATTTTCTTCCAGTTATATCGAATTCATTAATACGGACTTTAGGGGCTTTTTTCGTAATGTTACTGTAAAAATTATTTTTTATTTTTACAAATTACGATGCTTTAAAAAACGCAAAAATAAATTCTTGCGTTTTTTATTTACTACTGAAAACCATAACTTTAGTAAAGGTATTTTTTGTTTAAACAAAATAAAACATTTTCACTAAGAGTTAAGTAAAAATAATTAGTTCATTATATTCTGCGATCATTATTTGAAGAATACTGCAATTTTCATTAAAATTCGTTAATTTCCTGATTTTTGGTGAATTTTTAAGTAAAGGGAGGAGTCAAAATGTCTATACACTTTGAGCGTCAGCATTCATTTTGTGTGTACCTACCAAGCGACCACGTGTGGTTAATTTAAATTAAATTTCAATCACATGGTTTCATTATCAATAATCATGTAATTAAACCCATTGAAAATTTACCGATATTGTAAACACATTCTGTTTACATTAAGCCTGTAGTGTTTTCTAGTGATGCAATGTTGTCAACTGAGATTTTAAAAAAAACCCACGAGATCAGGAGAAAGAAATGTCCAGAAAATCGCTAGATTTTTTTACTTTTATCATCTGAAATTTTCAAAAATCGCTAATCCCCGCCCCAAAAAAAAGAACTCCCTATTTTCACTTCCTACCATAAAAAAATTATAAATATTGTATATTCACTAGATAAAATGTTCCGTGTTTTCTCACTATATGTTTCTGGAATTATATTGAAGCGGTTAGCTCACGTATTTTATCAACTAGTTTTACCTGTTTTTTCAGAGAGGGTATTTTTTTTTGATGGAAACAAATTATAAACTCAAACTTTTTATAATAAAAGTTAAATTGAAATATACTGCAAATTAAACATCACAATAATGGTGCAACATATTTTGAAATTAGAAAAATAAAAAACAAAAAAAAACTTTGTTTTAGCATATTAAAAGTATTTAGGTTGGTAGATAATTAAATTCTACTGTATTGATATATTTTTTTTTGCTGTTGTTTCTTGCTTTTTACAATTTTCGACTAAATACTTCTAAATTTCGTATTTTAAACTAAACTTCGAAGGTTATAAGGCCCCCCCACCTAAAATGTACTTGGAAAAATCGATTTTATAGAGAGATTTACGAATGGTTAGCCGAAAAAAAGGTGAAAAACAAAACAAATAATCAATAAATAATTGATACCAAAGGCAATAAATGCTACTTTTTTTTACTTACATGATTGAATTTATTTTATGTTTTAAAGTATTTTCAAGCGCTTGCGGGTGTGTGGGTGCGAAATATCTCCAGATTTTCTAGAATTTCCCGCTAGATTGTAAACGAAATCTCCAGATCTAGCAGGAAAACCGCTAAATTAGAAACACTGGTCACATGACAGGAAGCGGTAATAAATAATTGTCCCTAAATAAAAAAAATCGCCTATCGGTACAAAGAAAAATTAAGTATAATGTTATAATTAAAAAAAATATATAAAAACGCACATGGATATAGTAAACAAATTATACCAAAATGTGGAAGCCATCCGTCCAGTATATATATATCACTGATGATTCCCGAAAGGATGAAGCACTAATGTCTGTAGGTATTCACTATTTAATAACTATTATAGTAAATAATTGTGCCAGCCCCTTTTAAGAAACTCGTTTCGTATCGTTTCGTTGAGCACTTTCAGTTGAAATAAAAAGTCGGTCAATTTAGCTCTTATGTGCAGATCATCATATGATGATTAGATCATTCTGACAGACGTTAAAAACATTTAAACATAAATGTTAAAATTTCAACAGTATTGCTCGCGGTTAACGGTAGCTGAATGGATTAGGTTATTAATTAGGCTTACGAATGTAGCCAAAGACTGTTTCTGTTGCCGGGTTCGAATCTATATTTATGATTTCCGAAAGGATGAAACACAAGTGTCTGTAGGTATTTTATATTTATTAATTATTATAATAAATAATTATATATATATTATTTACTATAATAATTATTAAATACCTACAGACACTAGTGTTTCATCCTTTCGGTAATCATCAGTGCAGGGTGTCACGATAAACGCCAGTGGAGAGATTCAAATCCCGGCACAGAAGTCATGTCTGGCTTCATTAGCAAGGACCCGAACCACTAGGCTACATAAACCGCGAGGGATACCGTTGAAATTAAACATTTATTCTTATTAGATGCGTTTAGCGTCAGTCAGAGAGTGATCTGATCATTATATTACGATATGCGCGTATTAGCTAACTTTGTTACAACTGGAAGTGCTCAACTATAAGAAAGAAGTTTCTTAAAGAGGCTGACATTATTATTATTTACTATAATTATTATTAAATTCCTTCAGACACTAGTGTTTTATCCTTTCGGGTGTCACGATTAATGTCAGTCGATATATATATATATATATATATATATATATACATATATACATATATATATATATATATATATATATATATATATATATATATATATATATATATATATATACATGTTAGATCATATTGGTCTGCGTGTGCGAACTTCGCTACCATAATCTAAATATTTGATATGCAGAGTTTAAGTTTGATGTATAGACTATTTGGACTTGTGTGACCAAAATTTTATATACAGGGTATTTGGGCTTGTAGTAAAATTTCGATTGGGTTTTTAGCCGAAAAAAAAATGCAGGAATTATACGGCGTTGTAAGCAATTGAATATATCAGTAATAATAATTCAATAATATTTTTTTCATTTATTTACCTGGTTTATAGATGGCATTTTTTAACTTCTATGGTATTTATTCTCAAAAGATTTTGAGAGCATCTCTCATTTTCAGGAAATGTAGAAATGTACACCCACTCTTCATGCTATAAAGTTTGGTTGAACTAAAACAGCCGTAACGTTTTAAAAATAGTATTGAATTATCATTTATTTATTTATTTATTATTTATTTATTTATATGTTTACAACGATTGTATAATTCCAGCATTTAAAAGCCTTCAAAAACACAAATTAGACGTCGAACTCGATAAGATCAAGGAAATATTCATCAATAATGGTTATCCTGTTGACCTTATTGATGACTGTATTTTCAAAAAGGTTGCGGATTTTAAATCCCCTAAAAGTTTGGACCCTTGAAATGGCCGGTTTATTTAAAATTATCGTGGATTGGGGAAAAGAGTAACAGACTTTCCAAACAGATTCGCAGATGTATTTACGACTGCTTTTATTCTGTGTCCTTGCGTTTGGTATATACTACGAGACCTGCTTTTCCGTCTTTTCGCAAGGATAGTTTGCCTTACATCCAAAACAGCAATATTGTATATCCATTCAAATGCCAGTGCGATGCTGGTTATGTTGGGTGAGAATCCTTGCATCTTTTGACTCGTATAAACCAGCATGTTCCATCGAAGATCAGACAAGCGAGGATTGGGTCTGGTGGTCTCCCTCTTTCTGCAGCCTTGGACTCTGCTATTGACCAACATTTGGTTGACAACCCGTGCTGTGCCGATAGATATAAAATAGAATGGTTCGAGGTGTTACATAGAGCGGACTCCAGAAACCATTTAAAGATTTTGGAGTCTGTCTCTATTGCGGTGCGTCAACCTTCTTTGTGCCGGCATAAGGAAACATCAAAGGCATTGTTTCTCTTTGGGAAACTTTGAATCTTTTCTCCCGTTCCCCCCCTCGATGTGCCAATATTTTAATCGCTTTTTAAACGTTAATAAATTTATTTTAGTGCCCTCGTACTTTTGGCACATTCAATGTTCCCCATTAGAACCCTTTATTTTCGACATAATATTATTTTGTACGCTATCGATTTCTCCTGATGAGATGATAGCCGAAAGAGCTTTTCAGAAACTTCCGCCTATTTTATTCAAAACTATATATAAATTCTATACCTCCAAACATATATATATATATATATATATATATATATATATATATATATATATATATTGGGAGTGTCATCCTACACTGATGATTATGTAAGCATGAAAAAGGTACGAAAAATAAATATTATTCAATTATAATTATAAATATATATATATATATGCATACATATCTCTGTATATATATATATATATATATATATATATATATACATATATATATATATATATATATATATATATATAGAGAGAGAGAGAGAGAGAGAGTGGGGAAGAGAAAGAGAGAGAGAAAAAGAGATTATATTGATTCACATACACATATTTGAGATACGCATAGCCATACATAGATACTGTATATATACACGTGTTTTGCATTCAGAGTTATATATATATATATATATATATATATATATATATATATGTGTGTGTGTGTGTGTGTGTGTGTGTGTGTGGATGTGTGTGTGGATGTGGATGTGTGTGTCTGTTTTATAAATAGCGAGAGTGTGTGTGTATGCATGAGCTTTTGACAAGCATATACGTTTAGTAATATAATATAGGTAATATACACATACATATCTACACATTTACACACACACATGCATATGCACACATATAAAGGCGCATATACACACACATATAAAGGCGCATATACACATGTTCAAACTCCTATATATATATGTGTGTGTGTGTGTGTGTGTGTGTGTGTGTGTGTGTGTGTGTGTGTGTGTGTGTGTGTGTGTGTGTGTTCGTTCCAGGGAATGAGAGTAAATGTCAGAAGAGAAAGTAGCCGTTGAGGACATAAAAAAAGCACTTTTATGCATACAAGTAATCTGAGCCTTTTTAAAGTTTTGGTAGGAAGAATTTCTTTTTTATTTGTTATTATTGTTAGATGAATAGGAAAGAAGGAAAAGTGACCTTGTGACATTGACCTGTGTGTCAGTTTCATTATCCAGAATTTGTTCTGAAAAAAAAAAGTCGGTAATTGTTACTGCTTGTTCTAGATTTTTGAAATATCATCCCAGTAACAGCAAAAAAAAAAACTATCCTTAACGAATTAGAAACACAGTAAGCCTATCTATATACATAAAAACAACGCACTTATCATTCGTTCTATGCACATGTTGCTGAAGGTCATTTACTGGTATAAGGTCGTTAATTATAATGAAATGTGTTTCTCTATTTAATCGAAATAACTTATTTTTTAATAAGAATAAGATCCTAGTTTATGTCAGTTTTACATGAGAACAATATTAAACATATATCATCTGTTTACTATACTACCAGGAATCTGGGAGTTTACAGGTCGTAAAATAAGCTTCAATATTATAATTCATACAGATTTCGTATTTATTAATATAGAGCAAATTCTCTAGCGATTATTATATTATTATAATAATATATTATCATAATTTCAAAGGTAAAAAATAAATACTTCTATGTCATCAACTGAAATAAAAAAAAAAACATATAGTCCTCCAGCAATATCCGTAAACGTATGACCTAAACTCATACGTAAAACCCAAAAAAAAAAAACTGACGCTGTAAAACATAACGCTGTTTAACCTGTAACTTTTAATTATGAGCAGAAAAAAATAACGGATGTAGTCGACCTATGCCAGTCCAACCTCAATGTTTTTTTTTCAATTTTGACCTTTTGCAGCTATTTTACAAGTTAAAAAGCAAATCGAAAGTGTGCTATATTTCCAAATACTTTACATATTAAATTTAAACTCTGTAGACTACATATTCAGAGAGGAGTTTGACAGAGACATTACGCGCACACACACCGACAAGGCTAATTTTATACATATATATAAATATTTCCGTGTGCTATAAAGGTTTTCATCCAAAATTCCATGCAATTATATAGATTGTAGACTCTATTTATCAATAGAATTAAGAGTGAAATGAAACTAATCATCCAATAAGAAACCATAAAAATAAATGCGTAATTGATTAATGCTGGCTTTTCAAAAGAAATATGTACATTAGTAAACCTCCATGTAGTTGCTCGCATATCTGTGACTAAGTACATTAGAAATTTCGTTTTAATAATTTTGAACAGAAAAAGTAGGCTTTTAATATCAATGTCAGAGCAAGAAAAAACTTAACTTTATAAGTTTGAAGATTTACGTGAACTCTAAAATTAAATAAAACATGGCAGTATATTGCGATCTATCTTGTTAGCAAAATTACGTTAGGGGAGATAACTCCACTTACTTTCACACACACACACACACATATATACATATATATATATATATATATATATATATATATATATATATATATATATATATATATATATATATATATATATATATGCTAGCAGAGGCGTCCGGCCTTACCCTGTCGTGAAATACGCTAAATCTAATAATTTAATTTATGCAGATTCATATATATATGTGTGTGTGTGTGTGTGTGTGTGTGTGTGTGTGTGTGTGTGTGTGTGTGTGTGTGTGTGTGTGTGTTATAATGTCAATTCTTTATCGATTATTATATTTTATTTTACCCAATACATATCCTGTTGACAAAAACGTTCTTTCGGATTATATTTTTTTAAATTAAGATGAACATACTTGTCTCAAACAAAAAAATTATTGATCGAAATAAGCACCATCAGAATCAACACACTTTTGCCAACAACAAACACGTGAACTTATGTCAGTAACGTAAAAAAAAACTTTGTTTTTGATATTGCTAAGGTTTTTGAAGCACTTCTCATTCTGAAAGTTGTTGAGATGCTTTAAAAAGTGGGAGTCGATAGAAGAGAAAGGGCATAAGAGTATGACAAAGATATAAGGGATGTTTGTAGTGCCATGTCGCGCATGGAAAGGGACCCTGCACTCATCCCCAGTGGGCTTTCCTGAGGCCACAATCCTAATTGAAGAAAGGTCAGCTGATGGTCTACTTGTGATGCATGTCTGATGCTCTGCATAACCTCTTGTTCAGCTCACCTAAACTGAAACTCTTTAAAAAACATGATGACAGTACAATAAAAAGAATAAGCTTAAACCAGGCCTAGGGACAAACAAATCCAACTCGCCTCCTCCCTTGAGGCTTGCAGTCACAAATATCCGTGGGCTTAGAACTAATTTAGCTGATGTTGAAGCATTTCTCCTAACAAATACCCCGGATATCTTAGCACTAAGTGAGATAAAACCTACATTCCTCCATCCCCTCACACTACTTTAACATGCATGGATATCTCCCACTCTGCCGTAAGGATTCTGACAGACACATGCACGGACTTGGAGTTTACATTCGTAATACCCTTCCCTTGACTAGAGAAACAAACCTAGAATCGGATCCTCAAGCCTTTATGTGCTTTAGACTAAACATACAACACAACATTAGCTACTTTTACTTTCTCTACCGCTCTCCCTCGACCCAGGACTGCACCATAATAAATTAATCTATGACAACATAGACACAGCACTCCCCCTCGACACTAGCGCACAAGTACATGTATTTAGTGACTTTAATTTCCACCACAAAAACTGGCTTGGATTCTCTACTTAAACAGATGCAGCGGGCAGTCAACTCATAGCTTCTCTATATCTCACTCACTATCACAAATTGTTACGTTTCCAACCCGTTTCCCTGATCAGGAAGAAAAACACGCATCACTTCTAGATCTGTTTTTGACCACAGTTCCCGATGATTGTATAACAAATGCCGACAACCCGCTTGGGAACGCTGAACATGCAGTGATAATTGTTGAAATCGCCCTAAACTCTCGACCCAAAACTAAAGAGCCAGTGCTCAAAACAACAAGATATTATAAAAAGGCTGACTGGGAAGCAATCAGAGATCTTATCAGAGATGCCCCATGGGGAAATATTTTTTCTCTTCCTGCTGAACAGTGCTCAAACGAGACCACTGAATGGTTCAAAACTGTAATCGAAGCGCATGTTACCATGCGGAAATTTTATAGCTAGCCTCACTCTCTCCAATGGTTTACTTCGACTTGCGCAACTGCCATTGCTCAAAGGCAGAATGCATACCGCAGATTTAACCGACAGAAGTCTAGTTCAAACAGACAGAAGTACATAGAAGCTAGAAGTAACGTTAAGAAAGAAATAGCGACAACTAAGTGAGAATTTACGGAGACCACTAAAAAACGCATCGAAGTACAAAAACTAGGAACTCGTGACTTCTGGAAGATCTACAACACGAGGTTGTTTGCTCAGCAACCGAGAAGGCTAACACGCTTGCCAGTCGGTTTGCCTCAAACTCCATACTGGACCCTTCCAACCACCCACTACCTGAATTTCGTATGCGGACAGACGCCATGCTAGACGATCTGAAAATGACCCCTGCTCAGTTGCATGCTATCATAAAAATTTTGACACTTCAAAAGCATGTTGGCCCGATCTCATCCCAGCTGTGCTATTAAAAAAGTGCTCAGCCAAAGTAGTTCCAGTTCTCTCCAAACTCTAAAACAAATGCCTTAATGAATCTTGCTTTCCGGGCTGTTGGAAAACTGCTTCTGTGGTACCAGTATTCAAGAATTCTGGCGAAAGAACTGACCCATTAAATTATCGCCCCATTAGCCTCCTCCAACTTTTTGCCAAAATATTTGAGACCTTAATTAACCATGCTCTAGTCTATCACCTTACAGATGCTAAACTTCTGACTCACCAAGAATATAGATTTAGACAAGCCCCTTCCACAGTAGACTTCCTAACTGTAATCTCTGAACGTATATACCATTCACTGGACAAAGCGGGGGGGGGGCTGATCGGTAGCTCTAGATATGTCTAAGGCTTTTAACAGGGTGTAGCATGAGGGTCTCCTCAGGAAAATTAAATCATACGGTATCACTGGTAGAATACTTAACATAATTAAATCCTTCTCAGATAAGAGAAAAATCCAGGTTGACCTCGACGGACGTGCATCTAAACAATATGATATAAATGCGGGAGTGTCCTAGGGGTCTATCCTTGGACCTCTACTGTTCCTGATATTCATAAATGACCTCCCCGGCAAAATTGCCTCTGAGATGGGTATATATGCTGATGACACCACACTCTATAACAGGCACGACAAGAAAACAAATGAACACATATCTCAGGAAATGGCAGAAACACTAGAGGATGACCTCAAATCTGTAGTGGAATGGGGACAAAAATGGATGGTTACGTTCAATGCCGCCAAGAATAAACTAGTTTCATTCAATATTTACAAGAAACCTTCTCTACCGCCTATAGCAATGGCCAATAACTCTTTATCTGGGAGTACATCTTTCAAACTCCTTGGCCTAACGTTCACAGGAAACACAAGTTGGAACAATTACATTGAAGGCATTGCCAGGGCCGCTGCAAGGAAGGTGGGCTCTCTCTACCGTGCTAGAAACTACTAACACCCGAAAGTATCCTGTACCTCTATAAGGCCACCATTCGCCCATGTATGGAGTATTACTGTCATATTTGGGCTGGTGTATTGGCTACTAGTCTCTCGCTCCTTGACAGGGTTCAAAAGAGAGTCGCAAATCTGATATGCCCTGAACTGGCATCTAAGCTTCAGCCTTTGTCCCATCGACGAAACGTTGCATCCCTCTGCCTGTTCTACAAGTATTTTAATGGTGAATGCTTTGACGAACTGCAAGCACTTGTGCCCCCACGACGTGAACACCCTCAACAAACCCGACAGGCTGCTAAATCCCACCCACACACTGTAGAGATCCCTAGATGTAAAAGATCTTTCTACTCCAATAGTTTCTTCTCCAGAACCGCTAGACTTTGGAATTCCATTCCAGGTCCCTGCTTCCCCAACTGTATTGACGTGTAGAAGTTCAAGTGCAACGTGAACCGACATCTTGTTGCCCAAATCCCTACATAGTACTCTAGTAGTTGTTGCCCCTGGTAGTAGCCCCCTAAACCAAAGTGGCAATGTTCCTTGTTTGGTGAAAATGTAATAATTTTTTTTTTTTTTAATCTTGCCCAATTCGTTCAGTTTATGCATGGTCGATTTAACAACGTGCGGTCGGGCATTGTCGTAAAGGAGAATTGGTCTTTTTCTGTTCACATGCTGGGTGTATTTGTCGAAGTTTTTTATGCATTCCATCCAGTTGTTGACAGTACTTGCCTTAAAAAAAACTGTAATAAATAAGACAAGTCACAGACCACCAAACAGTCAGCATAGCCTTCTTTTGGTGCAAATCTTACTTCGGGAACTGTTGTAGAGCTTCGTCGACGTCCAACTTATGAGATAAACATCCCAATGAATGCATTGACGATGATACGTACGACTTTAAGAAGGCGAACAATTAAAATGTATTTATATTTTTATTAAAAATATTTCAAATTTACACTCTCTTAACCTTACCTTTCAACCAGATTGTATTTTATTTTTATTTTTATCTTACTCTGTTTATCAACATCAAAAAGTAACTATTTTCCTTTATATTTTAAACATTTTCCAGATCCATCTGCTTTACTTAAGAAATGCTAGGTTTATCTTTGGCGTCTTTAGAAAAACCACGCTCAATATTTTTGCTGATGAGGCGACTTTGTTTCAAAAACTATATGATAAAATTATTGTCCGAGACTCATTGTCTATCACAATAAAAACATCGTTTCCGCAACGATCGTACAATTTATTTATTTGGTTTGTTCTTCCTTATGAAACCGATTTTTAATTTTTAATTTTAATTATAAATTATCAATCATCTTACTTAATATCAAAATAGCTCTAGGATATATATGCCTATCGAGCTTATTATATATCTACATTACAACGAGCACTGTTTTCTTTTATTTTATTTTAATTATATTAATGAATTTACTAATACATTAAAATATGCTCTGCTCTTTAGACTCTTGTTCTAATCACCTAAGTATATATATATATATATATATATATATATATATATATATATATATATATATAGTGCCCCGCACAAGTTTACAATACAAATTTGAAACCGTCAGTTTTTATATTTCCAGCTTCCAAATGGTAATGAAACTTTTTATAAACATAGACAATATATTAAAACTAAGATAAGAATAGTGGGAAAAATAAAAAATAATAATTTAACACAACGCGAAAAGAAAACTCAATAATTAGTAACGCAAAAGTTTACAACACATTTACAAAATAATATCTAGTATTTTGTAGCATAACCATTATTGCTGATTACAGCATGCAGACGTTTTGAGTAATCTCTTACGAACTTCTTACATATGTCTTGTGTTATTTTATTCCATTCTTCTACACGAATTATCTCAAATTCTCGCAGATTTGAAGGTTCTCTTCTATGGACCCGTAATTTCAATTCTCTCCATAAATTCTCCGTACGGTTGAGATCGGGGGATTGACTAGGCCACTTTAAAACATTTGCTTTATTTGAATCAAACCAATTTTGTGTGAGTTTAGCAGTGTGTTTTGGATCGGTATCATGTTGAAAGATCCAGTTTGATTTCAATTTGAGCAACTTCACACTTCCTTTAGGGTTTCTCGCCAAGATACTCTTATTTTTCCTTTTATTATTTTCACTTTTCCCACACCTCCTGTACTAAAACAACCCCAGATCATAATGGATCCTCCTCCAAATTTTACTGTTGGAATGGTGTTTTTGACTGGTATTCAGTACCTTTTTTCTCCAAACTTTCGGTGTTTTGGAGTGTCAAACAAGTTAATTTTGGTTTCATCTGACCAAAGCACGTTATGCCAAAACTCTAGAGGCTTGCTTGCATACTTATTTGCAAAATCAAGCCAAGCACTAACATGCTTTGGCTTAGGAAGGGTATTTTTTTTTTGCTGATCTAGAGAAGATGTCTTTAAGGTGAAGGGTTCTACTAACTGTGTCCTTGCTAATTTTGATTTTACTGTTTTCTAAGTCCTTCTGCAGTTCCCCGAGAGTAATGCTAGGCGAATTCATTAATTTCTTAGTTAATAACTTTTCAAAACGTTTGGTTACTTTTTCGAGGACGATCTTATCTGGCTAAAGGAAGGGTTGATTTGTGATACTTCCAGTGCCTAAATATTGTTCCAACAGAATTCAATGGAACCATCAAATGTTTGGATAGAGTTCTATATCTTAATCCACTTTGATGAAGAGTTACAATTCGTTTTCTGAGCTCTTGACTAATCTGTTTATTCTTTCCCATGACGTGTTTATTCGATGTCTAGTTTTTGTGGGGATCAGTTGAGTCAACAAGAACGACACGTAGTAGGTGGTTTACAAGTGTATTAAGAAAAGGTACAATACTATAGAGAAAGATCAAGAGAATAGTAGTAGTTGCAGATATCAGTAAGGTCTCGCTTCCCGAGGTACAATATCCGTTGAGATCTTGCTCCACCGTACCAGCCCTAGGAGCTGGTTATATAGGATCTGGACGAATCCATTATGGGGTGAGATCCGGTCTCACAACAGAATTGCATATTTCTAGACATTCTAGAAGCTTCTAAACATTTTACCATGATAAACGGTCATAAAATTATTGAGAAATTATGAATTTGATATGTGTTGTAAATTTTGCAGTCGTAATTATTGAGTTTTCTCTTCGCGTTGTGTTAAATTGTTATTTTTTTTAATTTTCCCACTGTTCCTATCTTAGTTTCAATATATTTTCTAATGTTTATAAAAAGTTTCATTAACATTTGGAAGCTAGAAATACAAATCTGACCGTTTCAAATGTGTATTGTAAACTTTTGCGTGCACTGTATATATATATATATATATATATATATATATATATATATATATATATATATATATATAGTAAAATCATTGAATTTCACGAGGTTGCGGAAAGTGCTCAATAAAAATCGAAAAATATTATTCTATTCAATTTAGGTAAAGAAAATTAGCATTCGTCGCAACAATAAATATACTGTTCTTGTCTCAAAAGACTTCATCAGGTGCCAAAAGCAGCGTCTGGTCTAATTTCAGTCGACTAAGATCAGAGATTGTTTTGTCGTTTGTGAAGTCATTTTTAGACGGAAACAGTAAATTCATTGTCGCAACTAATGCTAATTTTGTAAACCTAAATTCAATAAAATTATATATAAAAATATCAATATAAATTTAAGTTTATATATTTAGTTTGTGTGTATATATATGCAAGGATGCTTTGTCTATAATGTTATACATGTCAAACGTCTTTTGATATAATTAGCAGTTAATTTGCTTGAAAAGGTTCACACTAAATAATGTATATATAGAGAGATATAGACATATATATATATATATGTGTGTGTGTAAATATGTACATATATATTTGTGTGTGTGTGTAATCTACAATCTAGTTATTCGTATACAAAACATACGAACGGTTCCAGCATAAATTGTCCTAACAAAGCTTGGCATACTTTAAAACCCAGCAACCAACAAACATCCAATAATCTGAAACTTGCCGAACAGCCTTCTATCAGATACTAAGACAATGAAACCAGTAGAATACATAGTTTATCATTAGACACAAGATTTGCAGCATTATGAAAATATAATCCTTAAAACTTGACCTTAGCTTAGATACATTTGCATTAAATTTTTCTAAATGAATCAAGTTTTGATTTGAATTGCTCGCAAAAGGTCGCGTCGCATATAGTTGAGCAGGTTTTATAGTTTCATGACCTTGGTTTTCTGAAACAAAAAGTGCGTTTTTCATTCTCGACGCAAACAAAAGTTTGAAAAATAATAAGAGCAATGGTTGTTAGAGCTAAAGATATTTATAACCGAAACATTAATAGCCCAGCTCATGTGTTAAGAAAAAATGAGAGTAATATCTACAAGCATTCGAATTTGAAAGTAAATTGGGGTGCATATATCATGCCTCTAAAATTGCTTAAAAAGCTCCCTGAATGTGCATGAACAGTTTCAATCCAACCATCCGTGTAACTCATTTACATTCATCTTAATTAAACTAAATATAGTTCGCATTTAGACGTCTGACACATCGCAGTGATGGTCCAATATTTCGTTTATTAGTTAACGAGAAATCCAGTACATACAATATACAAACATATAAAGATACCTAACGTTATATATATATATATATATATATATATATATATATATATATATATATATATATATATATATATATATACATACTAGACGAAAGACCCGGTGAGATTTACCATTTTTCAATCAAATTGATTAATTTCCTGCTCTAGTTAGTGACCCGCTGCGGTGCACTGGGCGGAAGCACCACATGCCTTCTAAAAGTAACTTATTGAACAGTATATTACACAGTAGAACCCCAGGATATGGCATTAAAAATTGGTAACAAAATACAGTACAGTAAATAATACACATGTATATCATCAAATAACATTATAAATAACATCGTAAGGTGGGGCAAATACCGTAACCAGGATTCGGAAAAACATCGTAACCTGAACAAACTGTATCCTAGGCCTACTGTATCACGGGATTCTACTGTAGTTTGTATTGCTTTGTCGAAAACTTACTGTTGATTTTTTAAAGATTATTTTTATATATAATGACTTGAATTAAAGTTTAAAATTCAAAAGTCATTATCATGACTCAGTTGTGCTCTAAACAGGAACATTCATTTTGAACGCGGCCCTGTCATATCAAAGAACTTACTGGTGATTTTATATACCGAGCCTTTCTGCTTGTACGGTAATAAAACTTCTCAAATGCACTTGTGATGTTGCGTTGCGTAAGGTGTTAACTTTAGTTTAAATGGTCTGTTCCTTCTTTCATCGGATTTTTTCGATTATCGATTATCGGTACTTATCGGAGACATTCCGATATAAACCCTATCTGAGAACATTGCCAGATTCATTAGGTACATTTGTGTGAAATTTAAAAAAATCGACCCGGCCATTTAGAAGTCTATAGGGAAATCCGAAATCCTTACACACACACACACACACACACACACACACACACACATATATATATATATATATATATATATATATATATATATATATATATATATATCATAGGTACCCGGCGTTGCCCGGGTCGACATGATGTTCCGTTTGGAGCACCCCTGTTATTCTAAGGATATCAATTATTTTCATCCTTGGCAACGTCGATACTCCCACAACAATTTGTAAAGGAACGGTATTTAGTATGTTAGTCTCACCCCCCCCCCCTCGTGAAGATGTGACACAAGGTCGAAATGCTAGGATTCAAACGCCAGAATCACGAAAGAGCAATCTGGCCTACGAAATTGAATGAGCGGCCTCGCCGGCATTTCCCCTCAGCAGGGACGCGTGAAGCTTCTTTTCTTTCATAATCGTTAACCTCAAGCTATGGTGGAATCCGCAATGATGGAATTTAGTTCTTCATTTAACACACTTACTAACGCGGTCTGTATCAAACGATCAGCAATAAACTAACCCTTTATCGAAAAAGAGAAGATAAAACCTGGGAGGAGGAACTTCCTAGAACTGCACAGGATCACACCCCAGCCCGATAGGGGAAAAAATACATAATGGTATGTTTGTCGAAGGCGAATCCTCGGTAGCATCAGTATCATAAACGTCAATACTGTTGTAGTTCGCTTTCAAATGCATGGTTGGGCATTGGTAAGTGTGATTACTCGTAACCGCAAAAATAATGTTTAGCTCTTCTTTAAAAGAATAGAGCACCCTCGACCATTGAAGATGCTTAATCTATAAATATAAAAGCGAAAATATGTATGTATGTATGTATATATGTATGTATGTATGTGTGTACACTTTTTGTGTATGTCCGCAAAAGTCTTTTTTCAAGGAAGCGATCGGTTGGCTCATTCCTTCGTAAAACTTTTTATATCATGTCTAAATCATAATATCTCCGGGTTAACAACGGGGGTTGTCTATCTACTTAATTTGCCCGACTTTGAAAAGCCAAATATTCCACATTTTTGGATCGCCACGTGTGGATTCGGCTTTTTCGTATAAAAGCGAAACTAAGCTTAACACATCATTCCCGGCGTGATTCGCCGGGAACGCCCTAAAGTAATCAGCTCTGATCAATGCGGAGCGGGCGGTGGCAGGGGGGGATTCCCTAGATCTAGCACTAATTAAGGGGGACCTCAGTCGCTTGGCTAGCGAGCGATATGAAGGTCAAGTAGTTAGGGCTAGGTTAAATAGAGTCTCCAACGAAGCCGTGAACGTTGACGCTGTTGAGCGTGAGGCCGCTTTAAGACGTGGCTCGGATGGGTACATTCGGGAGGTGAAAAACCTGGAAGGACGTTCTTTCGTGTCGACGCGGGAGATCTGCAATGGGTTTCGGCAACATTTGGAGGAGCGCTTCACCAAACTACCCAGACTCCGCGGCCAGGAGTTTGGCAGCTATTTAGCTGGCTCGCCCCGCCTTACTGCGGCCCGAGCGGCTAGTTGCGAGGGGGTGGTTACGGAGCGTGAGGTCATTACTGCGTTGAAGCAGGTTGGCCACAACAAATCTCCGGGGCTCGATGGTTTGCCCTACGAACTGTACTTGAGGCTGTCGCCCATGTTTGTGCCCCTTTTGACGGGCGTGTTTAACCACTGGTTTGCCCAGGACTCGATCCCGAGGCAGGTAACCAAAGGAGTGGTCACGCTTCTGAAGAAGGGAAACCAACATGGTGGGGGGAACTTAGATGATTATAGGCCCATAACTCTGCTTAACGCAGATTTTAAGATTTTGGCCCGTATTCTTGCAAACCGACTGCAGGTTATTATCGACGAGTTGGTCGAACCGGATCAGAACTACGCTGTGAAGGGTCGAACAATTCAAAACAATCTGCACTTGGTGCGCACGATAATAGAGGGGTTAGAAGACGACACAGAAGCCGCGCTGATCAATTTAGATCAGTCCAAGGCGTTCGATAGGGTGGACCATGGGTTCCTGAGGGCTGTTGTGGAGGCCGCCGGCTTTGGTCCGGACTTCCGCAAGTGGATCTCCGCCCTGTATCGTGACCCCGCGGTGGTGGTGCAAGTCAATGGTAGGTTGTCGGAGTCCTTTGGGGTCTCCCGGTCGGTGCGGCAGGGCTGTCCGCTGTCGCCTCTGCTCTATGTCCTGGCGTTGGAGCCCTTCCTTCGCAAATTAAGGGACGAGGCGGCGAGACCAGTCCTACGCGGCATTGCTCTACCTGGCGGCCGATTTGCCAGGGTGTCCGCGTACGCCGATGACGTCACCGTTTTCGCAGCCAGTCGTAACGACATCGAAGCCGTGATCAATCGCAGCAAGTCCGTCGGCCTGCGGTTGAGCGCCTGGACCGGGGTAAACTCGCTTCCAGGTGCGTTCGGCTGGACTGATGGCCCGGTTAAGATCCTCGGTGTGTGGTTCGGGCCGGATCTCCAGCTGGACAAGAATTGGTCGGAGGTACAGACTAAGGTCGAATCGTCTGTCGTGACTTGGATTCGGAGGAGATTGTCCTTGAAGGGTCGTGCGGAGGCATGCGCCACTTACGTGTTTCCGTTGATCCTTTACCGTTTATCTGTTCTTCCCCTGCCTGCGGACCGCTGTAAGGCTTTAGAGCGACTCCTTTTCAAACTGCTCTGGAAGGGAGGAAAGCCGTATGTCCGTAGACAGGTCTGTACGCAGAAGCTTAGCGAGGGAGGCTTGGGGATGCCTGATCTGCGCAGCCATCAACACGCAGAAAGACTGGCGTTCCTGAGTCGGACACTGATAGAGGAGGCACCCTGGGTTCCGGCCGTGCAGCGCGCTTTCCCACGGCTATTAACCAACCCCGCCGCCGAAGGTCGCCGTCGACCAGCGGGGGAAGGGCGCTTCCTGACCGAATGCCGAGCCGCCCTTAGGGCATTGCCGGGGTCCAATGACCTTGCACGGCCTAGGTGGAGGCTATATGAGGAGTTAGTGGAGGGTACCGCGAACGACCCGCTGGTGGAGCGGCTACACCTGTCGAGGGGGGAGGTTCTCTCGCTTTGGAGTTGGGCGCCTGCCAGTAGCTACATCAATAATGCAGAATTTTCGGTAACGTGGAGGCTAGTCCGGGATGCGTTGCCTCTCTTCGACCGACTTGCCAGGGATTTCCGGGATCCCGATTATTATTTTCCCCCGTGCCCACGCTGCGACGATGAGAACGAGGACGAAACGCGTGAACACGCATTCTTTCTTTGCAGCGGGGTGCGGAGTCTCTGGAGGTATGTCGAAGGGGTAACGGCTCGCATCGACCCCGAGCGGTCGGTGCCACTTGATTTGGCGTACGTGGTTGACAATGTGGACCCGCCGTTTATCAGGGAGAAACGGGCGGTGTTTCTGGCGATACTGGCTGTAGCTAGGTTAGTGACGTGGGTTACACGTCTGAGCATTGTCTATGAGGGGCAATCTGCTTTCGATCAGGATCTGGTCCTTTATTTTAAGCATCAACTTAAAATAAAAATCAGATGTGATTGGAAAAGATTGCCCCGCATCGACTTTGATAGGAGATGGGTGCACAACACTAGTTTGTGCATCCGACGAGGAGCTAGGTACGAGCTTGTGTTTCTACCCTAGTAGTATTCGTCTGGAGGTGCTGAAGTTTCGATTGTCGTGCACTCGGAACCCAGCCCCTCATATATTAATACGGGGTTTACCCCGTAATCATGGGTAGGAGTAGGTTTGCTAGTTAGGCGGAGTAACCACCTAGAGTGGAAAGCACATACTTTATTTAGGGTCTAGACTAGGGTGAATGTGAGTTTGATCCCGTCCCCTGTAGTTCTTTGTTTTCTGATAAGATTGGCACTAGGAGAGCTTCCAAAGATGCCCAAAGTCCACCAGTTTTATTTTGTCCTCGGCCCGATTGTACCCCTTACGTATTTTATCTTGGAAGACGCCATCCATCCCTGTTATCCCCGACCCTAAGTTATTTTTCTTACAAGTCCCTAGTTCCTCCACTCCCCCCTAGGGAGCGACCTGCTTGCTTTCAACCTTTCCCCCCGGGGGAAGTGGATTGGAAGACAGTGGGCGTTTCATACGACAGACCAGCCGTTAAGTAGGGAGGGTCCCCTTACTAACCCGCCCCCATAGGCATTTTATTAAGTTGTTTTCTTTTTCTTTCTTTTTGGGTGTATTTTAGTTTGCCCCCCTCCCCATCATCGCACCCCCATTTATTAAAAAAAAAAAAAAAAATACTTTAAGTTTGTAAATACCATTTTGTTTTGTTTTTCTTTTTGTACATATTCTTCTCTTTTTACAGTACGAGTGTCGCCCGCCATCCCGATAAGCTGGGGAGCTGTCTCTTTTAAGTAGGTCCTGGTAAGAATGTAGGCGGATGTGTTATGATAGAATTTAGTATAGGTTTTCTAAATAAAACACTTGCTTTCTAACGCAAGTTTAGCTAGCGAATTTAGCAAAGTCCCGTTTTTCTTCCCCACTTCCCCTTACTGGCCTTGGTGCCTAAGCTGTATCGGACCCCAAATGAGGGCCTGGCAGTAGATAATGCCAGGTCCGGGGCCGATACAACTAAATAAAAGCTCTGATCAATGCGGAGTTTCTCCTTATATCATACAATTGCTATTCAATTTGGACAATCCCCTTTTATGGGGAGCTGACCCCCCGACATCTTGGGGAAACAAAAAAAAACAAACACTGCCCCGCAGTAAATAAAAAACTACCCCGCAGTGAAAGTTGACCTCATTAATTACGGGCACGTGTCAATTCTTAATATTTAAATTAATTCAAACATGTTTCGTTACTATTTCTGGTGGCCGATCGGTTAACGTCGCACGTTTTTTTTCACACTTTATTATCCAACTTCGCCTCAAGGCTGCGGGTTCGATCCTTCCTACTTACCTACCAAAACATTTCAACCGCCCCCCTCCCGACACAAACCCCGGGCAACGATTTTTTATTATTCTTTTGTTTTAATTTACCCAAAAGCACACACACCTCTAAACATCCAGGCAACGCTGGGTACCCCCGCTAGTACAAGAATAAAACGCATACTGAGTAGTTGGTGCCGATAGTATAATCAATAAGAAAACTGTTTCCATATCTATATTCCAATGTGATAATGTTCCAGTTATTTACTGTCGATGATCATTTTCATGAAGTTCAATATTGTTTGTATATTAGTTTTATGATAGTAGAAATACGGAATAATGAATGTTTCTGTATTGTTTCTGTTTTTGCCTTACTTTATTTCATTAATATTGAACCTATATACACGCACACACACACACACACACACACACACACACACACATATATATATATATATATATATATATTTATGTACACACAGATGGTTTCGCTGTATCACAGTTCTTGAGTGCGGCTGGACTTGCACCCATTCTGAGTCAGAGATCGAACTTGCAACCATCCAGTTTATAGTTGGCAGTTCCATTTTCCGGCTCATATGTGTATATATGTATTTATTTTAATTTTTTTGTTGTTTGTTTCAGAGAATGTGGTGTTTGATTAAAACTACTGGTGTGTCATGAGAACAATAGTTTAGGTTTTACATTACTGAAACTTTTACAACTGATCATTCCTACAAAAATATTAAGAATAGCGTAAATTCTTGGAAACAAACAAATACAATAATTGCAAGAGATTGATTGAATTAGAAGCAAGATAATTTTTAAAAGAATTTCTTTGGACTAAAAGCGTTTTGTTCTCCCTTCCCGCTTCCGTATAGTTTTAAAGGTTAAAAAACTATCAAGACTATATATATATATATATATATATATATATATATATATATATATATATATATATATATATATATTCAGAATGTTAGAGATTATATAATTTATTTCACAGCCAAATAACGTCGCAGCTCACAATAATAGCTAACAAACCGGAAGTCCAATGGGCTCATTTTGGGCTCATCAGTTAGACATACTCGAACTCGTCTCGGGTTTCGAATCCCGAGTTGGGAGATGGCTAACTGATGAGCCAAAATGACGGCGAAACTCTAGTCTTGGACTTCCGGTTTGTTGGCTGTCATGAGTCTTGTGAGCTTCGACGTTGTTTGGCTGTGAAAAAAAAAATATATATATATATATATTTTATCCCGAACATTAAGAAAAAATTAATTTGTGTGTATTTTCCTTTTATGTAGGTGTGACAACCAAGTGCCGGCGAGCCAACCCTTTAAGCGATGGGCGGTTGCACATATCAAATATATATTACGTGCAGAAATATGCGTTGTTCTTCATGTTCCTTTTCTTTTTCTTCTACTTCTACGTTTACTTTTTCCTCTTGTAAACACCCACGTTGTATAACGCCACTTTCCCACTTGAAGCTGCGCTGGGAGACCAATCGAGATGAGCAAAACCACTTGTGTCAGGCGAAACCTCGTTTTGAAATCCGGATACTATTCTGGAGAAAAGTGATTTAACTTCGGATAAAATATCAGCGTTGCATTTCTTTGTGCTTTACGACTAAATTGCCTGAAAGGTCGCACACAGGGCTCCTTTTAAACTAGTTAATGGACGCAGTAGAAACACTGTTTATGTAATTGTGACCACTCCCATCAGACCTTGCAATCAAAATGATTCATACACTATTTGATTCAATTTCGCCTATTGGCTTTGTGAACTCACAAATGTTTATTTATATTTATTATTTACTAGTAGTTGTCAAACAAGTCACTACCAATAATCTCTGATTAGTAAAACTAGTTGTGTTCCCCGGAGTCTGAATGACAAAGAGTTTTCTCAGATTTCCAGCACAAATCTCTTCTGTCATTTACTGCTGGAAATAACGGTGCCTTCTCGTAACATCCATTTGTCATTGAGTTCTTATTATCAACAACCGTTGGATTTCTCTGTAATTTGAGTTAAAAGACGCCTTCTCTATATTTCAGAAGAGGTCTGGGTGGTTATCCTCTTGTGTGATCTTCTGTCCTCCTCGGCACTTCATGAGTTTTATATTAGTCTATTCTAACAAAGCTCGTGATGGAGTATAGTTTTGCCATGACTTTTCACTTGTCTATGAGCTTACCCAGATTGTCAACGCGCCTACTCAATTACCTGATGCTTACAGACATTTTGCAGGTATTCTTAGTCTTTTGGTGACAATTTACCTCGAACAGTGCTAATCAACTGTTCTACATTCTCTGGAATCTTCAAACCATTTGGTTGTCTCTATCAAGATCAGCCCTATGATGCATTTTTCCATCGCAGAAAGACAAATGCAACAACAGCAAAAATGCAACGAAGGGTCTCAGGAACCTTCCACTCACACTACATGAAATTAAATGTGAAGCCCAAAAATATGAATTTATTTGTGCTACAAAACAGAAAACGCAAATAAACACCAGAAAGTACAGAAAAGTTTTTCTATGTGCGATGACGTCCTACTATACAGCGGGAGAGTCGTCATACAAAAAGCATAACAAAAAGAATAACAGATTATCATATAGGCCACCCATGTATGAACAGCATGAAGAGCCTCGTGCGTATTTACGGGTATTTACGTGTATTAGGCAATGGATGAAGACATCAGAAACATGGTCGACTCATTTAAGGCTTGTGCTTTAACGGCAGCGACACTCTCAATCACGTTTAAGCCATGGCTCAAAACAGACCAACCCTATTTTGAAAATAAATAGATAATTGCTATGGTTCAAATTTTAGTATGTTATTATGAATGATAACGACTACCAGTTGTCAATATTTCAGCTTTTCACAGTTCTTATTTCTAACAAATATTAGGTTTGAAAATTTTGTCCCTTAGTTTTGGACGCTACTATGTATGGTATTGTGATATGTTGAAAAGAATCAATAAACTGTTTGATAGCAAATGTTTGAGCTGAAATAAAGATTATTTATTTAAAAACTATATGTTAACTATTTCAGAAGATCTTGCGGTGAATTTGCCCCAGAGTTCTTTTTGAAGAAAATATCGCGTTAGTGGAGGCGCGCTCTATGTTAACATTACTCTTAATCTTAACTAAGATACCATTCTTGGGTTTGATTTCATTTCAAATTTGAATGGATTTATAACGGTTTTCAATAGTAAAAGGTCACTTCACGTCAATTATATGTCTCCCATATATGTACTATACAGTTTGAAAATAAATAATCTGTGTGTGTGTGTAACTTTGTTGATTTGGATGTCGAGTATTTTTTCAAAATAATTTCATAATCACGTGGTTTGATATTATTAACGTGGCTGAGAATTCTGCATTCGGAATCGCTGACCATGATAGTCAGCTTCTTCCATTTAACGAGAAAACTCTCGTTTTAGACGCCGATTGTTCAGGTCGCCATTTTGACGCCTCTGCTTTCTTTTCATTATTTCCTTGATATCCCTAAATAGATTATTTAATTATCGACATTTCATAACGATTTTCACGTTTAATCATGGCGGATATACAAATTTATGGCGCCAAAATTTCGTGTCACCAAATCGGATGGTGCCAAACATGTTGACGCCAACGCTCAGATGAGGTAGCAAATTTGTGGCACTTAATCCTTTGTATCAAGAGAAAAAAAGTGAAAAGGAAGTTATTTTAATAGTCCCTCTGGGGTAAGTTGTTTTAGACTCGCTTTAATTTCTTCGCCGCGCGTGTTAAATGGCTTTTAAATGCGCTAAAAACAGCTAAACACGGCGGAAATATGTGGAAAGATATACTGATAAGAAAGAAAGGAAAGATATTTTCTTTTGTATTTTCTTGTTGATAAAATGTTCGGAAGTTTATCGGGAAAGCAACTTTGTAGAGTATAAGTCTGATCGAAACTGTTGTGGTTATGATGTATAAATATATGTACACAGACATACACATATACACATATGCATATATACATATATACAGATATGAAAAAAAAAAAAAGTAAACATCGACAATTTTACTGGTATTTTTTATTTTCAAATTACTCACTGTAAGAAATTCTAAGAATAAAGACGTCAAATTTATAAATATATAAACAAGTTTTTTCTCTGTTCATTTTCCATTACGTTAGATTATTATTTCCATAATTCTCACACACACACACACACACATATATATATATATATATATATATATATATATATATATATATATATATATATATATATATAAAATGTATATGGCGATTAAGCTACACTGGATATTCTGCGTTTCATCCGCTCTAGGACTCTTCAGGCTTATGCGCGAATTCTGTGGTTGTTTGACAAGCAACCACAGAATTCGCGCATAAGCCTGAAGAGTCCTAGAGCGGATGAAACGCAGAATATTCAGTGTAGCTTAATCGCCATATACATTTTATAACTTACTAACTAACTCTACCAACGTATTGAGCACTTTTGAAGTAAATACTTAAAGTTTACGCATAAATCTATACTTTCGTATATTAATTTTATGTGAGTAAATTAAGTAGTTATATATATATATATATATATATATATATATATATATATATATATGCGTGTGTGTGTGTGTGTGTGTTTGTGCACGTGAGCAGATTATTTTTTATAAATGTATACATTTTCGTGAATGCGTATATTTATATATATATATATATATATATATGTGTGTGTGGGGGGGTAAGTTTTATTTCATCATTATAAATATTTGTATATATCTATTCTAAGTAATCCGATGAATAACATGAACATTTTAATTTATTGTAAACTTTTTTATTTAAGACCTTCAAATACGGGTCTTAATTTCTACTGGAACATAGTCTGCGCTGACGATAATGTTGATGATGTGTTAGGATTGGGTATTATCCTTTAGGCCCCTAGAAACTGTTGCAGTACCGTTTCTATAGATTAGGCGCCTTATTATAAGAGGACTCATGAATAAATGCCACCATTAAATTTCGCATCTGTCCAAAATTATTTTAAATATTAGTTACACACAAAAAATAACAGAGTAAAATCTTACCTACATTAAATTTATAATAATATTATGTTCTTTGTAAAATCTTAAATTATTAAACTGGTGTTTTCATCAATCCGACTCTTCAGAAGTCCAAAAATTGTGTTAAGACACACCAGAAAAAATAAACAAAAACAATAAAACCCACAGTGTAAACGAATATGAGCTCTATTTAGTCATTTGACATAATCTTTATATCAACAAAGCTACATATGATTTCCTTAAAAATAAAAAGGCATCGACCTTAACGTTGAAAGTTTGACTATCAATTTAAGAGGAAATTATTGAGGAATTTTTAATTTAGATTTAAAACGATGCATTTTTAAATAAGTTTTCCTTATGATGCCTTTACTTTATGTATAATTTAAAAAAGTGTTTTCCAATCTATTTAATCGTGTTAATTACAATCATTTTAAAACAAATATGTTCTCTTTTCAGAAGGTTGTATAAAAGCAAATTCGCATAATTTTCTTAATTTAATTCAAGCTAAGCTGGAAAGCTGCTGAAGTGTTTGGCCCAGGAACAACTATTGAACACATAACACAATGGTAATTTTAGCAATTTCGTGCAGGTGAGGAGAGTTTTGAAGATTATGAGCGTAGTAGTCGGCCATCGAATGTTGACAACGATCAACTCAGAGCCTTAGTCCATGTTAATACATGCACAACTGTCCGAGAACTTGCTTCTTAATTAGACCTGACGTATACGACGATTTCCAACCACTTGAAGATATTAGAAAAACAAAAAAAACTTGATAAATGGGTGCTTCACGAATTTAAAGACAAATAAAAGAAACGCCGTTATTAAGTGTCATCTTCCATTTATTTACGCAACAAGAACGATTCCTTTTTCCACCGGATTATGACTTGCGATGAACGGTGGGTTATTTACGACAATCGGCGACGCTCAGTGGTTAGACGCTGACTTTTTGGTCGTCTGCAACCCGTCTCAACCTTTACAGATTTTTTTATGCAATCATTACGGCGAACTGGGTGAAACGCATCAGAAACTTTGATAATAACACTCAGAAATGGCCCAACTCGTCTCGACGACAATGCCCGATCGGACGTTGTTTAACCAAGCCTTGAATAAATGCGGCTACGAAACTCTGCCTCATTTGCTATACTCTCCAGCCATCTCACCTATCGGCTGCCACTTTTTCAAGCATCTTAACAACTTTCTGCGTTAGAAATGCTTCAAAAGCCTAGCCGATATCAAAAATGCCTTTAGCGACTTCATCGTCAACAGAATGCAAGATTTTTACGTTACTGGCATGAATACACCTTTTTTTTTTGCGTTGATGAAATTATGTTGATTCTGATTGTTTTTATTTTGATCAATAAATTTTTATTCAAGCCGATACGTCTATCTAAATTTAAAAGCTAAAAACCGCAAGAACTTTCTTGTCAACTTGATATCCAAATGTACTCATATATGCATATATGTCTATAATATAGTCAACTATATAAAGAATCTTTCGTTGTTTCACTACTGTTTAGTGTAATTAGACGACGTAAGCATATATATAATATAAAGCTGAATGTGTGTGTGTGTGTGCTTGTGTGTGTGTGTGTGGTCACGAATAGGCACATATATGGTTGACTATTTTTAAAAAACTGATTACATATAATGCTGGAAGATGTATCGAGACACAGGAATGGGTATGCTTGATCTGGCAGAACGGTGGTTCATTAAAATTGTGGGATCTTCGTTCGCGCCTGGTCCACAAAGTATGAAAATAAAAAAATAAAAAATAAAAAAAACGTTTACAAGTGTTTTTGATATAGATGTACATGATAATACTTTTATAAGTATGTTTTAACTTAAATAGGGATGGTATAATGAAATTGTGGGGTCTGCCTTCGCGCCTGGCCTCCATATAATGGAAATAGGCATAAACTTTAATAAAGACTTTTCATATCTATCTGCGTAAGTATGCTTTGATAATTATGTTTCAGTTTGAAGAAATATGGTATAATAAAATTATGGGGTGTTCGAACGCGCCTGACCTCCATAGAATGGAAATATGTCACAAAGTTTAACAAGGTTTTTTAATATAGATCCACAGAATATTGTGATAAGTGTTTCAGTGTGAACAGGTATGGTATAATAAATTATGGGATTTATCTATTTTATTTTTACTTTCATCATATTTTGCTTTGGTTTTGATACCTGCAAATTCACCCCAAATTTATAACACTTCCTTTTCATAACCTATCATACTTTCATAAATCAGAGTCGATTTTCTGTAGGCTGTTTTTGAACCCAGTCGATTTTCTGTAGGCTGTTTTTGAACCCAGTCAACGACGCTTACTTTTGCTAGTATATTATAAAAATCTTTCCCAATATGTATATTGAAAATAAAACATGGTAATACATATGGTAAAAGGTTTTCATTATGTTTAGTCGATATTTCGACTATCTTTATAAACTTTTAATGTAGACAGTTTTTTTTTTTTTAATATTTTTTTCCATGTACAAATTATGGCTGAGAATTCAGTAGGATAACTTAACATGAAGCCTGCCTTCTGTATAGTTGAATTCTCTTTATTTGCTTTGACATCGAAGGATGTAAACCCAGCCATGGTAAGGCATTACAAATTATAAAATTTTATAGCATACGAAAGGCATATATGCTTACACATTTATAGATAATCAAACCCTCATATAAAATGCATGCACATAAAAAAAGTATATAACATACACACACATATTTATATACAAGCATAAAGATAAAATCCAGGCATATATGCATACGTATATTTATATATTTATATATATATATATATATATATATATATATATATATATATATATATATATTTATATATATATATATATATATATATATATATATATATATATATATTACTACAACATGCAAATATATAACACATAACTTTTTACACACGCACGCATAATACATACGGTCTGTGTTATAACTTGCAGTAGATTTGGTAATGAAAGGTGCGATGTTATATGAACTTGATCCCGGCTTAATCGTATCATCTTTAAATATCATGCAAGATTTCATGATTAATCTGTTGATATTGTTTTGCCTACTTATTAACGTCTTTCCTTCTTTTATGTCGAAGTTGTGTGTTTCGTTTTAGATTGCATATAACTTATGCATTTGCTGTCACTGAGTTTTTATTATTCCTTCTTGCTTCTATGCACGCGTTTTTTTTTTCTAGAGAACAGGACTGGCCCATCTGGATCACATTTTTATAAGGCGTTGCTTGTAAATACTATATTCAATATTTTTATATACACATGTGCCGCCGGAGTTCTTTATTTGTTTCTTCATCGCGTTAAAACAGTACTAGAAGATATCATTAACAACAGTGCTAGTTCTGATCAGGGATGGTCTTATATGGCCATCTATACACATACTTTTTTCAATGTAGCACCGCTCTTCAGTTTATGCTAGACTAATACCCATCCAAAACCAGAAATGAAACTGAAAATCATCTGATCAATAGCCATAAACTCGAATCACAATGTCACCTGATAGGTGCTGTAGGTAAATGATGTATACAATGTTGTTTCCTTATATAAATATTAACTGCTAGAGTGTTTTATTTATTTTTTTACTAGCAGGCCGCCCGAGAATTGCCCGGTCGTAAAATACGCATAAATATTATATCTTAATTCATACAGAAACTGAGATATGTGCGTGTGAGTATTGTTTTTATTCGAAACTGTTCACTTCTCGTAAGTAAAAAAAATACTCGAGCTGAGAGCGTAACCAAAACCTATAAGACAGTCAGTCAAGTAGGATAACCATTAGGCCAGCTTGACACATTCTTCAGAACGTGTTTTAACACTTACTTATTTTAACACAAGTAATCTGCCATGTGAACGATTCTCGCATGCGCATCATGCTCATTCATGAAACAGTTGACAAACTGATAAAAATCCGATGCCCCCCTCCATGTACTGATTTTTCAATTTTAACCCCTTAGCAGCCCTTTTTCCGGATTAGCACCGATAAAAAAGTTTTCCACGTGTTTGAATGCCCTATATACCAAATTTCAAGTCTGTAAATAAAAAATTCGTTGAGTATATAGGTTGAGAAGTGTCCTCACACACATATTCTCCCTTTTGTAGATATATAAAGAACTTTGCATTACGTTAAAACAGCAGCAGTCGATAATGAGAAGACTTAATCCGAGAAAGTGGTAGTTTATTTAATCATCCACAGACAAATTATTTCGCTGTATCACAGCTATTTTGTGTGACAAGCTCAAAACTTATCCAATGCCAAAGGTCGAACCAAAAGCAGTCTAGTCTATAAGCAGTAATTTTAGCCACCAGGCCACGTGACAGACGCTATTGCTAAATGATGTATACAACGTTTTTATATAATATAAGCATTGACCGTCACTAAAGAGTGATATATTTGTTTATTCACAGAGACCTTTGCATTGCGCTGAATTATTAGCAGGTGATATCATTAAGTGCAGTGATCAACCTTAGAGATAAGGCTTATATATTATGAGTGCATATTTCAAAAATTCATAACATGTTAATTATGACTTCAAATATCAGATATATGCTGTCGAAATGAATATGCGACGTATTTATCGGTTTAATTATTTTTATTCGCAATTCCTTATTAGATAATTAGGAATGGTGGAAAGTAATACACCATAAGAAACAGTTCATCCATAAAATAAAAAGAAGAAAAGGGGGACAAGCAATCTGGATAGTTAAGGTTAGTGCAATTATTTAAAATAATTTTGCTAAAAAATTGTGAACTATTTGTATATATGAAACTAAATAATGTAGCGACTTTTAAGAATATGATGAGACATCGTTATGAGTCATAAAAAATGTATTAATTATAAATGCACAGACCGTCTGTCGGAAAATTATTACTACGTGGAGGTGACTCTTTCTTCTTCGTATTTTTCTGTATATTTTAGCATTGAAGATGGTCCATTGGAAAAAATGTAAAATATATAAATATACACAGCGAATAAACATCAGTATGGGCTGAAACAGTTATCTATATTTATTATAGTTATTATATTGTCAATACACTAACTTTTTGGACGAATATATGTATCTGTTCCCAGTAAAGAATTTATCGATAATATATATATATATATATATATGCATATATATACATATATATACATATATATATATATATATATATATATATATATATATATTATCGATAAGCATAAGCGTGATGAATCTTAACGTGGATGAAACGCGGAATATTCTGTGTAGCTTAATTACCATATATATTTTATAACTTACTACCTAGCTCTACTTACGTATTGAGCACTGTTGACATAAATATTTAACGTTTACGCATAAATTTATACTTTCGTATATTAATTTATTTGATTAAATGAAGTACACACACACACACACACACACACACATATATATATATATACGCAAAAATCAAGACAACAAAATGTCAAATAAGAACATAATATGGTGTATTTCCTTATGTGTTACAATTGTTTCGTAACCATTTGGACAAATTTAAATATTATATCATTTAAAAATATTTTAAAAATAGCTATTCTTCAGACAACAAAATACATTCGTCATAATTATATATATAGAGAGAGAGAGATAGATAGATAGATGACAAATATTAATGACTATATCCGAAGAATACAATTAAAGGAATACTTCCATAATAACAACCAACAAGCAGACACCAATTCCGCCACAAATAAACGTGCAAAGGTTTCAAAATCTAAACATTGGACACCTGCCAATGGACACAATCTAAACATAGACGCATACAACGACACAATAAGCAAACATTTAGACAAGTTCATTATAGCCAAACTGCACAAGGAAATCCATCATAATATCACAAAGGACGAACAACAGACCATAAAATCATTACAGAATAATAATCTCATTACCATAAAACCAGCAGATAAGGGAGGAGCTATCACTATCGTGAACACAATTGATTACATAACAGAAATAAACACACAGCTAGCGAACAGAGAATTCTTCAAACCACTCCCCAGTGATCCCAGTAGCACATTCAAATTTGAACTAAACACCCTACTCTAGACCAAACCATAAGGACTACGGTTGAAAAATTAGTACCAGAACATCATAATCTGGCTGTCTTGGACACTATCCCTAAACTTCATAAACTCCCGAAAATAGTCAGCAACATAATTGCACACTTACCATTTGAAGACACGGGAAACGCTGAGGCATCGGTTACCGAACCCACAGACATATACCACATAGCTTAGGCTCTTCAAATCCATCCACCTGGCAGACCTATCGTCTCGGGCATCGGGACCCTCACACAGAAGATTTCGGGATACATTGACAGCATCCTAAACCCATTGATGCCAAACATATCCAGTTATATTAAAGACACGACACACTTCCTACAGATCCTACGCGACGTCGGTAACTTACCAGACAATACAATACTCGTCACGATGGATGTTTCCTCTCTCTACTAGAATATTCCACATGAGGAAGGAATATCCGCGTGCAGGAGTTTTTTACAAACCCAGAACTTACAAGACACCCACATCACAAACATATGCAACATTATAGATTACATTCTAACACATAACAATTTTACATTCAACAACCAACACTTTTTACAAATAAAAGGCACAGCCATGGGAACTAGAATGGCTCCCAACTATGCCAACATCTTCATACACACATTCGAACAAAAATACATACACACACACCACTTCAAACCGACACACTATTACAGGTATATAGATGACATCTTTGTCATTTGACCAGACGGTGAAAATACATTGATGGACTTCTTCCAGCATATAAACAACTGCCATAATAGTATAAAATTCACGATTGAACACTCAACCACACACATCACATTTTTAGACGTTCTGATTAATATTTCAAATAATCATATCACCACATCTCTACACACAAAACCGACCAATGGACACAATTTCCTACATTTCGAAAGTTGCCACCCAATCACAACGAAAAGTCAATCGTATACAGTCAATGCCTGCGCATTAAAAGGATATGCACAACCCCATCCGATTATGACGCACAGGTAGGCATCTTAATCAACCATTTTCTTCACAGAAACTATCCGTTCAAAATATTAAAAGAAGCCATCAGCAGAGCATCACACATTAGCAGACACAACCTACTTACATACAAAAACAACAAAACATCCACACAAATACCTATGGTATTTCACTTCAATAATAACACCAAACATTTATACAACCCCATGAAAGAGATCTTCAAACAATTACAACAGGACCCCACACTCAACATAATATACAATAAACCACCCATTTGTGCCAAATGACAACTCCCCAACTTACGCTCCTAACTCACATCCGATCGGATTAACCGCACCCTCACATCTCAAGGAAACAAACCTTGCAATAAGCCCAGATGTCTAATATGTACACATATTAACACCAACAGCACATTCACCCCTCCAGGCACCAACATCCATCTCAAACTTCCCCCTCTAAATTGCAATAGCTCAACTGTAATATATCTGTTATACTGCACAAAATGCACAAAAGACAATTACGTGGGGGAAACAGGCCTGGAGTTCCGCATACGCCTTAATAACCACAAACATACCATTAGAGATAAATCTACACAGCATCCACTATAATTTACCTAACCACACAATAGACAACATCAGATACAGCCTCATAGCATCCAAATTTATTACACAACACCAGAGACGAAAATATGAAAAAAAAAATTTAATTCTAAAACTCAACACGCACACTTCAGACCTTAACAAAAACCTAGGACTACTCAGTGGCTACAATTTTTATAGCTACAAAGATATTCTATAAACATTTTCCTTAGGACTAAAATGCACGGTGAGATGGGGTAAACTTTTTTCTTTTTTTTTTAACTCTTTCCGAAACCTTCATATTTTCCCTAATTTTTTCTTTCTTTATACTCTCATACACATTGCATATGTATGTGTGTGCATATTATGTACGCATATATGTATGTATGCGAGTGTATGTGTATATGTACCTAAAAGTGTATATACACGTCAGTATATATGTGTATATATGCATATGTATGTGTATGTATATGTATACTAGCATGGGTGCCCGGCGTTGCCCGGGTGTTTGGAGATGTATGCTGAGCAAAAAAAAAGGGGGTAATTTTTAAAACTTTGACCCCTATTATGACCCCTGAAAATTTATTGTTTTGGCCTCAAATCAAGTTAATAAGTTAGATCCATGTCCACGGAACCTATATCTAAAATTTCAAGGGTGTAGACCCAAAATTGTCGGAGAAGTTTGCTAGAGTTCTCAAAGCTCAAATCGTTGAACTTTGACCCCTTAATCGCCAAATTTCTGGCTAAAAACCGATCACATATATTTTTCCAAATCTCAGTACCCTGTATAATTTCGAGTCTGTAGACTAAAAATTGACAGATTTATTTCGTAGGGAAATGTACACAGACACACACACTTTCACTTTTATAGATATATAGATTTAAAATTTGAGTCTGACAGAATGACAGAGTGATATTGCAAACCGATATATTAAACAAACGAACTTCAAAGAGACAAATGAACACATAAGTAAAAAAAAATTTGTATTAGAAAACATTTCTTGATTATTCCACGTTTTTTTTTACAGACCTGACGACTGAGGTTCGCTCTTAATAAAAATTGTTTTTTATAGTCTTGATTTTGACTTCCTTTTTCATAAAAAACTAAAAAAAAATCAAGAAGGAAAAGAAATTTAATTTTATTCTTTTTTCATTAATTTCTTTCTGTGCAAAGCAATTCTTTCAAACTTAATCTGTTTCCAAAATGTTTTTATTTCATTCCCCTCCCCCTTCATTCATTTTCCTCCGCATCTTGTCCAGTATTAAAATAAACCATTTATAATATTTATTTATGGATTTATTTACTTATCATTTCTTTTGTATCGGTAAATGAATTCCATGCACCCACCATGTTTAAGTTTGGGAGTAAAAAATGTACGATGAACAGAAGGATAGGGAAAATAATGTATATAAATACGCAATCATAGGTCATTATAAACATCATATATATTTTTACAGACAGCGTTACAAAACTTCCAAATTGGATTGAAATAAAGAACACGATGATTTATACTGAAACTCATCTAATATTAATAATAAAAAAATAATTAAAAAAACACAAGTTGTTTGTTTAAGTATTATAAGCAATTTCTTGTTCTCTTTCGGTGAAGGATCAGTCCTTCACGACTGAGACAATTTTTTATTTTTGTACCTTTTCTCCACGTTAACAAACGACCCTGGTGTCTAACTCTGTCCCGTGGAGAGGCATAGTAAATAGGTACTTAATATTTTATTTCTTTTTTTTAATGTCTAAGCTGTTAGTTTTTAACCAATAGTTAAATTCAGTCAGTTCGATTTCTTTATTGAGATTATATTTAGTTTAGTTTCTATATGTTAAGATAACGATTTACTACGTTATTTACTGCACAATCCTAAAATCCTTGTATAAAATATAAAATTTTCTTACTACACTTACATTTCACTCACAACATGTTCCTTAATATTTTTTCTTTTTTATATGCATCTTATTTTAATCAGGTCTAAGGAATGATAATAGGTATTTATTTCTGTGTAGACAGCTTTGTATAACATCAAATGTTTTTGTTAAACATTTATTCTTTAGAATTCACTGTGTGGTATGACTCAGGTACGCATAGATTACATCTTTTGATTTACTAGGTTTATATTATCTATTATTGGCCATTTTATTTCAAATTCTATTTTATTCATACGTTGTTCCCTAATCCAATCCCCTAATGCAGTCGTGTTTCTCTTCTTGTTTTTCTTATTCTAATTAATCCAATTTGGTCCCTTCTCTGGTTTAATGTTACATGATACAATATAGTTTCGGTATCTTTCCTAAAAATTACACTCAACTCCCACTAAGTGTATCTTTTTACTCTTATACACCTTAACTTCACATTTGTATTAAATTTCAGAAATAAAGCAATTGTTTTACAATGGACATTATTTAGGTATTCAACAGTTACTTTTTTCTCAACATTTAATTCAACTGATTCGATCCTACTATTACTCATCGTTTTGTTAATTTTACCTTTATTTGAACTTATTATAATCTAACATATTAAAGGTATATCTCTGTCTTTCCGTCTGTCTGTCTGTCTGTCTCCATATTTTTAAACTCAATTTCGTTCGAAACGAAAAGTCGCAGAGCGATGCTAGGGGCATCAAATGATTGGATTTTTTAAGGGCCGTTCTTTTATGGGTCATTAGTTGGTTAAAATAGCTGGAATATGGCATTTAATCCATTTTTTGTATTTGCGAGAAACCGTTTTTTTATTAAAATGTATGTGTTATTTGTGTAGCAGTTTTAAAACGTTATTTTGTAGACATTCTCACAAATTATTTGATTTTTTTTTCTTTTGGGTGTTTTCGTGGTCCATTGTTTGTGTTTTTGTTTTGTTTTCATTTTACTCATTTTATCAGTTTTACACCTGATAATTATATGATGAACGGCATTTTCAGACAAATTATTAACATCGTTACTAACTTTGATCTATTAGCTTATTTCCTTTGTTACAGTTTACCTTTATTTTCAAAAAATATTATGTAAAATCATATAACTTTGTATAGTATTTTTGCATTAAGCCCTAATCTTTATTTGATAAGAATTAAATTGCTAATAGTGCGTTGCGTTTTAAGGAATATATCTATATTCTACACAACTATATAAAAGGAACTTTATCTGTGTGTCTATGAATTCGTTCCCTATAGACTTAAAACGGCGGAGCCGATTTGTATGAAATCTCATAATACAATGTAGACTATTGTGTATTGTGGACTTAGTCACTGCGGGAGGCATGTGAGATTCCTTCCTGTGCACCGCGATAGGTACCCAACTAGAGCAGGCAGTCAATCGATTTTATTTAAAAAACAAAAAAAAAACCAGACGATTTCGATGACAATAAAAGCATAGGCGTGTGAAACATTCGTCGATTGTCATTCAATACCGGGCAACGTAGGATTACCTTGTTAGTATATATATATATACATATATATATATATATATATATATATATATATAGTAAGTTATAAAATATACATGGCAATATATTATATTATAACATTATATTATATTATAACTTATTACCTAGCTTTACCTACGTATTGACCACTGTTGAAGTAAATACTTAAAGTTTACGCATAAATTTATACTTTCGTATATTAATTTATGTGATTAAATGATGTAGTCATTATATATATGCATATATAGGTTTCTATTTACTTTCTATTTATTTTACACAAGCATGAATATGCTGCTACACGGTCATGAGCATCTTTCGATCAGCCAGTTATCAGTAAATAGAGACCTCTTTATGCGATACCGGTTATATGAAAGCAAAGTTTGAAATGAAAGTATCAGGTCTTTAGCGTCATAGTAAATTAATATCAGGAGGATCCGTCATAAAAAATAGTTATAAAGAATAAGATTAAGTTGTATGAAAAGGAGAGCAAATCATTTGTTTTATATTAAAGTGAACTAACAAAAACAAAAATTAACACTAATTGTTAACTGAGAAATCTTTAAAAAAAAAAAAAAGAACAAACGTGCCAATCACTTAATTCTCCTTGTTTTCTTTGCTTAAATCAAAAACTCTTTATTACGAAATTTAAAAATAGGTATGAACTCCTAAATAAGAAACAAGAAACATCGGTTAATTGTAGGCATTACAAATCACACATCCTCAGTCACTTCCCTATTAGTATAATGCATTCATCCTAACACACAGCAGTTTTATAAATAACAGGCACTTTCTTTTTTAAAGACAAGGGTGGATGGTGCAGGAAAGGATGACCGTTTTTAATAACGTAAATAATTTAGCGTGATTAATCTGGAGCAAGAACTTAGATCTATTATCCTGGACGTTTTTGTTCTTGTTTTTTAATGTTGGCGGTGTTCGACAGATTCTGTCGGGGAGCCATGATTAAACATGTCTTTTGCTTTTCAATCATTGAAACAGTCCTTCATAATAAGCAAATGATGATTCTTCAAATAACAGTGATTACAGGGGATTAATTGTCTTACTGTCAAAAAAATACTTTTATCAACGAAGGACTTTAAAGTTTTATTTTATTGTTTTAGACGTTGAAAAACTTCTAAGACTCCCCCCCCTCCTCCCCCTCTCTCTCTATCTATCTCTCTCTCTCTATCTATCTATCTATCTATCTCTCTTACTCTCTTTCTCTTTATTATTCTCTCTTTAAATGTATAAAAATAGTTAAATGTTATTAAGTATACAGAGTATTTTTGTTTGATGATATTTACTTCATTTTTGCTCTTGAGCGCATTTAAATTTTAACTTGACATCCCGCGCTAAATAATATTAATTACGAATCTAGTCGCAAAAGTCTCTATCACAGTCCTTATCAAACATACTTCTAAGACTATCTATAATAATATTCCGCAACAGTGCTCTATTTTCACTTGAATCTCCACGAAATTTAATATTTGTTACATTTATAACTACACCATCTTTGTCGGTACAGCTACTGCGAATCATTCATATAACTATACCTATTACTTCCAAACAACTTCTCTACATACTCGAAATATTCATCGATTTCCTTGCATAATGCATAATTATATCCCCTATTAATTCTCCGCAAAAAAATTTAATTATCTTTTCTCTTAATAGCAAATATTCAAAACACTTAAGCTTATTTGCATGTGTGTTTTTTCCATGCCCTTAACTATGGCACTATAGAATAGAAATGCTATCGCATTAAGTACGACTTAAACCAAATTATAAAAGATCATGATTAAAACTTATCCCAAACTTCAACTTTAATTTTTAACTTTTTTGTTTTAATTGAAATTAATAGATATTGCTATTATATTAAAGCGCTCCAGCCATAATATCTAAATTGCCAACTCTGGGTTTTCACTAGTTTAAAACTCTCACAAACACAAAGTGCATTATAAATTTAAATAGTAAAAGATATGATCCGTTACATAATATAAACTTTACGACTAACTTGAATATTTTTTTTACTTTAATCTACTCCAACTTATTACAAAACATATACATATATATATATATATATATATATATATATATATATATATATATATATATGTATGTATATATATATATATATATATATATATATATATATATATATATGTATATATACACACACAGGGTGACTAAAAAAACAGAGGACATTCAATTGTTTTTTCTGAGCAGTTTACAGTCAACGGGGGAAAAAATGGCCAAAGACCCTAGTGCTTTGATGTGATATTTTGAATATAATAAACTACTTATGACCAATGTTTAATTTCATTCGGACAAAACACTAAGAAACGGGGCCTAATTAGATATGGGCCCGTTTTGGGGGGCCACCCTGTATGTATATATATATATATATACACTTGTGCCCGATATTATTCATACCCCTCGGATCTTTGAGATTTCTATAAGATTATTGCTCAAACCAGAAGGTAGACAATATTAAAGGGATTTCAAACAATAAATCAAGCATAAGCATTTAATTTAAACTCAACAAATAAATAAATTATGCAAGTTTGAAACATTATACAAAGAAAAACAATAATGGCACTAGTTCAAAATTATTCATACCTCTCTTACTAATAGTCAATAGCATGCCCTTTATTCTTAATAACTGCCTGTAACCGTTTTGGATATTTATCAACAAGGTTTTTACAAGCATCAACACTGATTTTTGACCATTCTTCAATGCAGTAGTTCTCCAAATCCCTCAAATTTCTAGGTTTCCGCTTTTTAACCTCAGTTTTCAATATGTGCCAGAGGTTTTCGATAGGGTTCAGGTCGGGACTCTGGCTAGGCCATTCCAAAACATTAATTTGATTATCCTCAAACCATTTCTTGACTATTTTGGCAGTATGTTTTGGATCATTATCCTGTTGAAGGACCCAGTTTGGTCCTAAATGGAGCTTCTCCGCATCCTGTCTAATGTTTTTCTGGAGTATCTCCAAATATTGCTCCTTCTTCATGGTTCCATCTATCTTGACCAAACTACCTGGACCACTAGCCGAAAAGGAGCCCCAAAACATTAGGCTACCACCACCATGTTTCACCGTGGGTATGGTGTTCTTTGGGTTGTAAGCTTCTCCTTTCTTCCTCCAAACGTAAGAAGCATCCATATGGCCAAACAATTCAATTTTTGTTTCGTGAGTCCACAAAATACTTGAGAAAACGGACTCTGGAGAATTCACATGGTTCCTAGTAAACTTTAGACGTGCTGCAAGGTGTTTTCCGGTGTGCAATGGAGTCCTTCTTGGTCTTCTTCCTTTCAGACCATTTTCATGCAGAGTCCTTTGCAATGTTTGCCTTGATATTTTTATGCCAGAAGACTCCAGATTTTCTAAAATGTCCTTAGTAGTGGTGGTTGGATTTGCATTAACACTTCTTACAATATTCCTGGTGGCTCTAGCAGACAGTTTCCTTTTCCTTCCTCTACCAATCAAGTTGTTTGTTGTGTGGTGGCTCTGGAATTTTTTGATGATGCTCTGTACTGTTGCTGTAGGGACCTCAAATTTCTTGGAAATTGACTTTTAACCTAAACCATCCTTATGTGAATTCGCAATTTTAGTCCTAAGATCATTACTAAGCTCTTTTTTCTTCCCCATTCTAATAATTTTTATTCTTTTATTGGTTTTCAGTTGATATCATTTTAATTTCTGACAAATGCAAAAAACGAAATGAAATTAATCAAAGGTTGTATAAAAGCATTCAAAATAAGAATCAAACAGGAAACAAACAGTCAGAAACTCGATTAATACTGAAAAAATAAGGGGGTATGATTATTTTTGAACATTGCAGATTTTATAAATAGCTGTATATTTCTTTTATTACAAGTATCCCGAGATTTTAAGATGACGAAAATGATCAGAAGAGGTTTATTAAGAATATGTATCAATATGGACGTAAACAATAAATTCTAACAAAGTTACACCTAATAAACTCAATTTTCAAGGGGGGGTATGAATAATATCGGGCACAACTGTATATATATATATATATATATATGTGTGTATGTATGTATGGCTACATTCAAATCAATTATCGTTAGTACTATTTTGTTTTATTCTATACATTTTACCGTTAGCATCTTTTTTTTTTTAAATTCCTTACTTTTTGCATTTTTAAATTTTAATTTTACTTTAGACACTTTCATCTCAATATCATTATCATTATTATTTATCCTGGTTGTTATGGCCTTTTCTACACGAATAATCACTATGATTATTATTAAAAATTATTACTATTAATTAGAATCAATATCGCAGTCATTAATTAGTTTCTTCCCTAGTACCTTCTGTCATTAATTATAATAAATAATTAGACAGAAGCATGGAGGTTTATTAATTATATACATTTTGAGGTGTTTATTATTATTGGTGTTATACAACTTTTAAAGCTTCGCGTATGACTAGTAAAGAAAGCTGTAGTGTAGAATGGGAGTGCGGACCGGGAGGCTGAGGGGGAGAAGAGAAAAAGAAAAAGTTTTAAAATCGCAATTCTTTTTTTTTCTGTATTCCTTTCTTTCCTTTGTTTCTTTTTTTCTTTTTCCTTTTCTTCCTTTCGTCTTTTCCTTTTCTTTCCTATCTTTTAATCTCTCTACAAATGTAGTTGGGGGTGGTATTGATGTAGCAGTAATGGGTAAGACGGCAACTTAAGTTTTACACTTTCCGACTACAACAAATTCGAGTTTGGTTGAAAGCATTTTCATAACGGAGAAATCCCGATTAACCTTTTACCCCTTTTCACATAGATATTCCAAAAAAGTATGTCAATTCGACATATATTTGCTAATGGACCACTAGTATGTTTAAGATTTAGGGCGGTTATCATACACGCATACATATACCTTTCTTTCCAGTCTTTTATTATCTCTATCTCTGTTTTCCTAACACCCCTCATCCTTCCTCTTTATTCCTATATTTCAACATAGACGCTATTCCACACACCTATTTTATCTTATTTACATACAACTAAATCTCATTCTTCATTCCTATTTTAAACAACATGTGACGTAACCCCCTGACATTATTTTGTAAAAGCAAATAGAAAGTATACCTTACCCTACTTCGGCATTGAGCACTCTTGTATTAACCTCGTTAAACTTCATTGGTTACTTTACCTCTGGAAAATATTAACCTCGAATTATATACATAAACTAGCAAAAGTACGCGTCGTTGACTGGGTTGAAAAACAGCCTATAGAAAATCGGTTTATGAAAATATGATAAGTTATGAAAAGAAAGGGTTGTAAAGAGATAGCTTCGAATTTGGGGGCATCCAAACCAAAGCAAAATATGATGAAAGTAAAAATAAAATAGATAACCCCCATAATTTATTATACCATACCTGGTCACACTGAAACACTTATCACAATATTCTGTGGAACTATATTAAAAAAAACCTTGTTAAACTTTGTGACATATTTCCATTCTATGAAGGTCAGGCGCGATCGAACACCCCATAATTTTATTATACCATATTTTTTCAAACTGAAACATAATTATCAAAGTATACTTACGCAGAAAGATATGAAAAGTCTTTATTAAAGTTTGTGCCTATTTCCTTTCTATGGAGGCCAGGCGCGAACGCAGACCCCAAAATTTTATTATACCATCCCTATTTAAATTAAAGCATACTTATCAAAGTATTATTATGTACATCTATATCAAAACCACTTGTAAACGTTTATTTTTTAATTTTTTATTTCCATACTTTGTGGACCAGGCGCGTACGCAGACCCCACAATTTTTATGAATCATCATTATGACAGATCAAACATACCCATTCCTGTGTCTCGATACATCTTCTATCATTATATGTGATCAGTTTATGTGATATATATATATATATATATATATATATATATATATATATATATATATATATATATATATATATATATATGCGTATGTGTGTTCAGGTTTGATGTGTTCAAAAGTCGGAACCAATGAAGACAACAAGGTCGTTAGATAGTGCTCACTAAAAAGAGCAAAATATTTTTTTAATTATTTTTTCTTTTTGGCGTCGATAGGTTCTGGGTCGCCTAAGAAAGCCTCTTTGACTGAAACAGATGGCTATTTGTAGCGACCATATGTAACTGTTTACCCTCAAATAAATACCTGATAAGGGTAAATAGAAAATTTAATTCACAAAAATTTTTTAAACATATGAATGCTTGTAACCATTTAACGGGAATTATATTTTCAAAAAGAAAATCAACTAACAATTTTTCATGTGTTTTAAATATTACATTTTCTTCGTCTAGGCCACACATATGTTTACGAGACATAATCAAGAAAATACATAGAAAATAAATACTAAGTTAAATAATTTAATCTAGTAAAAGCGGGCATATTATTAAGCGTGAAAGGCCATGACTCTGAAACACGTGTTTTTCATTTCTGAAAGTTAGTTTGATAGCTCTACCTTAAATATGGTCTATTATGTAATTGTTAGATACGACTAACCATTACTATGGAAAGCTGTGTTTCTGAGTATTACAAAACTATTCGTTACCCCGTTGGGTCATATTTTTATATGTTATTCAATATATAATGTCTTAACTTTTACATTGCTTGATAATCATGTTTTTACAAGGATTAAAATAAATGTTTAAATTCACGAAGTTTAATACACTGTGATGCCATAATATATCATCTGCCTCCGCTTTCTTCTTGTCTTACATTTATACTAGCAGGGAGACTCGATGTTGTCTGGGATTTAAAGAGGATATACAAATGTTCCACATTCCTATACTTTTATTTTCATCGAAATCGGCGAAATCTACCTAATCGATTGATTGCCAAGCATGTGAAGTTTCTTGATTGCCAAGCATGTGAAGTTTCTTCCCGGTACACTGCGGGGGGGGGGCGCAGTGTACCGGGAAGAAACTTCACATGCTTCTCGGAAGTGACTTAGTTCACAATGCATTGTAGTTTACATTGCACTATAGAGAATCTACTGTTGATTTTATAAAATTATCTGTAAATAATGGCTTCACTTAAAGTTTAACATTAAAAACTCAACTACCATGGTTCAATCATGTTCTAAACACAAATATTCATTTCGAACGCCCCCCCCCTCTTACAAACAATCTACAGGTGATTCGATAAACTTATGAAATGCACTTGTGATGTTAGGTTGTATAAAAGTGTTAACTTTGGTTAGCATCGAACCTTCTTTAATCGGATATTTTCTATTATCTATTTTCAATACTTATCAGACACATTCCGATAAAAAGCCTACGTAAGAACACTCCCAGACGCATCAAATACCTTCATGTGAAAGTTCTTAAAAATCGGCTAAGCCGTTTACTAGTTAATAGGGAATTCTTCCTCTCTCATTCTCACACAAACACACGCGCGTGCGCGCATAAAGTCCCTTTTATATAATAGTAGAGATAATTCCATTACAAATTCAAATGATTTCAAAAAGTCAGACTACATTGTGATCTCATAATTTACTTTCTTTCTCTTATCTTTATTCACTTCCCCTACCAACTTTATCTCGCTTTCCCATTCTCTCATATTCTCACTTTCCCTCTGTCAATTATATCAATTCACTTATTTTATATGAGTGCAAGCATTTTTACAAAAGGGCTATGTCCGCCTTAGTATTTTAACAGCATTAAATAGTTATGTAAAATTTGATTTTGTAAGTTTGAAATACTATTTAATTTTAAAACGGTATTTTCGTTGGTATGTAACATTTAATTTTGGAATACTATTTTCGTCCGTCTGTAACAATTAATTTTGAAATAGTATTGTCGTTGGTCTGTAACATGTAATTTTTGAATAGTATTTTCGTTGATCAGTTAATAATTAATTTTGAAATAGTATTATCGTTGGTCTGTAACATTTAATTTTGAAATAGTATTCCCGTCGGTCTGTTATATTTCATTTTGAAATAGTATTCTCGTTGGTCTGTAACTCTTACCTTTGAAATAGTATTTTCGCCGGTCTGTAAGAATTAATTTGGAAATAATATTCTCGTCTGTAACTATTACTTTAAGAATTGTATTTTCACAAATGGGATGCGCTAACGATGTAAAGAACTGATAATCAAAACGAATGGTCCTTAGATGTCTGTCTATCCAGTTCGTTAGATAAAAAGTAATTTTAAAAAGTAAACAGTCAAAAAATGATTTTAATCTCTCTCCTTAGGTTCATCTTCTTCAATAAAATCTTGGAGAAACTCAGCGAATGCCTTCTCTTTGTCTTCCGTCATTAGCAGTTTTGTGTTTTCCTAATTAAATTATGCATAAAATAATTGACAAACACGTATAAACACACGTATTTATTTATAGAAACACTTTCATTCTATTAGGTTTGTTGGAAAACTGCTTCTGTGGTACCAGTATTCAAGAATTCTGGCGAAAGAACTGACCCATTAAATTATCGCCCTATTAGCCTCCTCCCACTTTTTGCCAAAATATTTGAGACCTTAATTAACCATGCTCTAGTCCAGCACCTTACAGATGCTAAACTTCTGACCGACCATCAATATGGATTTAGACAAGCCCGTTCCACGGTAGACATCCTCACTGTAATCTCTGAACGCATATACCATTCACTGGACAAAGCGGGAGAGGGCAGAGCGGTAGCTCTAGATATATCTAAGGCTTTTGACAGGGTATCGCATGAGGGTCTCCTCAGGAAGATTAGATCTTACGGTATCACTGGTAGAATACTTAACATAATTAAATCCTTCTTAGATAAGAGAAAAATCCAGGTTGTCCTCGACGGTCGTACGTCTAAACAATATAATATAAATGCGGGAGTGCCCCAGGGATCTATCCTTGGTCCTCTGCTGTTCCTGATATTCATAAATGACCTCCCCGACAAAATTGCCTCTGAGATGGGTATATATGCTGATGACACCACACTCTATAGCAGGCACGACAGGAAAACAAATGAACATATATCTAAAGTAATGGCAGAAACACTAGAGGATGACCTCAAATCAGTAGTGGAATGGGGACAAAAATGGATGGTAACGTTCAATGCCACCAAGACAAAACTGGTTTCATTCAATAATTACAAGAAACCTCTACCACCTATAGCAATGGCCAACAACTCTTTAGCTGAGAGTACGTCTTTCAAGCTCCTTGGCCTAACGTTCACAGGAAACATGAGCTGGAACAATTACATCGAGGGCATTGCCAGGGCCGCTGCGAGGAAGGTGGGCTCTCTCTACCGTGCTAGAAAACTTCTAACACCCGAAAGTATCCTGTACCTCTATAAGGCCACTATTCGCCCATGTATGGAGTATTGCTGTCATATTTGGGCTGGTGCATCGGCTACTAGTCTATCGCTCCTTGACAGGGTTAAAAAGAGAGTCGCAAATCTGATAGGCCCTAAACTGGCATCTAAGCTTCAGCCTCTGTCCCATCGTCGAAACGTTGCATCCCTCTGCCTGTTCTACAAGTATTTTAATGGTGAATGCTCTGATGAACTGCAAGCACTTGTGCCCCCATGACGTGAACACCCTCGACAGACCCGACAAGCTGCAAAATCCCACCCCCACACTGTAGAGATCCCTAGATGTAAAAGATCTTTCTACTCCAGTAGTTTCTTCCCCAGAACTGCTAGACTTTGGAATTCCATTCCAGGTCACTGCTTCCCCAACTGTACTGACATGCATAAGTTCAAGTGCAACGTGAGCCAACATCTCGCTGCCCTAATCCCTACATAGTACCCCAGTAGATGTTTCCCCTGATAGTAGCCCCCTACACCAAAGTGGCAATGTGCCTTGTTTGGGGTGAAAATGTAATTAAAAAAAAAAAAAGGTTTATTGATCATTTATATATGAGAATAAAAAAAGACCAGGTTTTCTGTGACATTGTTCCATAGAACATGTCACACACAGTATACCAGTGAGTAGGAGTTTGACGTTTCCAGTAAGCCTTAGTATTGACGAAAATATTAAATAAATATATATTACTTAAGGGAAGATCATTTGAAGAAGGTGCATCATTTGTCGTAAAACCTACTATGGATTGGTCATATCGAGGAAATCAGATTTATGCCATGAATGAATCAACCGCAAATTGGTCACTCATATATATATATATATATATATATATATATATATATATATATATATATATATATGGAGAGAGAGAGAGAGAAAGAGAGAGAGACAGAAAGACAGACAGACAGACAGACAGACAGAGACAGAGATTTATATGATATCACTTTTTTTTCTCTTCGCTCCTCAACACAGAAAACATTCCATCTCTTGCACCATTAACCTTCTAATGCTTCACTAATTATATATATATATATATATATATATATATATATATGTGTGTGTGTGTGTGTGTGTGTGTGTGTGTGTGTGTGTGTGTGTGTGTGTGTGTGTAAAAAAGAACACGAATTACACTGAAGGATCAATCGACAATTTAGTCAACAAATAAGTGATATATAGAGTAAATATTTTTCATTTTTATACAAATATGGTGCAAAAATGATGTCGTTTTTTGATGTTCAACTTCAAATGATCATAACTCCTTTCGTACTGAACTTTATCATTGCGAAATTAGAACCATTAAATCGACATCTTTTTGCCAACGAGAAGCAAGTTTATTTATACCATTAACATAGAAATCCAGAGTTCTGGAAGCGATGAAGTCGTTGAAGGCCGATTCGGCGTCATCTCGGCTTTTGAAGCATTTTTCAGCGCAGGAATTTGTCGAGATGCTTGAAAAAGTGATAATCCGCAGGCGAGAGGTCCGATGAATATGGTGGATGAGGTAGAGTCTCATAGCCCAATTCATTCAGCTTCTGCAGGGTCAGTTGAGCAACACGCAGGACAGCGTGGTCATGGAGGAGAATTGGCCCCTTCATATTGATTAATCGTGGGCATATCCGTTGGGGCTTCTGGGGTAGTTTATCAATTTGTCGGCAGTACTTCGCCATAATCGTTTCACCCGGATTCAAAAAGTTGGCGCAAACCACTAAACACTCACCATAACTTTTTTGGTGCAATCTCAGCTCCGGGAATGTTGTGGGGCTTCTCCGGCATCCAACCACCGTGCCGAACGTCAACAATTGTCCTAGAGGATTCACTTCTCATCACACGTCACAATCTGCTCGAGAAATGGGTCGTTTTTGTTGCGGAAAAGGAGCGTAGAAGACACCTCAAAACGACATTTTTTTTATTATGGTTCAATTCATCCAGCACCCATTTCTCCAACTTTTTGACTTTCCTATTTGCTTTAAATAGCGAACGTCTGGTGAGTGGTCGACCTCGAGTTAAACAGCAACATCTCGTATGATTTTGCGAGGATCGGCTACAATTAAAGCTTTCAAATGTTCGTTATCAACCGCAGTCGGCCGACTACGACCGTCTTCATCTTCCAGGCTCTCGTCACCATTTCGAAATTTCTTGAACCACCGTTGGGCAACACGTTCGTTAGTGGTTCCTGGGCCAAATGCATCATTGATATCACGAGCTGTCTCGGCAGCTTTTCGGCCTAGTTTGAACTGGAACAAGACAATCGTGTGGATCTGAATTTTTTTCCATGCTATCGAAAAGCCTGCAAAGAAAAATGAATGAAGAGATTAAGAACGGTAACAAATAATTCCATTTGATATAGCGAAAAACATGCTTAAAATGATATATGACATGGCTATATATATATATATATATATATATACATATATAAATATATATATATATTAATGAATTAATTCAGAAATCATATATAAAAGTAACATAAGTGAGAAAACGATATTGTTTTTGCACCAACATAATATTTCAATATGCTATAGTCTATATTACTTGTGATTCCGTGGTCTTACTGGAATATAGGACAAAATACATCTAGTCTGGTGGAGTATCTGGTTTCATGCCATTACTTAAGGTAAGATCATTTGAAGACGGTGCATCATTTCTCGTAAAACCTACTGTGGACTAGTCATATCGAGGAAATCGTATTTATGCCGTGAATACTATGTGATTTTGAATATTCATTTAGGGTTTACTTGTAGGGAAAAAGTATCCTCATGCCAAGTTGTTCTGGCCTTACACACTCGAGGGTAGTGTAGCAGGCATTCAAGTTTTACATATGTGTGCGTATGTATGTATTATATATATCTATATTTATCTAACGAATCATCCTCGGTTTACAAGCAGCCTGTTCTGCAAAAAGACCATCTAGCGTCTAATTTCAGCGATATTCATACGTTTAACTAAAAAGCAACGAGCATGAAACGCCTAAAAAAATAAAAGATGTAAAGATAAAGATTGTCTTTAATATGAACAAGAATGGAAGCATTTCATCTAATGTATGAGTTGTAAATAATTTTAAAAAAAAATAAAATAAAACGTCATATTCCACTTTTTATGAGAGGAATATTAAAATTAATAAGCTAAAATTCAGATATAACACATAACTGTTGTTCTTTCTACTTGGCCCTGACCTAATTTCGTTTCCATGGTAACGAACAGTTTTAACTATCGCCCGCCCGCCGTTCTTGTTTCCGCTGAATACCATTCGCTGCGCATAAACAAGCATCCAAGGCTCCGATTCCATAAAATTAAATAAATCAAAGAAGATATTACTACTAAACCTACTACTATCACTACTACTAATACTACTACTACTACTACTACTACTACTAATAATAATAATAATAATAATAATAATAATAATAATAATAATAAACAACATTATAATATATCTACATAATACTAATGACAGGAACCTTAGGATTTATTGAAAACTAAGATTTTTAACGCAAATCGTTCACGAACCCGCCCGTATGTCTGATTCCGATAGACAATATGCAAGTCTCCTTGACCTGTTTCTTACAACTTACCCCGACAGGTACTCATCCTCTCTTCTGTCTCCATTGAGATCTTCTAATCACTCAGTTGTCTCAGTTAAGATAAAAACAAAATGCAATAAATCCTTTGGTGCACCTCTCCATCGTACTGTATATAGCTGACTGGGATTACTTCCGAACATTCATATCCAATATACTTTTTCATTCCATGCTCAAAAAGAATATGTCGTCTATAGTATCAGACCTGCCTGAATGGTTAACTGTGGGTAGAGACCGCTTCATACCCTTCAGAAAATTCCAGCTACAGCCCAACAGTCGTAGTTCACTCCAGTATGAGCCGCCGCCATTGCGCACAGAAATCATTATTTCCATTGCTTCCAGCGTAATAGATGTTGTGAAACTAAAATCAGCTTTAAAACTGCCAGCAACCATTGTAAAAGAGTAATAAAAAATACAAGAGGTTTGTATGCTCAGTATGTTAAGTTTAAAGTAGCGGAGCAGCGGAGCAGCGGAGCAGCGGAGCAGCGGAGCAGCGGCGTGGCTACCACCAGTTTTGATGAATAACAAACAGGGTCCTGAACAGAAGCGTGTCCTGTATCCCTACCATCATCAATGGACCTGCGATAATCTCGCCAGCATCTGACAACGCAAAACACTTTGCCAAGAACTTTGCAGCAAATTCTGCCCTTTGTTATCAGGGTTGCCTACTCCATCGTGTGACTGAAAACATACTAAGCGACGTACAAATTTCTGTACCTGATGTTGCCAAGCTAATCAAAAACCTTGATTCTAGTAAAGCAACTGGGCCCGGTGGTATTCCAGTCATAGTGCTCAAAAAAACTTCAACCGGAACTAGCTCCCATACTTACAAAGCTGTTTAAACGTTGTCTTAAAGAGAAATGCCCCACAACACTTTGGAAAACTTCATCTGTCTGCCCTGTATTTAAAAGTAACGATCGACCATCCCCCTCTTAGTACAGACCAATCAGTCTCCTGTTCGTCATGAGTAAACTGCTGGAAACTGTGATAAAGAGACAAATGGTCAACCACCTCAGCAAAAATAACCTTCTCAGTGACATGCAGTATGGTTTCCTACAGTTGATGTACTTACTGTTTTATCACACAGCATTAACGAATCGATCGACGGAAGCTTTAGCTCTTGACATATCAAACGCTTTAGATAGAGCGTGGCATAAAAGTCTACTTCACAAGATCGCCAGCTATGGAATAGCTGGGAATGTCCTAAATCCTTTCTCTCTGGGAATGTCCTAAATCCTTTCTCTCTGATAAGCTTATAAGAGTAGTCATAGATAGGCAGAAATCAGGGGCTCTCTGTATTAACGCTGGTGTCCCTCAGAGTTCCATCCTGGTTCAACTCTGATCTTCATCAATGATCTCACAAATCAGATTCTTAGATCATTCGTAGACATTTATGCAGACAACACGACAATCTATGGCTACACTTCATAGGCCAACAATGACAAAGATCTTTCTGATTTTCTCTCTTCTGATATTAAAAACGTGGTGTAATAGGGAAAAAGGTAGTTGGTTCATTTTAATTCGTCGAAAAACAAGCTTCTCAACTTTCATCATAATCGCTCTGATCTCCACTATACCTCAATTGAAATGATTGGCTCTAGCCTTGGGAAGCCCTGGTTCTTGACAAACTCCTGGGTCTGACCATCACTCCTGATCTGAAATGGAACACATACATTAAATCGGTTGCCAAGATCGCTGGAAAGATGGCTGGATCACTCTACCGCTCCAATAAATATCTCACAGTTGATGCTATCCTTTATCTTTATAAGAGCTAGGTGCGCCCTAAAATGGAGTACTGTTGCCACATTCGGGCAGGAGCTGCTCGGCACTCCCTATCCTGCCTTTATAGAGTTCAAAACCAGCTTCGAAACCTAGTAGATAATGCCCAAAAGGGCCAAAAGGTTTTGTCGAACGTTCAAGGGTGGGGGGCGCTTTCTCACTACAATTTATAGGAAGCCGACATTTATTGGCCTATATGTGAAATGGTTGTCTTTTGTACCAAAATCACGTAAGGGCGGCCTAATTAATACTTTGGTACATAGAGCCCTGATGATTTGTTCACCTAACAGATTAGACGCCGAACTCGATAAGATCAGGGAAATATTCATCAATAATGGTTATCCTGTTGACCTTATTGATGACTGTATTTTCTTAAAGGTTGCGGATTTTAAATCCCCTAAAAAGTTTGGACCTTTGAAATGCCCGGTTTATTTAAAATTACCGTGGATTGGGGAAATGAGTAACAGACTTTCACAACAGATTCGCAGAAGTATTTATGACTGCTTTTATTCTGCGTCCTTGCGTTTGGTATATACTACGAGACCTGCATTTCCTTCTTTTCGCAAGGATAGTTTGCCTTACATCCAAAATAGTAATATTGTATATCAATTCAAATGCCTGTGCGATGCTGGTTATGTTCGGCGAACATCCTTGACTCTTTTGACTCCTATAAACCAGCATATTCCATCGAAGATCAGACAAGGGAGGATGGGGTCTGGTAGTCTCCCTTCTTCTGCGGTTTTGGACTCTGCTATTGGCCAGCATTTGGTTGACAACCCACGCTGTGCCGATAGATATAAAATAGAATGGTTCAAGGTGCGACATAGAGCGGACTCCAGAAACCATTTAAATATTTTGGAGTCTGTCTCTATTGCGGTGCGGAAACCTTCTTTGTGCCGGCAGAAAGAAACAACTAACGCATTGTTTCTCTTTGGAGAACTGAATCTTTTCTCCCGTTTTTTCCCCCTCGTTGTGCCAATATTTTAATCGTTTTTTAAATGTTAATAAACTTTATTTTAGTGTCCCCGTAATGTTTGGCACATTCAATAGTTCCCCATCATAACTCTTTACTTTCGACATAGTATTATTATTTTTACGCTATCGATTTTCTCTTGGTGAGATGATAGCTGAAAGAGCTCTCGATAGACTTCCGCCCATTATATTTAAAACTGTATTTAAATTCTGTACCTCTAAACATTTATATATATACAGTGATGATCATATTTATTGGCACGGTAAAATAAAAGTTAAATTTTGTCTAATAAATTCTAAAAAAGGGATTAAATTAAAGAAAATAATAAAGTATATTATGTATTTTTAACTGGCCTTTCCGATGCAGCAATCGGATTTTAGAAAAAATAAATAACAAAGGAACAACAAACATAATTGCAAAAAACCCTTGTTCAAAATTATTGGCACGGCTTTGTTTTTCTTTTAGTATCAGTATAATATCAATCAATTTCCGGTTTACGTGCTTTCTGAACTTTTATAGCCATATTATGCTTGTTTAACGCTAATTCAGTGAATAATTTTTTTCAGATAATTTTTAGATAGCGATTTATTTAAACTATTATAAGTGACTAAATTATAATTTTCAATCGCCATGGTTAAAACTAAGGAACACAGCGAAGACGTCAGGAAGCTTGTTGTAGCATGCCATACCAATGGGGAGGGCTATGATAAGATTTCAAAGAAGCTAAACCTTCCCAAATCCACTGTTAGAGCCATAATAAACAAGTTCAAATCGCAAGGCCACGTTATGAGTTTAGAGGGTAGAGGGAGAAAAAGGATTCTTTCCCCAAGAGATGAACGGAAAATTGTTCGACAAGTAAAACAAACCCCAAGGATTTCTGTCTGGAGTGAATGTATCTCGACATACAGTTGGTAGAGTTTTGAAGAGAGCTGGTTTAAAAGCATGTCGTCCGAGAAAGACTCCCTTATTGAAGCCTATGCACCTGAAAGCAAGGCTAGCCTTTGCAAAACATCATATTGATAAAGATGTTGCATTCTGGAAACGTGTTCTATGGACTGACGAAACGAAAATAGAGTTATTTGGCCATAATAAAGTGTCTTATATTTACAGAAAATCTGGCGAAGCTTTCCTGCCTAAGAACACCATACCCACAGTGAAGCACGGTGGAGGCAGTTTGATGTTTTGGGGATCCTTTGCTGCCTCTGGACCAGGGCGACTTGTTAAGGTCACAGCTAGCATAAAAAAGGAAGATTATGTTAAAATATTGGATGAAAACCTGAAAGACTCTGCTAAAGAGCTCTCACTTGGTCGTCGTTGGTGGTTCATGCAAGATAATTACCCAAAGCATTCGGCTAAACTGACTAAGAAATGGATTGAGGACAATCATATTAATGTTTTGGAGTGGCCATCACAAAGCCCAGACCTTAATCCAATTGAAAATTTATGGAGAACATTAAAATTGAGGGTAATGCAAAGGAAGCCTAAGAATCTTATTCAATTGGAGGATTATTGTCAGGAAGAGTGGGCTAAACTTACTACTGAAGAGTGCAACAACTTGGTTGTAAACTATGAAAAGCGACTGAGGAAGGTAATCAAGGCCAAAGGCTATACAATTGATTATTAAATAAATCGTGCCAATAATTATGAACAAGGGTTTTTTGCAATTATGTTTGTTGTTCCTTTGTTATTTATTTTTTCTAAAATCCGATTGCTGCATCGGAAAGGCCAGTTAAAAATACATAATATACTTTGTTATTTTCTTTAATTTAATCCCTTTTTTAGAATTTATTAGACAAAATTTAACTTTTATTTTACCGTGCCAATAAATATGATCATCACTGTATATATATATATATATATATATATATATATAAATATATATATATATATATATATATATATACACACACAGAAACTTGCGTGCATTAAAAGTAATATGATTAAGCTTAAACATGGAAACGTAAAGGAGTAGTTGTTAAAACTGAAAAAGAAAAAGACAAGATATTCTAGTAAAAAATATAATAAATTTATAACTTAGAACATTGCAGCATTAAGAATTGATTATATGTTATAAAATGAATTGTTTTTTTTTAATTCTTAATGCTGCAATATTTTAAGTTGCTCAGATAAATTAATATTTCAAGTTGCCCAGATTCTGTCCATCCGTCTCACTCTCAAAGCGTGTAGTTCAACCTGTGTAAATACGATTCCTGTTTGTCGTATCTAGACATTTCTCGTGTTGAGTTTTCACGTTGACAAAAGAAACACATTACATATGCAATTTATTATGGCGAATTCATTCTGAATCGGCAATTGTTTGATCAGATTATTTCTAAATTTCTTTGAAAAAAAATCGATAAATAAATACGTTGATTTAAACAAGATCTTAAACAATCGGCTATTTTTATGCTTAATTCGATCCAGAGATGGATTAGAAATTTAATGTTTTGTCCGCCATGTTTTATTGAATGCAAACAGAACATAAATCAATTCCTTTAGTGTATAAAATCGAATGTTTTCGTCTATCTTCAGTATGAATCTATCTCGTTAAAAAGCAAATACTGTGTGAAATTAATGACAGTTTTACTCTCCTGAGATTACATTGGTCATAGGCTGTACGATGTTATCTGAAATTATAATAGATAAAATTTAATATGCTGTGAATAAAAATCATACATATTTTAGAAGTTTTCTTAAATAGAATTTTAATAATGAATATAATTTCCTTATCAACATTACTTTCATTATAGAAACCCAACACGATTTTGTTAAAAAGAATTCGTGGATATAAAAGAGTTATTGAAACTGACACATTGTACTCATATATCCTTGACATTAATCATTCCTTTAACTATTATAATTTTATCTCATAATGCTATATCAGCTAAACCTATTCAAATGAAATCCATGCAAATTAATACAATAATCAATAAAAACCCATTAACAAAATATATTTAAATAGATAGTGCGTTTCTATTATGCCTTCCTCTCCTATTTATAATTATAATCAAATAGAATAATAAAATAAACGTATATACTGGATCATTTCTTTGTTAAAGTTAATGTTCCCTTAGTTCCCTTCTTTTATATTTTGTTTCTTTTTACTTCTGCATTACTAATATATATATATATATATATATATATATATATATATATATATATATATATATATATATATATATATATATATATTTGCTGATTTCTTTCCGTCTCATGATGAAATTGCATAACTTTTCCGTAAAAGCAGGTATGTATATGTATATATATATATATATATAATCTTGTCCCTTACATTTGGACGTTCCTGTTTTGAAAATGAATAACTTATTGTTATAATTCTTTTTCTATCTTTCGCAAATGATTCAAGTTTGTTATTATGGATGATAACGACTACCAGTTGTCAAAATTTCAGCTTTTCACAGTTGTTATTTCCAACAAATATTAGGTTTTAAAATTATGTTCCTTAGTTTTGGACGCTACTGTATGTATGTACATATATATATATATATATATATATATATATATATATATATATATATATATATGCTAGTAGGGTGACTTGACATTGTCCGAAATTGAATGACGATCAACAAATGTTTCACACTCCCATATATTGATTGTCATCAATAAAAGTTGTAATCAGTGAAATCGCCCATTTTTCAACAAAATCGATTGATTGCCTGCTCTAGTTTGGGGACCCATCTCGGTGCACCAGAAGGAATTACCATCCTCCCTCAGTGACTAAGTTCACAGTACATTTTCGTCTAGATTGCACTATAAATAGCCCATTGTTGACTTTATAAAATTATTTTTATATGAAGTAAAGTTTAAAATGCAAAAGTCAGGTATTATACTTGAAGTGTGCTCTAAGTAGAAATATTCATTTCGAACGCGCCCCTGTCATATCAAAGAACCTACTGTGCCTTTCGGCTTCTGTGGTAATGAAACTTCTTAAATGCACTTGTTACGCTGTGTAAGGTATTAACTTTGGTCAGAATCTCCTGGATTTTTATTGATCGGATTATTTCGATTATCGATAATCGATACTTATCGAAGACATTTGGATACAAAACCTATATGGGAACACTGCCAGGCACATTATATGTCTTTGTGTGAAATTTCACAAAAATCGATCCAGTCGTTTCTGAGTCCATAGGGAACGAACTCACAGACACACAGACAAAGGTCCTTTGATATAATAGTAGAAATTATATTAGAGGAAATTGTCTCTGTGTGCGAGTTCATTCCCTATGGACTTGGAAACGGCTGGGTCGATTTTTTAATTTCACACGAAGGTACTTGATGTGTCTGGGAGTATTCTTATGTGGGTTTTGTATCGAAAGACTAATTTCTCAAAAACCATTATAATTGATGGATGGGGAAAGGTGAAAGTCAGGAAGTGTAAGTTCAAGAGAGTTGAGCGAGATAGGGAAGGATTTCATAGCCATAGAGACGTGCTCCTGAGTGACTACATGCGCTTTGGGAATTGAAGTATTGTCTTGCAGGAGGGATATACCTTTACTGATCCTTCTCTGCGTCTTCATTTTGATAGTTCATTTTAATCTCCTAAAAACTGAAGCACTACAGGCTCCTGTAATTGTGGTACTCTTTACTAGGAAATCTGTCATCATTACTCCATCCTGGTTCGAGAAGTCTGTGAGCATCACACTGCAAGCGGAAGGCTATATCCTTTCTTCTTCTTAAAGTAGTGAGTTCAAGTGATTCCATTGTTTACTGCACTCGGGATCATAGATCTAAGTTTTATGCTGTGTAGTCTTTTGAACAAAATGTCCGCATCTTCTTGGCACATCTTCAAATTCATCTCCAAGCACTCGACTCATTCTCGCTTCTGAAAAGGTGCCAGCCACCTAGTAATTTATCTGGCAAACACATTGTGCATGTGAAATTGGTAATGAATAATAGTTTCCAAAGACCCTGTACTAATCTTGACCTCTAGAACTATTTGGTAAACAGTCATGCGTCGATCTTCCAAATGGCAATCTAAACTTGGATTAGATATGCCTTTATCAATGGCAAAAGAGGATGACACGGTCTGGGAGCTTTTTCCACAGATTCCTAGCCATATTTAAATTCATAATGCCAGCCTTTTACAAGGTCATATAATGGAGCATAATGACCATACGTTTTGTTCATTGCATCCAAAGGCTGCTGTGGTGACCGTCCTTTAAAATACTAATAAAAAAAACGGATCACCGCACGACACATAGCAGGCTCTATTTCACATCTGATTCAGTTAAAACAACTTTAAATGTAAACCCGCAATTCGTTCAGAGCTATAATTCTCCACATAAACCATATAGATATACATCATTGCACATGCCAAATTTCAGCTAGATAAAAAAAACTGGATATGAGTCAAGGATATTATTTATTGAACGCCAATCGTGACTGCAATAAGTTGAACGTTCCTGATTTGAGTGAGTTAATGAAGTTGAAAAAGCCTGATGAAAATATTTTCATTCAAATCTGAACCTTTGGTATTTTTTATCAAATTGCAAATTGTGCAGGTTGTTGACAGAAAATCGAGAACAATTGTGATCGTTATTTCGAAGAATAGTTGTTTTATTTTAATTGGTCCATGCGTGCAATAAATAACTTATGTTTACATTAAACACGGACATATCTCTTTACCTAATAATTTAGGGAATATACTATGCGCTTATGTTTTATAAAAGATATCACAATCGTTACCGTATATATAAATGCGCTAAGTGTCCACAAAGTTTTTAGAAAATTTTATATATTCGTAAAACTACTTTAAGAAATGTTATCAAAATAATTCTTTTTCATATCTATCATTTGTTATTAAGGTATTAATTGTATAACTTATTTCTTTCAGAATTAGGAATTAGAAAAATGAAATAATTGATTTTCGACATGCAATAGAGAGATCAGGATTACACGTAATTGCTTTGTGTCAGGCACGAACAAAAACAATCAGTTCATAAACCTTTATTCCTGATGAAAGAAGACAGTAGGCCGACAGAATTGACCGAACACGTTTTCTGTAGCCATATTATTTAAACATTTCAGAGATTTCCAACTTCAATTGTAATATTAATAGATTTGCAAAAGACTTTATGAACCTCCTTCTACTTGGAAACATTAAGTAAGAGAACATTTCTGGCATAGCCTCTTAATTTATTTAGGCGTGATTACGTCTCCACGAAGTCGAAGATTATTATTCTACACCATGTTCTAGTGAATGTTGCCAAGGTCGCTGGAAAGATGGTGGGATCCTTCTACCGCTCCAGAAGATATCTCACTACTGATGCAATTCTCTATCTATATAAAAGCCAAATACGTCCAAGGATGGAATGCTGCTGCCATATCTGGGCGGGAGCTGCTAAAAACACCCTGTCCTGCCTTGACAGAGTACAAAATAGACTTCGTGGCTTAGTGGGGGATGCCCTTTTCTCTTCCCTGCAACCTCTCTCCCACGTTGCAGGCCTATCTTTGTTTTATCGTTATTTCCATGACAGGTGCTCGTCTGAGCTCCAATCTCTGGAACCCCCTCGCCAATCTTTTACGAAAAACACCCGTCAATTACCAATCTTTTACGAAAAACACCAATTACCAATCAATTACCAATCTTTTACGAAACAAACATCAATTACCAATCTTTTACGAAAAACAAACATCAATTACCAATTTTTTACCAAAAACACCAGTCAATAATTTTCCCCACGCTTATCTGTGCCTAAATCAAAACGCAGATTCCATGAACAAAGTTTCTTTTTTAGAACTGCACGCCTGTATAACTCTGTTCCGTCTGTCTGCTTCCTACCTGACTACAACCTGGATATCTTCAAGTCCAACGTAAACAAATTCCTGATAAACTGCCCCCTTAAGTAGACACTTTATTAAGTCTCCACACTAACGTACTGTACATGCAATAACCCTTATCCCTGAGTGGCTTCCGGGCCTTGATAAGTGGTGACCACCTTGTAAAAAAAATGTGATGTTACTTTTTGGTCCCATGACAAAAGGAGGGTGGACCTATAAATTCACCCTTGTCCGTTCACTTGTTTCTTTGTCCGCAATTTTCTCAATAACGACGCCCTGGAATTTTTTTGAAATTTGGCACAAACATTATACATGATATGAGTAAAAAAAATGTAACAGAACGGATTTTATCGGAAAACTCCGGTCCCCCCCCCCTAAGGGTGCCTTTCGGGTTAAAATGATTAAAATTGACATTGTTGTCCTTATTAAAAAAATTAATTTCTTGGATTTTTATACTACTTTCTGAAAAGTTGTAACTAACTGATTTTGTTTGTCTATACTTCGCGATAACTCTTGGGTGTGCCCCAGGGGTTCTTTTAGGGCTAATAAAAACACTCCATTTTTGGGACTATTTTGCCATATTTGTCTAAAATTTACTGTGTATGTCTATTTAGCAGTTTTGCGTGGTGCTGAAACTCAAATTTAAATATGTTATAGCCTTGAGGACTTTTGGGGCTAAATGGGGGGGGGCAAATGATGGACTTGTTGTGTTGTTTTTTTTTGGGGGGGGGTTGTTAATCTGGGTGTGCTGAATTCAAATTTATAAATAGTTTTGCTCTAACACCTCTAGTTTTCTTGATTTTAAATAATCTGATTTTAGTATAAACAAAGAATATATGTGAATATTTCAAGATATTTCAGCTTATAACAAATAAATCAGGATAGATAATAAAAAAAACACTGATTAAATCAATATACTTGGATGACACAATTACACAATTCAAATAACCATAGACATTCAAAAGTGTGTTTTCTTAGAAAATCTGGTGTATTTTGCCCCCGGGATTTCACGCAGGAGTATCCAGCAGAAGTCTACCATCATGTCGGGGTTCCATTTTCCTCGATATTTGCTCTCCATCTTCGTAATGTCTTGGTGGGATCTTTCTCCGTGCTCATCATTTACTGCTCCAAGGTTTAGCGGGAAGAAGTTGAAGCGGAAATGGGCAAAATGAATCTTAAGTGACATTGTGCACTCCATATCCTCATAAGACTTTAGCAACTTCCAAACACAAGCTTGGTAATCTGGTAGATGTGTGTTACCAAGGAATCCACTACAAACCGACTTGATTGTTTCCCTTGCTATCAGTTCGTTTCTTTTAATTCAAGAAGCTTCTCAAAATCAGCACTTCTCGGATCTGAGGTCCGACAAAGATGCCCTTTTTTGAGCTTAGCAGTACTAAGACCTGGAAACACAGGAGACAAGTGTTGGAAGGCATTACCATTTCTGCCCAACGCTTTAACGAATTTCTTCATCAAACCAAGCTTAATGTGAAGAGGAGGACGAAACACCTTATTCATGTCCACCAGAGAATTCTCATTGAGGCTGTGACGCCAGAAACAAAAGTGCTTCTAGACTCCTAGTCTTTCTGCTTGTAATGCTGGGATACAGCTCGACTATCCCAAAGACAGAAAATAACAGTACTTTGTGAGGTCTGCTTGCATACCCATAAGAAGACCAATGATCTTGAGGTCTCCACATAGACTCCATTGGTACTCGTTGTACTTAATAGCTTCTAAAAGAAGCCTCATATTGTCATAGGGCTCCTTTAAATGGACAGAGTGTGCAATGGGAATGCTGGGATATTCATTCCCGTTGTGCAGAAGAACATCCTTGAGACTTCACTTGGAAGAGTCTATGAAAACATGCCAATCTGAAGGATTATGTGGCAAACAAAGGAACGTAAACAAACCAGATATGTTTGTGCATCTTCCTTGACTAGGTTTCACTTTTTAAGACTGTTTTGACAGATACAAATCATGAGCAAGATCATTCAGATCCAGTAAGGCTTGTTGTCACTTGTTCCTGAATATGTAGACTCAATATCTTCCAAATATATTGACTCGGCAAAATCCTCCCTTGAAAGCATTTCTTCATCTGATGAGGAAAGAAGATGCTTAGTTACTGGAGGTTTGGGTACAGGAAAATCACCTGCATGGGGAACGGGTCTCATAGCAGATCAAAGGTTGGGATATTTGATCTTTTTCCTAGAAGATGCATTGAAACCAGTTATATTAGCTAAACAAAAATAACAATCACCTGCGTGGTTTCACTTCTCTCTCCAAATCATTGGGACTACAAAGTTGAAAACCGCTTTCCGTTGTCATTAAAATATGCAGTTAGTCTATTGTATCAGGGTTTACAACAGATGTGTGGAGCCCAGTGCATAATACCTGAAAAATAAGCCATAATTCTCACAAGATCAAAATTAACCCTGAATTCATATACGTCTTTATGTACCGTGTATGAACAAAACGCACACTATGCATATCTAAAAAAATCTAGAGGCGATGAGAAAAAACGGATTTCAAATTTGAATTTACCACCCTAAAATTAGGTCAAAACGGGCATTTTTGTGCTTGCCTAAATTCGTTTGTAAACCAATGTAATTATTATAATAAACAATTCTATCAGCCCCTTTAAGAAACTCGTTTCTTATCGTCGAGCATTTTCAGTTGAATTAAGTCGGTCAATTTAGCGGTTATGCACAGATCATTATATAATGATTAGATTATTCTGACTGAGGTAATAAAAAAAAAACATGTAACAAAAAATGTTTAAATTTGAACGTTATTTCACGCGGTTAACGGTAGCCGTATGGCTCCGGCCTTTGTTAATAAAGCACGGCATGGCTTCTGTCGCCGGGTTCGAATCTATCGACTGGTATTAATCGTGACACTCTGCACTGAAGATTCCCGAAAGGACGATACACTAGTGTCTGTAGATATTTAATAATTATGATAGTAAATAATTATATATATATAATATATATATATATATATATATATATATATATATATATATATACTATAGCATATATGAAGCTCTGAAGTCCCTGAATTTATTTGTATACATAAATGTTTTAGATGGTGGGAGAATGTAGTGTAATTTATACCTTAAGTATTGCCCTATCGAGGTATTATAAATACATTTGTGTTGTTAATAGTATATTTGAATACAAAATTGGAAAGGTATTATTTCAATGGTAGTATGTACGACACACACACACACACACACACACACACACATATATATATATATATATATATATATATATATATATATATATATGAAATTATTATAGAAAAATAATCTGACAAAATGAAACGGGAAAACTTTAAAAATGTTTAAACGTTCATCAACGTATTATTATATATATATATATATATATATATATATATATATATATATATATATATATATATATATAGACAAGCGCATATATGTACCCGGGCCTGGCATATTGTTCCTACCATTAAAATATGTTCAATGTTCAGTAGTGACGGGACGATTACAATATTTTTCTGATTCGTATACAATTACAGATTCTGTTCTAAATTTCCGATTCCGATACCGAGTTTTCAAAATTTTTAAATATACATTTTGTGGGGTGGGAGGACTACCGTAAAAGACTATGTAATGCGTTCATATACTTTTTAGCAAGCGTAAAAGTACGCTTGCGATGTAATCTCTAGATTTTACTTTTAGAAAAATCATTTTACGCAAATCGTTATCTTCAGATAAGCACAATTTTTTTTCCGATTCCGATACCGATTCTGATAGCGATTCTGATACGCTCAAAGTTCCGATGTTTTTTTCGGTTTCTGATCTTGATTACTCGTCCCAACACTAACGTTCAGAAAATAAAAAAAAATAAATAAAAATAAAAAAAAAACGTGAAAGCAACGTAAGGTAATAACTTAAAGAATTGTGACGTTTTGGGGTTACATGCATGCAAAAACAAGACCTCTATTATATTTTCGATTATTCATTTTAATATTTACATAAAATTACATCAAATTTTAGTATCTTCATTAAATTTATGTAGTTAAAGAGTATCTGTATATTTTCTCCTCGCTAAGGATAGGTTTTTAATCGACTACATAACAACATAAAAAAGATGTCATTAAGTAATTATGCTGTCGCTGTATTTTCTCAGTTTATTTGCTAGCTCAAGATAGAGATAATAGATACACAATAACGAAAGATAATAGATACTAAATAACGTCGATGTATGCAGTTAATCATTTTGATGTCTTTTCTTGGTTTCCAGTCTAATCAATGCGTTCGCTGGTTTTATTAGGTTGGTACAAAAATAATATCGTATCTTGACGTTCAACTATATCTATATCTATCTATATATCTATAAAAGTGAAAGAGTCTCTGTGTATGTATGTGTCTGTGTGTGTACATTCCCCTACGCAATAACTCTATCAATTTTTAGTCTACAGACTAGAAATTTTATATACAGTGTACTGAGATTTGGGAAAATTGTTGTGATTTGTTTTCGGCCAGAAATTTGGCGATTTAGGGGTCAAAGTTGAACGATTTGACTTTTGAGAACTCTACTAAACTCCTCCGACAATTTTCGGTATAAACAATTGAAATTTTAGATATAGGGTCCTTGGACATGGATCTAACTTAATAACTTGATTTGAACCCAAAACAATAAATTTTAAGGGGTCATAATAAGGGTCAAAGTTTAAAAAATTGACCACTTTTTTTTTGCTCAACATACACCTCCAAATACCATGGCAACGCCGGGCTGAAATGCTAGTATATCTATAAAAGTTAAAGTGTCTGTCTGTCTATGTGTGTATCTGTGTGTCTGTGTGTGTACATTTCCCTACGCAATAACTCTGTAAATTTTTAGTCTACAGACTCGAAATTTGATATACAAGGTACTGAGATTTGGGAAAATCGATGTTTTCGGCCAGAAATTTGGCAATTAAGGGATCAAAGTTCAACGATTTGACTTTTGAGAACTCTACCAAACTCCTCCGACAATTTTCGGTCTAAACCATTGAAATTTTTTATATAGGGTCTTTGGACATGGATCTAACTTAATAACTTGATTTGAGCCGAAAACAATACATTTTAAGGGGTCATAATAGGAGTCAAAGTTTAAAAAAATTGACCGCTTTCATTTTTCTTTCTTTTTTTTTTTTTTTTTTTTTGCTCAACATACCCCTCCAAAATACCCGGGCAACGCCGAGCACCCATGCTAGTATAAATATAAAAAACGACATTATTTTTTCACCAACCTAATATATTCTTAAAAGACTAACCAATGAGATACAAACATTTTATATGCTCCATACATTGGATATTTTTATTCGTTACTTAATTGACGGGAAGAATGTTACGTTGAGTGAAAAGTACTTTATTTACACAATAAACTGACAATGAATATTGAAAAATAAACTTTTTTTTTTTGAGGCTATTAATAAAACTGAAATAAATGTTTAAATTGATATTGTTCTTGACAGACCTATCGTGTCTTATTTTCTATTTTGAACTCCATCAATAGTTTACTGGCCAATCACAATGGACGGTTAATTCGCCCTCTTGGAGTCGCGTCATATCCGTCTAGCGTTAGTATATGAGCATGATAAAGGATTTATTACGCTCTAATCGCATGACGTCACATCCGGTAGGAGGTGAATGAAGCGTGTTCATATATATATATATATATATATATATATATATATATATATATATATATATAAGCGTGAGAAATTATAGATAAGGTTCTTAGAGACGTAGATTTTCATCGTTTTCATCTCAATCGAAAAAAAACAACTTTTAAAATTCAATAAATACAATTCTTAAACGAAAGAAATAAAGGAAGAACGAGTGACGATTGTTCGTTTTTTTTTCTTGTTGTTTTACTGAAACGTAAGTTATAATTAATTATAATAATAATTAATTATAATTAATGCGTATTATAACCGTCTTTTCTCTGATCTGAGTCAGAATATCTACATTTATCAGCCAGATGATTTATCTTACTGAGTCTTTTTTTCTCTTTCTTTTTCCCAGAAATAAACAAAATAACTTAATAACAGAAGAATGGGGAAAAATCGACATAGTAGCGAAGCCGTAAAATCATCGGGGGTATATTCCGGGTCGCGTTTCAACAGCTTCATATGCATACATATATTTCGACTGACATGCGTGCGTTAACTGTTCTTTGATAAGACTGGGACGCGTTCAACAAAAAAAAAGTATTTTCCTCGGAAGCGACAATTGAAATGAACGCCAATACTTGACTCATGCCTCGTAATCTTTAGTTTTAGATGGAATCGTTTTTTAATCAACAGCTTAAAGGCTTCCAAATCCCTGTTGTATTCCGCATAGTCACGACATAGTAAAGGTCAACCATTTTTCTTATGTTATTGATAATTAGTTACAATGTTCAACACGGCGATTACATTACGATAATACGGAATTCGAAATGATTTTTGAACTGTCGATTAGTTTTAAATGTTTCAAAATAACTTTAAAATTTCGAACGGTCACAGTTTGGCAAAAAAAAAAGCAGTCATTTTGTTTCTGTATTTAAAATAGGTTTAAATGCCTGGCCCTATGCTATCTCGTGACAGTGCGAAATGCAAAATGATCTCAGAACTGTCGGTTAGTTTAGAGGCTTTAAAATCATTTCGAATTTCGTAAACACGTTTAACATTTTTTTTTTTTTTGGTGTTGTTGCTGTTTTATGGATTAATGGCCGACACAATGACTTTGCGAAATCAAAAGTGATGATTGAGCTGTCGTTGAGAACCTAATCTCTGTCGTGAATTAGAGTACGAATGCAACAGTCAAGTATTACGGTTTTTTCTACCGCCAAATGTGAATTTTCGATCGCTCGTTCCCTTGTCGTATCAACGAACATTGTTGGTTTACTTTTGTTTTTAGTTATAAAAAAAACACAAATGTTCTTTTCTTAAATATATTCTAATGTTTCTTTGTGAAAGTCCATCTTATGTCAAACGATCGTCTTTTTGTCTACATGAGTGTAAATTATATCAACCGGCAAACATGTTTGTTCTGTAGTTTTCAGTCAGTTTTGTTTGTTTGTTTGTTTTTTTGTTTGTTTGTTTGTTTGTTTTTTTTGTTCAATGTTCGATTTAACCCTGTCGTTTATGGCGGGTAAGATGCATGGCGAAAGTATTTTTTCTTGGTAAATAGCAAAGTGAACTTAAATATGTTTTTACATTGTATTGTCATTTTTATTTTTAATTGTCTTGTATTTATTTGGCTTTGGTATTGTTTTTTTATGTATTGGTTTTTGCTTGTTTGTTTGCTTGTTTATTGTTTGGTTTTAAAGTTATAAAACGCAATATGTTACAGGTCACAGACTTCAATGAATAAGAACATGTACATCCATGTGCTGGATTCTTTCATCCAAAAAAAAATTCCTTCGTTTTGTTCGATTTTGAGCTGTTGTTTGTTGAGCTTTCGGGTCGTAAAAGATTGCTTAGTGATCGTTCCGGTAGTCTAAAAGCATTTTTTCTTTTAAATGTATGTTTTTTTATTATAGTGTTAATGCTGATTAATTAAAGAATGTTTGTTTAACGTTCATGTTTCTTGATAAAAGAAAGTTGCTTGATTATCAATTGGGTAATCTGACAGAATTTTAATGAATGTTGCTTGCTTTATATTACTGGTTGTATTTTTTATGTGGTTTAGTTTTTGTTACTGTCTTTTGTTCGCGTTTTGGCTTTTTTGTTGTATTCGTTCACTTTAGTTGTGGAAAATAATTGCTCATATATTGTTGTGGAAATTTAGAAATAATTTTAACGGTTTTTTTTTTTTAATTTCCAGTCATTTTCTAATTTTGAATATTTGTATTTCTTTTGTTATTCGCTTGTTATGATTTTTTTTTTTACATTCTTAAATTGCTTGAGAACCACTCAGGCAATCCTAAAGCAACCTTTTCTTTTACTTATTTCTTCTTCTAACTTTCAGTGTATATGTCGTTTTGCTTCCTTTTTATTTCATTTGAAAGCAATGTGTTTTTGTTTGTCTTCATTTCTTCCTTGGGTATATTTGTAATATCATTATTTTTTATTTTAAATTACTTTTGTGGGTGAAAAAAAAACTATACAATGAAGTGCTGTTAATGTACATCAAAGTAACTGTTCTTTTCTTATAGACTCCATTGTTGCTTGTCCATATGTTCGTTTTGCTTTTCTATTTGTCCCATGGAACTGCGTCATGATACATATCTCGCACAACATTAACTATCAATGAACATACATCACTACAAGTCTCAATGTTTCATATACCGTCCTACAAATGTCTCGTTCATCGATACACAGGAATATATACATACACATATATATACATACACATATAAATACATATACCTATATATATGCGTGCGTGTTTATGTTTGTGTCCTTGAGTGTGTGTTTGTGTGCTTATGTGTGAACTTATGTTCTATGTGATTTCTTATGTACGGAAAGGTTGGATGATTCGCTGGCCGCCTTGCGTGCCTTTGCCTTGGCCAGTCTCATGATGATGAACTTCCTCGGGTTTGGCGCGCGCAGCGTGCCTTTGCAGTCCATGCAGAAGCAGAAGTAGTCACACTGCTTCATGTAGTATTTGCAGTATTTGATACAGTGTTCGAAGTTGTGGACCAGGTGTCGGAAGCACTGCTTGAAGCACGATAGAGAGTAGTTGCCGCACTGGATTGCACAGTTCGAATGGTCCCTGTAATGCATGTAGGCGTAGGAAAGGCACGGTAGCGCGAAGCAGAGCAATAAGATTTCAATCCTCTGGAACAAAGAAAAGAAGAAAGAAAATAGAATTCTTTTCGATAGAACATTTGTATATATTTTATCACAGAAAACGAAAAATCAATTTACTCAAGGTGTGGAGAAAGAACAATTGGAATAACGACTTAACATTCACATACAACATGAATTGGAACAAATACAGAGGGTTCTAAGGGTCTGCAATATGTTTTCTGGACAATTGTTATACTCAGGTCTCTGGTAGAGCTTCATACTAACATATTAACTGTTCCACAGATATACTCCTCTATTACCAAATTTGAATGTTTATTTTCATGTTTCATCTGTTGTGGTTTTACGTTTTTATTTTAGGATTGAGTTTATCTGATTTACAAAATATGAACATTGAGAAGGATGATGTAGTTTGCTTGAAGCATTGTGTGTAGTGTGAAAGTGGTTGTGTTGTAAGGCTATATCAATGCAGTTTGAAGGAAACGCTGTGGACAAGTTAATATATAAAAGAATGATGACAATATTAGTATGAATGTTTAATAATTTCTGATTTTATTACATTTATTTACCAACATAATGTGTCGTATAAGATAATAGATACTAAATAACCTCGATATATGCAGTTATTCATTTTGATGTCATTTCTTGGTTCCGAGTCTAATCAATGCGTTCGCTGGTTTTATTAGGTTGGTACAAAAATAAAATTGTATTTTGACGTTCAACTATATATAAATATAAAAAACGACATTATTTTTTCACCAACCTAATATATTCTTAAAAGACTAACCAATGAGATACAAACATTTTATATGCTCCATACATTGGATATTTTTATTCGTTACTTAATTGACGGGAAGAATGTTACGTTGAGTGAAAAGTACTTTATTTACACAATAAACTGACAATGAATATTGAAAAATAAACTTCTTTTTTTTTTGAGGCTATTAATAAAACTGAAATAAATGTTTAAATTGATATTGTTCTTGACAGACCTATCGTGTCTTATTTTCTATTTTGAACTCCATCAATAGTTTACTGGCCAATCACAATGGACGGTTAATTCGCCCCCTTGGAGTTGCGTCATATTCGTCTAGCGTTAGTATATGAGCGTATATATGTCTTGTGTTGATGTCCCTAATTTTCGAGAGTAGTATATATTTCGAAAATAAATAAATAAATAAAATGAAACAAAGGAAAGCCTCGCTGAACAGTTGTATACGTTTCCGTTTATTTTCCCCGTGAAGAAGAGATACTACTCTCGAAAATTAGGGACATCAACACCTACCATCTTGTACGACATATTATGTTGGTAAATAAACGTAATATAATTGAAAACTATTGCAAATTCCTTCTAATATTGTCATTATTCTTTTATATACTAAATCGTGTCCACGGTGTTTCCCACGAACCGCATTGATATAGTCTTCAAACACAACTCTTTTCATATCAACATTATTCGAAAACTGAGAATAGATAAGTTGAATATATACATTTTTTTAAATCTGGCAACCAAAGGCACATGAATAAAAACACATGAATGTATGAGTCAATTCCTGGTAAACTCTCTCTCTCTCTCTCTCTCTCTCTCTCTCTCTCTCTCTCTCTCTCTCTCTCTCCTTTCATTCATCGTATACAAATATGAAAGCCCGAGAAATCTGAACCGTTTTAACTTGATTCATTTTGGTCGTCTGCCTCTGTAAAAACAGATAACTACTTCCGGAAACTTCTGAAACGCTAACGCGTCAATAAGCATTCGCCAATTTTAGATAAAGGTTAACTGAAAAATGAGAAAGGAATCCTAATTCAAAACGAACAGCCTCGTACAAAATCTGAAATATAAATATTGAGGCTTTTTTTTTTTTGTCTAACGCTTTCTCTGAATATAGAATATCCTAAAGGTATATAAGAACATTAACTGCACTTCCGAGAGGGCAGACTTCCGCCAAAGCTAAAGTTAAACAAAAATAGAGAACAATTCCTGACTTTCCGGGAACAGATTAGCACACGATAGGTATGCGTAAATATTCAAACTGCTTCTTCTTTTAATCGTTTTTCACGTATTCTATCAGTCTAACTGGCTCTAAAGTTGTATACAAACTATATTGACACGTATTAAAGCAAACACTAAAAGGTGACACTCCTAACTCACGCGACTAGCTGCTAAATTCCACCCCTCCACTGCAAAGTTTCCTAGATGACAGAATATTTTCTACTTTAATATACTTTTTTCTTTTCTTTATACCGCTTGCTTTTGGGAATTCCTTTCCTGGTCCCTATTTATCCAACTGTACAAACACGCGGAATATATAATGTGAACAATTATCTAGTTGTCGATCTTCAATAGCCAAATTTCCTCCTATAAATCTGGTCCTTATCACAGCAGCTCATTTCGCTCCGGTGACAATAAGCCATTGTTTAGTTTAACTGATTAGGGAATTTTCACAAAACATGTTCTTTCGAAATCCGTAAGCGTAGTCATTTAGCTTGTGCCTTTGCTAACTCGCTTTTCATGCCTTTTGTTTGTGCATCACAAACCCCACAGAAAGAACTATGCTAAATAGCATTGTCACTGTCCAAAATGACTATGGCATTAATCGGGCTGAACGGGAAAATATAAAAAAAATATCAGGACCTAAAGAATAGTTTAAAAGCGGCATGGTCCCTTAAAGAAATCAACATTGTACCAGTTGTGATAGGAATAACTGGCCTAGTCACAAAAATAAATAATTCGAAACAATCCCTGGAAGACCAAGCTGTACCGAAATACAGATAGCAGCCATAAAGGGAACAGAGTCTATTCTTAAAAGAGTCCCCAGATATAAATTCAAATCATAATTAAATTAAGCGTTAGATTTAAGACGGAGCCCCCTTGATCTCTTAAAACGAACCAAAGTAAAATAATTTTTAAAAAATTATATCCAAAATGACTATGACCTGTATATGAATGTGCAATCACATAATATAAACATTATGGCGGTTTTTGTAAAGGCAACTGATTTCATGAAAACAAAATTAAACAACAGCAATAAAATCAACGGCTATATTCCTGAACCCGTGCCATATTTTTTAATGCATACACACACTCATGGAAGGGGTAAATAGAGTCATACATATAAAGTGTATGTTTTTTTATCGCCGATGGTCAGTACTCAGAGTCATATAACGTATTGTAAAACTGAAACATGAATATTATATGTTAATTGGCATTTTTTCGAACGTCTAATTGGCTTTTTTGAAACGTATAATTGGCTTTTTTTAAACGTATAGTTGGCTTTTTTGAAACGTATAATTGGCATTTTTTAAAACATATAATTGGCATTTTTTAAAACGTATAATTGGCATTTTTGAAACGTATAATTGGCAGTTTTGAAACGTATAATTGGCATTTTTTAAAACGTATAAGTGGCATTTTTTAAAACGTATAATTGGCTTTTTTGAAACGTATAATTGGCATTTTTTAAAACGTACAATTGACATTTTTTGAAACGCACAATTGGCATTTTTTGAAACGTATAATTGGCAGTTTTGAAACGTATAATTGGCATTTTTGAAACGTATAATTGGCTTTTTTGAAACGTATAATTAGCATGTTTTAAAACGTATAATTGGCATTTTTGTGTTTCATATAAATTTAGATCATATATAGTAAAATCGGAAGCTTACTTTCGATAATTATAAGATCTGTTTCGAATGAATGTGGCTTTAATTTGGAGGTTGAAACAAGATCACAAATATGAACATTATAACGGTAGTGGTAGGGGCAACTAATCACGTGAAAAATTTTAATCTAAAAAGGAATTACCTGACCATAATTTCTTGAAGACAATTTCGTATCGAACTACAAATAACAGATCATAAGGAGAACAATGTCAATCCTTAAATGAGCCCTCGGATATGAATGTAACTAATAACGGAATCAAGTATTAGCACTAACAAGGGGATCCGCTGGCATCTAAGAACTAACTGAAGTAAACTATACAAAGTATAATGGCAGCCAGTAAGGAATATTTCTAAGAAAATGCCGACCAGTCTTCTTTACTCATCTAGCTATCAACTTTGTAATATGAAAAGTTTTTGTAAAATAGTTTTAAATATTCAAAAAAACTAGTTTGTTGATAATGTCGAAAAAAAAGGGAGATGTTATTTTTTAATAATTATAATTCAAACCCGGACCGTTGGCACGTACTTCCTTGTAGTATAGTGTTCAGTTCTTATACGTCAAATACGGTTGTGGTTGTGGTTTTGATGATGATGATGATGATGAGGAGGAGGAGGAGGAGGAGGAGGAAGAGGATTATTAATGATGATAACGACGGTGGTAGTAGAGTTGATTGTGTAGACGACGACGACGAGAACGATGATGATGATGATGATGATGATGATGATGATGATGATGATGATGACGATGATGATGATGAAGAAGAAGAAGAAGAAGGCGATTGGCGCAATAGAAAACTAGATCCCAGAATTGTGATGATGATGATGATGATGATGATGATGATGATGATGATGATGATGATGATGATGATTTTTTTCGGGACGACGGCGGCGGCTATTGGCGCAATAGAAAACTAGATCCCAGAATCGTCTTTTTTTTCCCCACGAAGATTTGCGCAAAGTAATTAAGAACAGATTAATATGAAATACGAACTTGATACCTCGGATTGATTTTTCCGTACTGATACGCTTTTACTTATGAACGGATTCTCTTACATAACTATACTGACATTCGAGACGTGCGGTTATATGCGTGTATGTGCGTTCGCATATCTCAGATTTTCATGTCTTTTATCACTGTTCATCCAACACTAGGTCAAGGATCAATGAAAGATCTGTTTTTATGTGGCGACTCCAGCTCGCCGAAAAGAAGCTCCTTGAACTGAAAAGAAAAATGTTCACTAACAAAATACGTTTAATAAAAACGATACAAGCACGGAGGCTCAATTAAATCGGACGCTCGCAAATAATCCAGTGGAAAATTGTACATGTAAAAATATAGATGACCACTGTAGAGTATGCCTGAAAGAGAAATTTTAAATTCTAAACTTTAATAAGCCCCAAAAATGATTAAACTACAGAAATGGATTAAAAACAACTGTATATACAAAGAAAAAGTATTTTAAAATAAAAAGAATAAAATAAAGTAAATAAATATAAAAACTAAACGAACCACAAAATAAGAAATAGAAAACTAGTTTTAGCAAGAATGTGGTAAAATAAGGTCACTTAATAATGCGACACGCTCACAAAAACAGAACAAAAAGAAACTAAAAGCCATCTGAAACATTTCGAGGAAAGCCTTGTCGTTGGTTAATGAAAACATTGACCCGTGGGAATAACAAAGCATCTAATTGGACAGCTAGCTAAAGTAAGCATCACTTGTGTGTATATAAACATCCAGTAACAAGAAATGTATGCTAAAATTAGCCTTACAATTTCTTACGGGGATAAAATCCGACAGAGGTGGAAATGTCGGAATTAATGTAATGTTTTCTTGTATTAAGAGAGAATGGAGAGAATGCAGGATATTTTCCTTAAACATGCTGTTCGATTTGGCTGAGTGAAAAGACGTGTGTAGGACGTGTTCGGTTATCTGCCTATAATTACAAAATCTAGAGGGGGAATGATAGATCGGTTTATTATATGTAAAGAGGGCATTAATTAGACAGCTTACACACACACACATACATACACACACATATATGTATGTATGTATGTATGTATGTATGTATGTATGTATGTATGTATGTATGTATGGTCGTATTGCTATGGTTTCCTAGACGTTAACCTTATGAAACTACAGTGTTTATAAAATAGTACTCAGTAATAAGTAGAGATGTATTATTGTATATTTTTATTCGTGCAATCATTATCGGCTACCTATGTACATTTGTAGCCAATAATGCTTGTATAAATAAGGAAAGTTATACAATATATATATATATATATATATATATATATATATATATATATATGTCTGTGTGTGTATATTATACAATTTATGCAATATATATACATATATATATATATATCCATTAACAGCTGTTTCACCGTATCACAGCTCTTCAATACGATTAGACAAACACGTCCACGTCGCCCCTTCTAACCATTTACCAATCATCTGACTGCTATTGCGTGTAAGCGAAATCACAATGATTAACATTATCGAATGCTGAAAGCTCCATTTGCTTACACAAAAACATGACAATATACGCCAGTGGCAGTTGGCGATATCACTTTCCAGAAAGATTAATGGTATTATTAAACAAAGGTTTTGTTCAGGACAAATGAGGAAACATGCAAACCCAGACATCATTACGGTTTTCCGTAACTATTAGATAAATGCACGTACAGTAGACTCGTAGGTAGGCGGTATTAATATCTATATAGATCGTACCATTCTCTCATCCGTCATTACCAAATACTTCAACTAGTGTTGCTTTAATGTATTTTTTTTTGTTTTGTTTTGTTATTTTTAGATATTCTACTTTATCTATTTGCCTCCAACGTATTAAATATGAACAACTAAAAATATAAAATTCCTCACATCGTGAACCTGCCTTGCTTCTGGGTTGCTTATCTGTTGTCGAGGTGATGATCACAGAGACAGAGACACATACGGAACAGGTGGCCAGGCCGATCGGTTAGATAACACAGGAGATATTTGCACTGTGTACGCTGCATTGCATGTCAAGCAGAGGCGCGCGTGAACTGAGACGGTGGCGTGAAGTCATGCTGGGAGCCAGCATACCAACGCACTGGTTCAAACGCTAAACACATGACAACAATGACACTGGTGGGAGTTAAAAAGAAAGAAGCGGGGGAGGGGGGGAAGAAGGCAAATTACCGTTTTATTATGAAGATACTCCCTATAAATATACCGCCACGTATGAAATACACACTCGCATAAAAAGAATATAAATAATTAAGAAAAAGGCTTGTCTAAATATTTAACTGCAGTTGCATCGTAGAAACGATCCTCATAAGCGTATCATGTGTTCTTATACGTTTCGATACAAATCTGGATTTTTAGAATTACATTTAAATGTATAAGACATATAAGGTTTCTCAGATTCGGGTCTACTATGAACCTACTGTAAAAAGGGTTAAGGTAAACTCATGTTAAATATTCATAGTTGCTTTAAAGCTATATCTCAGTGGTTCCCGACCAAATGGTAATTCACCCACTCGGGTGAATTTCAGGATTTCGAGTGCTGGAAATAACTGGCATCAAAGATTACTAGACACAAACTGGATCTAGGGTCACAAAAACGCAGCGTGTATCTCCCATCGCTACTGAAATATCTTCTTAGATTTTCTCTCCACTAGAGTATGTGTTAAATTCTATTATGTCCGTTTTTCCCATTTTTTTATCCTTTTATTTTTTTTTACATTGGCTTCACCACATATCAATGCCCAGAGGCCACTCGAGGATAATGGTTAAAGAGTGAACAGTAGTCAATTGGACAATATAGTAATCGTTAGTAATGGAAATTCGGTAAATTTGTTAACTTAGGTGGAACGGCTCATCAAGAACTTGCTTACGTTGGACTTAAAGACAATCAGATTGTAGTCAGCTGGAAAGCAGGCAAACGGAAGACAGTTCCACAGGCGTGCAGTTCTAAGAAAGAAACTTTGTTCATGGAATCTACGTTTATGTTTAGGTACAGATAAAGAGTGGGGGGAAATTATTGATATTGTTTTCAGCTAGACGAGTTTTTCTCGTGAAAGTTTAATGAGGGGGACCACAGATTGGAGCTCAGACGAGCACTTGCCATGGAAATAACAATAAAGCAGAGACAGACTCGCAACATTTTTTTTCTGTGAGAAAGAGGTTGCAGGAAAGTCGTTAAGTTATAGGGAGACATCCTACCGCTATATCATACATTTCAACCGAGAGATGTTTTTAAGATTCTAACCGCCCATTTAAGTGCAATGTTTTGTATATCTCTTGTACTTTCTTTGCTGCTTAATTTGGGATGTAAGTTTTTTTTCATCGGTTCGGTTGCTCTTTTAATTATTGGAATAGTGGAAATCTTATTTAATTGGAATTCAGTATTGAGATGAGCATTGTTTATTAATTTTTATTTATTGCTGACTATTATCCTCATCTTTTCTTAGTTGTTTCACGACGTTTCGCCCAACTATTCCTCTGGCCTTCGTCAGGTGGTAACCGCGACGGATAGGAACTCTGAATCTCTGCGTTCCGTAGTTGTTGTCGTTTCCCCACGTTTTGGCAAAGTAAGCCTCTGACCGGCTTTGGGCAGAATTGAAACCGCTATCTTCAGACAATTCTCACCTGGAACCGTAGAGATTCAACGTCTCTATCAACTGCCCCACGGGCCTTGAAGAGTAATCAAGGTTGAATATTTTGGTCTTATAAATTCATGTTTCTTTATTATCTGATCTTTTTTTTTTCTTTTTTTTTCTTTTTTTTTTTTTGCTTTTTAAGGTCGAGTTCGTACCGAATGGTATATATTTATTTAATTGGAATTCATTATTGAGATGAGTATTAGTTGGCTGAAACGTCGTGAAACAACTATGCGGATAATAGTCCGCAATAAAACAACTATAAGGATAATAGTCCGCAATAAAAATAAAATTAATAAGTGGAAATCTTGATAAGATTCCAATTTCTCTTAGCGTTGCACATGAGTCCTTGGTATTTCATGATCTTCTCATTCTCATCTCTGTTTATACCAGCATCCTTATGGATAATAATTTTTACTAATGTTGTTTTTTTTCATTCTTGTCCAATATCAACAAGATAGGTTTAATAGTGGCATTTTCTTGGAACTGTAGGAATTGCATAATCATGATTGACTGCCAGTTTAGTGATGAAACTTCGATTTAAATCTGATACATTATTGGCCGAATTACCAAGTGATTAAACAATTGGAGTACAACTGGCTGATTTGAATGGCTGATTGCAATAATAATCAGATACGAAATCATTACAACCATAAAAGGTACCCGTAAAAACAGTCCGTAAAAAATACCTCGTTTTATTATTTTTTATAAATATACGTTTTTGTTTCTTTCTTGCTAACATTCTAAATATAAACCACGATCAACTGAAATCGCAATTTTACTAATCATGTAAATAAAAATGAAAGTTCTGATTATCTTTTGTCTCTTTTGCATGAAGCTATATCAAACTAAATATAATCTACATTATACATCCTTACGCCTAACACTTGTTTCCAAATGCTTAATGATTGGTTAGTTAGTTAAGGAGTGTACCTCTCAGAAAAGAATAAATATAAACACATAACATCCGTATGTACTTACATACACATACATTTACACACATATATACATATACACATGCATATATATATTTATATATATATATATATATAGAGAGAGAGAGAGACAGAGAGAGAGACAGAGAGAGAGAGAGAGGAGGAGGAGGGGAGAGAGATGTGTAAATTACTATAATAAATCCAATTTGATGTAAACTCATTGTAGCAGCTTCCATAGTCTGCCATGATGCTCATTAGCTCGGGTAAGTTCCCTCCATGAAACTGTAATCCTTGGAAAATAGCATTATTTTACTCAAAGAAAGTCTGATCAGAATCGATTCCTGATAATTAAAAAAGTGATTAAAAATAATTGAAATGTGTTTGACACTTTAAGATCCAAACATCTGAAGAATTGTTTCATTACGACGTGTAATTGATTGTTCTATTGCCAAGCATGTTCGTAATTTTGAAGATTTGGCATTTTCGAGATTGTTCTGATTTGAAGCGCAATAAAGATTTGCAAGAACGGATTTGCTTAAGATGCGTCTCATCCACATTCACGTTTATTGATGGTAATGTTATTTTATAGTATAGCATCAGCATCGTCGTCATCACCATCATCATTATCATAGCGTTTGTTAATTTCAATGTTATTCTATACTGAATCATCGCCATAATCTTAGTTTTTATTGATGATAATGTTATTTTATATTAAAGCATTTCATTCCATCTCGAAACTCATCGTATGGCAGTGTCCAACGCATCCTTCATATCCGCATCAAAGCATGATTCGCTCAGGGGACAGTCCGTGAGGATGTGTGCGATGTTATGTACTTTGGCGCCACAGAGGCACCGAGCGCCATGTACACAGCGTCATGTATAATAGTCCGCAATAAAAATAAAATTAATAAGTGGAAATCTTGATAAGATTCCAATTTCTCTTAGCGTTGCACATGAGTCCTTGGTATTTCATGATCTTCTCATTCTCATCTCTGTTTATACCAGCATCCTTATGGATAATAATTTTTACTAATGTTGCTTTTTTTCATTCTTGTCCAATATACAGGTTATCCCGTGTTTTGGTAACGTTCCCTCCATTGAATGTTATACACTCTTTGCACGGAGGAGCTTCACAGCTGGCGGGAGATCTTCTGCCGATGCTGGAAGGGCCTCCTTGTTGTTATCTTCAACAGACTCATTCCACTGACGCAGGAGAAAGTTCGACCAAGGCCTGTAACGGTGGCGAAGTGGCTACAGCATGTCTTGATGTCCATATAGAAAATGGCGATTGTCGTTCTAATTGTAATATTTTGTCTTCATTTTATCGTTCCAGGTGTCATATGTGCTTTCTAGTCGTCCTGGGCCTCGTCACTAGATTTAGGTACTTCCGGTTCAGGAGACGTGTGGTTGTAGATTACGCAACCTTTGCCTCACAATTTACGGGCAGTTATCTTTAGAGGGGGTATCGATTGTCTTCCAAGACTGAACAGTGGCACACGTCGAGAAAGACAAAAATATCGTCGAGCAAGAACAGAGAATAGAAAAGAAATTTTAAAAAAAGAAAAGGCTGCTTCAAATTACAAGAAAAATTTATTTCGATTGTTCCAAAAAAATTGACATGTGCAGAGTCACAGATGGCGCTCATATTGAGGGGGTTCCAAAAAATTAGACGTCATTTAAATGCCAACATCTCGAAAACTACTCCGTGTATATAATGAAACCGCACACACTTTATGTTGAGCATCAAAAGTTAACATTTTTAAGAAAAAAAAGGCAAAGATTTGTAAATTCTATGACCGATTTCATAATTTTGACAAATGTTCAATATGAGCGCCGATAGTGACTCTGCACACGTTAAATCTTTTCGAACAGCCTGTATATCAGAAGAGATTGATTTTATATCGAAAATAAAAGGTAGAAAATAAAGACAAGAAAGAACGAAGGATGGAATGACTATAATCTAAACGTTTTCAAAGAAAGAAAATTTATTTAACAAAAGAAAAGAATAGTCTCAAAATAAAAAAAAGAAATGAGGAAAGTGAAAGAGAGTGAAAAAAAAAAACACGCTCGTTCTAAATGTAAAACCACAGGTAAATAAGTTTAAGCTTTCTGTAAACAAATTTAATCCTGAGCGTGACACAGATAACTTTGTGGTTAGTCACTCAACTGAATAAAGAAATTCATTTTATATTAAGGCTTGAAAAAATATTTGCTTAGATTTTCAAAGTAATCCGCATGTATAGTTTGGTTTAATATGTTGTGGGTTTTGTTTGTCGACAGTATTTTATATTAAGTCAAATAAATTGTTTGTAACCGTCTTAATCAAAATTGCATCAACCTATAACTTAGTAATTTTTTAACAAATACCAACAACGTTTTAATAATTAAACAAATAACGATGACGTAGTAATTATTAGACAAATAGTGATAACTAGAGCTATGACAACAGCATATTCCTTTCATTGTTTTGACTCTCAAGTGTGTATCCGTTGATATCTTATATGCTTTTATATAGACGGATGTTGTTCTTGGTTGATTAACTGTGTCTAACTGTGCCGGATATATACTCGAGAGTCAAACTAATGATAAGAATATGCTGTTGTCATAGCCCTAGTGATTACATAGTAATTGTTAGACAAATAATGATGACGCAGTAATTGTTAGACAAATAATGATGACGTAATAATTGTTAGACAAATAATGATGACGTAATAATTGTTAGACAAATAATGATGACGTAATAATTGTTAGACAAATAATGATGACGTAGTAATTTTTAGACAAATAATTGACGTAGAAATTGTTAGACAAATAATGATGACGTAGTAATTTTTAGACAAATAATGATGACGTAGTAATTGTTAGGCAAATAATGATGACGTAGTAATTGTTAAACAAATAATTATGACGTAGTAATTATTAGACAAATAATGATGACGTAGTAATTGTTGGACAAAGTGATAACTTAGTAATTATTAGACGAACATCGATAACTTATAAATTGTTTAACAAATATTGATAACTTCGTAAGAATCGAATTCATTCAACAGTATTGATCTGTTGATAATTGTAATAAAAATTCGGGGTTTTTTTTTCGATCACGTCCTAATACTTAATTAACCACTTACGTTAAAAATTAGATACTACCCACCACAGTTACTCTGTCCACTTCTATTAATTACTCAAAACAAGCATAACATGCAATACAATATATAAGAAAATATGTTCTTATGTCATTATTTTACTTGGAATAATACGCTACCTCCTTCCAATCACTGATTTTCACGAGTACATATGGTGTATGTGTCAGTGTTAAATATGAACAGGCAATTACCATAATTTCTTGTTTTCATAGCTAGGCACCCGACGGATGAAGTAAGGTCTGAGAAGGTAGTCTTGTTACAGCAAAACAGATACTACCTTACCTTTCTAATGAAGGAGGCAATACTCATAGCATGCCAACAGAACAGATACTATGCTGCATTAAGCATTGAGCATTGGCAGTTAATACATTAGTCTTACATAATATCATAAACTAAATTGAGCATTAAATTATAGAGGGGCGAGTATAGTTTTGACTTTACACAGACGTATATCAACCCTCTATTAGCAATAGAACTACTAGCTATAGGTCTCTGTCGGTCAGAGTCGACTATGTATGAAGCGCCCTTAGCCTAGTTGGCCCCGTTGTCTGCTTGACTGGAGCAGAACTGCTGTGGCTGAAAAGGAAATTGCGGGAACGGGAGACTCAGTCGCAAAGATCGCAAATATGTTTCGCCCTGGACTTTGGGCAACGATGTTCTGGTTTCTGCCTGCACGTTTCTCTTTAGCAAGGTTTATCAACTTTTCCTCCCCTGCTTTCAGATGTTGGTGTAGCGTTCCTTTTAATCTTGAGAGGTCGTCTGCAATGCTTTCCCAGGACCTACTAGAAATACAATGGTACAATCGATAGAGGTATAAGTATAATTTTGGCTTGATACATAAAGATACGAAATAGTAATTAGTAATAAGTGTTCCATGATAACGATTGGTTCTAATTTAAAATCCGACAGATAATTTCATTCACAAATCTATGCGCTAAAATAATCAGCCAAGAAAATATTCATGCCGTTGTCCGCATTCCTAAAAAAAACGAATATCTTTATTTATTTATTTATTTATTTTCAAAAATATCCACAGACTGGTATGTCTGAAAGACTCAACCGTGCATGGATTATTGTTGCCACATCTGACCTAATGTATCTAACACCAATTTCTCACTCTTAGCCAAAGATGAACGTAAGGTTCGAACTCACAAACGCTGTGTCTAAGTATGGCGAACTAACCGATTGACGCAAGGTAAGTGAGAGGAAATTATAAAGTTAGTTTGATTTATAATTCTGACGTATTCAGATAAGGCTTAATAATTTGTATTATTTGTATTATTCGGATTGCTGTTTTCACCTTGACTGTTATTTGCACAACGTTTCGGCCGATGTAACCTTTGACCATATTCAATTTATCTTATGGAAATCGGGAATTTTCCTGTCGAACTCGAAAAACTGTTTGTCGAACTTGGGAATCAGCACGGATTTTTGAATGGAACCCGTTATTTAATCTAGGGGGTAGCATGAGCCTTCAGCATCCAGAAGAGCATCACTCACAATCGCATTTTACCTAGAAGTCCATCCAATTTACTTCATAAATTTTACTTGATACTTTATTTGAAGGAGGTCAGAAGTTACATCGGCTGAAACGTTGTGCGAATAACACTCAATTAATTTGAATGATCCAAATAATAGATATTAGTTTGGCTTATTCTTTACTCTCCCCATTCGCCTTTTTTTTTTTCACTCATTAGTCAATCAGTAACCAGGGTGCTGCAATATATTTGGCATATTAAAAGAGTATAACGACAAAGATTGGGATGATTCTATTTATAACTATGGAACATAAGGACGAACTGATCAGATGCCAAAATCGCTTTATAAAATATATCGAATCTCTTGAATTCTTCATTGGTAAGATTTCGTCTTGACTAGAGGACAACTACGCTCTGCTGATCAGGACTTGAATAATTCTTTTAACTAGAAAAACTCCTCTTACTGGATTTGTGCTGCCATTTTTTTTTCTTTTTTGTCACCTAAATGTGACTATTTCAAGAAGGACTCTACACTCAATAGAGCATAACCTATTGAGTAATCGTTTTTACTTTGACAAATCTAAATCAAAATGCGTCGGATATTAAATTAGTGTTGGGACGATTAATCCGAATCGGAATCAGAAAAATCGAAAACTTTGAAGATATCGGAATCGGTATCGGAAAAATCTGTGCCTATTCTCCGATGTCAAAAACGATTCTTTTAATTGTCTTTTTATTTTATTTTATTTTGTTTAAAGCAAAGCTTCTACTGATGGTTGTAATAATAAAATAATAAATAGTCATTGATCAGTGAAACTAAACTGGAAAAATCAGTTCCACCACAAATGTATATTCACGTTCGAGACAATGTTCGCACATTTAACATGTGTTTTTACGGTAATCGTAAAAAATATTTATACTTAAATATATAGAGATTTATAAAGAATCGGAATCGAAATCGGTAATTGTATCGGAATCGGAAAAAAGGTTGGAATTGTTCTATGACTAATTTAAAAGGAAAAACAGAAACTACATAGAAATTACATAGAAATATGCTTACCACATATAATTTATTTAAAATAAAGCAATTGTTTTTTGCAGAAATGATAAAATATTTGTATGACAGAAAAGAAGGAAAACACTATCTTTTTTACCGTTGAATACCCAAATGTCAGTCTGCTGCTAAATTAGTAGCCAGTGATGTGGACACCAATATCAGGATTACAACAATTAGAGTGGAATCTATTCCACCTGCCTTTATTTATGACAAATAAAAAAAAAATAAAATATTGGTTGGGACTACATATTAAAATGGATGAAATCGATTAAAACATAATTCTTATTAACAACCCATATTTACTCTGATTAACGAAGTAGATTTTTATGCACCTATTTTATTAAATCTGTTAAGATTTAAAAAAAAAAAAAATAGGGGGAAAATAACATTATAGAAGTAAAAATATCGGCGTTTAGTTGGGTTTTTTTAATTTATTTGCTAGTGTAGTTTATAATCCATATGTTTTGACTATTGTCTATTGTTGTATCTATAGAATCTACACAATTTAATCCCGGAATTATTTCCAAGTTACATCTCCTCTTCGCTGAGCTACGGCGGATAATATGTGAATTCTGGGCGGAGTGTTTTCATGTTTTATGTATTTGACTCTCTACCAAAATGAGATTTGAGAAAAGGTCAAGTTTACGAGCTGAGGAAAAAGTTATTAAGACTCCCCCGACATTTTCGGTAGCTAGCGTCGCTGTAGGCATTAACAGATTGACCTTGACCCGCCTCTCCCTTAGTATAACAAGTAAAGAGTGTGTATTGGCGAAGCGAAAGGGGGTGGCTCTTTGGTGAAATTATCCTATTAGGATTCAAGAGAGAAATTAGTTTTTTTTTTTTTTGTTTTTTGTTTTTCGCATTCAAAAATACCTTTACTATGTTTTTGCCTGTTTCTCTCTCTCTCTCTCTCTCTCTCTCTCTCTCTCTCTCTCTCTCTCTCTCTCTCTCTCTCTTATATATATATATATATATATATATATGTATATATATATATATATATATATATATATATATATATGCACATAAACGCACACACATATATAACATATATATTTATATACATATATATATAACGCTAGTGTGTGACAACCGCAGTAGGGTCCTTGCTTATTAAGAAAATTTAAAAAATAAGAGCGTAATATTTATTCATATATGTATTTTTTATTTAGGAATTACTACTTATCAAGGCCCGAAGGCCACTCGAGGGTAAGGGGTAATATAGTAGTTATCAATGGTGTAAATTGGATAAAATTTGATTATTTATGGGAACGGCTCAGCAAAAACTTGTTTACGTTGAATTTGAAGGCTACCATGTTATATTTAACCGGGAAGCAGGCCAGCGGAACAGTGATAGATAGAGTAGAGAAAGGCTCGTGATGTCTACTTTTTGGGAAAGAATATGCAGGGAAGAGAAATGGGTATCACCTACCAGGTTTCGAAGCTATAAAGGCAGGATATGGCGCGCACATAAGATTAGATCAACACCGGTATCGTCAGTGTCAATTCCAATGCAAGGAAAACTTATAATAAGTCTTTTTTTATTCATTTCCCAGAACTGCCCGCCTTTGTAACACTGTTCCGCTGGCGTGCTTCCCGGTTAAATATAACATGGTAGCCTTCAAATTCAATGTAACAAGTTCTTACTGAGCCGTCCCCATAAATAATAAAAATTCTACTCAATTTACACTATTAGCGATTATTATATTCGTCCGGGTGTGGGTTAGTTACAACTGTTTAATTTATATGCCAATTAAATTTACATATTAAGTACATTCACACACTTCGCTTATTCTTGTCTCTGGAGCATGCCGTTTCGCTTCAATTATATTGGAAATTATTTTACTTTTTTGTTTCGAGTTAACTTCGAACTTTCCGCAAAATTGTGTATTATATCTTTCCCTTACGGCGATTTAATTTGTCACAGACAATCATTTAATAAACGAAAGGTTACTGTTATTCATTTACTTTCTGACGTACGTGTTGTATATTTGTGTGTGTGTGTGTGTATACATGCAATGCAAATAAATACTTGTTAAGCTTTAAATAATCCAACATCTACCAAATTTACACCAGAAAGTTTACTACACTACCACCTTTCATTCATTAACCTTTATCCTCGAGTGGCCTTCAGGCCTTGAAAAGTGCTGACTCCCAAGTAAAAGAAGGAACACAATTTAAGGCTATAAATTATACTTTGCAAGAGTTCATTTCCTATTTTGGTTGTATTGACCTTTTTTATTTGGTTGGAATTTCTATATAAATATCAATATTTATATTCGCTTTAAGTTTACAGAAGCTTTTGTTTGTAAACTATATTTTTAATCTTTGAGCTTATATATATATATATATATATATATATATATATATATATATATATATATTTTTATATATATATATGGGGGGTGTAAAGAAAAAAAAATATATATATGCATATATATAAGGGGATAAAAGAAATATATAAGGATTCTGTAAATAGAGACTTTTCGATATAATAAAAAACTCTACATATATGTAGAAGCTTAGATACAAGAGGAAAATATTTTGATAATAGAAAAATATATGCTGAAGTATCTCGTATATATTAATTGATCATATTGAAACAAGGAGATACATTACAATGTGCCGAGAGTTATTGTATGTATATATATATGTGTTATATATATATATGTGTGTGTGTGTGCCTGTGTGTGTGTGTGTGTGTGTGTGTGTGTGTGTGCACGCGCGTGCATGCGGGAATAATTCTACTTTATTTTCTCTGGACGTGTATAACCCTAGATAATAATGTTGACTATGAAATAGTCATACTTGATTTAAAAATATATATTTTTTGATAAAGATAAAATTATATAAACTCATTCTTTTCATTCAGAAAACCTGGTTACTATGACGTAGTGTATTTTCTTTTAATTCGTTCAAGTTTCGTGACCTCACTTGGATAGAAAAATAGACATATGATTATTATTTCTTATATAATTTACAGGTTTCTAATTTCTATAATAAAGAAATGTTTCGTTTTTCAATGCCGTGTTTTGCTACGTCGGTACGTCCGCTTCTGTCCCCGGGGCCAGGTTTTTGACACTTTTGACGGATTTAAACGTGTTTTCCTGGACGGTGCGCATTGCATCCGCGAGTTTGGCAGTTTAGACATGTTCACCGACTCACCCGGTGTGACACGTATAGAAAAATGAGGGCAACATAGCTCAGCGGATTAAATAAAGGATCTAGTTAAACGCGACAGACACTTGAGGGGTGGATTGACCGATATCTTGTCACGAACACAGAGAGAACTGGTCCGAATCCATCAGTACGTAAGAGAGGGAACGAGAGATGTGATGAGGACGCAATTATCGCATTTGTTTGTCAGCAGTAAAGAGTGACTGATAGAGAGAGAGAGAGGGGGGAAGGTTAGGAAGGTGCGCGTCGAATCTGAGCTCCATTTTGTTTCAATCCCGAGCTGAGGCATTGACGTTCATAAAACTAAACTGATGCTGTGACTTGCACGTTAAATTTATTTTTGCGGCAAGAGTTGCGCAATGTCCAACCACACCTCTCCTCTTTTATTCTTAGTCAACACTGTTTTATTCTAGTGGCAAGTAGAAATTTAGGACGACTTGAAGCAATGCTGAGATAAGCGGAGAGCATACACAGCGCCTACTATTCCCAAACGGAACCCATCTGGTACTGGCCAGGCTCATCATTGCTTAACTTCGGTGATCTGAGCAGAACCGGTGTGTCAACGTGATTATGACGTGTATGTGTATATATATATATATAGCATATAATATATATAGCATATAATATATATATATATATATATATATATATATATATCATATAATATATATATGTATATATATAGCATATTATATATATATAGCATATAATATATATATATATGTATATATATATATATATATATATATATATATATATATATATATATATATATATAGCATGCATTTGGGATTGGAAGTTCAATATCCTTTTTTCTACCTCAGTATCTAATTTCCCTAATTCTATGCAGCTAAAATGATTTAAAAACTTTAAAACTTTTAATTTTCTATGTTTATTACCTTTAGCAAATAAGGTACAAACCAATAATAACATTTGCTAATATTTTTCCTCTAAGGAGATGAATAAACATCGAAAACTCATGGGTTAAGGAAATATATTTATTAAACTGTATTCTTTGTTTGCAAACTCCTATTGAGAAGTGATACACGAATTACCATTAGCGTATAAAGCGATGCTCTTTGTGTAAACAAACCGAACTTAGGTATTTTGGACGATGTCACAGGTTCGAGCCTGCCTGCCTACTACCACGTTTTTTGCCCAACATACACCTTCAAACACCCGGGCAACGCTGGGAACCCAGGCTAGTAATATAGATATCATCCATTGTTGAATTTAAACTGTATTTACAGTGCCAATATTACTACACAAATATCTAGAAGATTAAACTTAGAATAATGTGCAAATGCGTAATCTTAAATTTAATTTCTCATCGTTGTCAGATAGATAATCTTTATTTGTTTTTATATTTACAATGTCTCCTAGGGAAGCTTTAGTGCGATTAGGTATTAAGCAATCGGACTAACTGACTGAAGTTGCATTTACCTTAGGTGGGTTCAATCGGCTTCCTCCGAAGGAAGAAAGTGTCATAGGAATATCAAATTAACAAGCGATCCTAAGTTGTTAGTATATTACCGTCAGGAGGGATGACGATGTTACACTTTTACAGTTCTTGCATGGAGGTGTCGATGTTCTCCTACATACAGCACCTAGTATTTCCAAATAGTCACCTATCTGATACTGACCAGGTTCAACGTAGCTTAATTTCAGTAATCACGCTTGTCAGCGTGATTATGACGTATATCTTAAGCAATGAGCTGACGACGTACATCCCTCTTTGGGTTATGGCGCCCGACGGCTTCTTAAAAGCCATATAGTACCTTTTTTTTTTAATTCGCTTTTAATTTTCAGCCATTTCTTAAAGGAGTTTCGAAAAAAAAGCATTTTAAAAAAATGCATAAAACAAAAAAAAAGAACAGCATAAAACCAAGAACTAGCGCAATAAATTAAGCATTCCAATTTTTCGAACATGCTAACTCGCTATATATATTGTGATAGAGAATAAAATAACTTAAACTAACTTAAGTATATTCTCTCCAGAGAGATTCACCACATGACTGAGAACAGAATTGGGCGTTGTGTAAACACATATTTGGATTAGCAGGTTATATTGAAGCATTAGCTAAAGAGATCTTCAAAGTAGTATCCTTTCTTTTCTTTACTGGGAGATTTCGCCGCCATCCAGTATACAGCGTCCCAAATTATTACCGATTTGGTATTGGCCAGGCTAAACATTGCTTAAATTTGGTAAGTAGTGTGTCAACATGATGTTGCCATATTTTATAAAATAATATATTACAGGTTTGCAAATAATGCGACTAATCTTCTTCAAGTGCGTCACAGAAACATGATGTTGATACGAAAATGTCTTCATAATCGGCTGTGCTACCTTCCGCAAGGCGACTGTAAGAATAGAAATGTATAAGTTAATTAGCAATTGAAATGTATAAGTTAATTAGCAATTGAAATGGATAAGTGGATTAATTAGAATAGAACTTTTTAGTTTTTAATTTATTTATTTATTGTTCGGTGTAGCCATTTTCAGCGAGATGGCACCATTTTTGACGTCGATGGAAATCAACAGGAAATGGCTCTTAAATGATCATCAAAATGTCACGAAACGCCGAGTGTCATCAGCTGCGTAAGCTGATATCTCATCTCACTTCACTCTGGTAGCACTTGTTGCTTGAGATAGATTAACTAGCTGTAACCAAAGCCGTTAATAATCCTTCAACCAAAGGTTGATACGATTCGAAGGTCTGCGGAATGAACTTGGTCGGGCACTGTAGTTAGAAAGTTAAATTTACCTTAATGTGGTTTCTAATGCGGTTATTCCAAGATATACTTTCCAGACGTACTAATGTCTGTAAAAATACAGTAAGGTATTTAGCGTGGACTATGATACCGAGCGTTGAAGTTGGTACCTATTTTCTATCAAGATCCCCAGAAAGGATTAAAGTTTCCGCTGTTGAATGAGATTCCAACTATGAAGTTAGGTACCTAGGTTTCATTAGATTATCCAATATAAATTTGGGTACCTCACATGTGTTGAGATATTGTGTGTAAAGTGAAGTATTTATGGTGGATAGAAGTATCAAATAAGATTTAGGTACATTTCAGCAGATTATTTTTTACTGTTTATTACCTCAAACAGGTCACAGTTCTACTAAGTCGTAAGGGGCTACTATTTGGGACCAGATTTGAAAAGCTACTATATAGGGAGTTAGGCAGCGTGCTGTTTGTTCAAATTACACTTGAACTTCTGCATGTCAGTACAGATAGGGAGGAAAGGGTCAGGGAGGGAATTCAAAAATTTCACAGTTCGAAGCAAGAAGCTATTTTAATAGATGGTTTTACGTCATCTAGAGATCTCTAGTGTATAGGTGGGATTTTGCTGCTTGTTGGGTTTGTCGGAAGTATTTACGTCGAGGGGGAACTGGTGTTTTGAGTTCGTCCGAACATTTTTCATTGAGGCATCTACTATGAATTCGGATCTCAATTATTGATTGATGTATCCAGTGTGGATTCAGGTCGCGTTATGTGAATCGACATATCTGTCCGCATAATTATTCATGCATTTGACCAGTTGTTTCGCGTGACAACATACTAGATTTACAGAATGTAAATACAGTTTTTTTGTTTTTGTTGTTTTTTTTTGTGTTTTTTTTTTTTTTTTTGCTTTGAAAACGTTGAACTTACGCTATCAAAAAGGCAAGTTGGACAATCGAAAAAATGCTGGATTGGGCGTTGTATTGTAGATGCAGTTTTCTGCGTCTCGTTGAGCAGTGTTGATACAATGGCTCAGTATGTCAATGCCCATCTATACTTTACTGTTACTGCTTTATAACTTGTAGAAGCAAAGATATTTGTAAAATTTCCTGTAAACTAATACGCTATTTAGTATTTGCCTGAGAGAGTAATTAACTACGATAACTGTATTTACGCATTGTTTGTGTTGACAAGTTCTCTTTGAACTGATGCCGAATACATTTTATATCTACGTTTCCGATGTTAGAAAAAAGTCATTTCGTCGAAAAATAATTATATATTTTTTAAAAACTTGTTTCATATTTTATTTATATGTTTTTGAATCCTTTGAGATAAGGCTTCATAATTTGTGTATTCATTCTTTTGCTGGGTGTTATCTTTATCTTCAGAGTTGTTGTTTAGCCACGTTTTAATCCTACCCAAAGCATGCCAGAGGATTAGTTGGCCAGAACGTGATGAAACAACAGCAACTATGGAAGGCAGTAATTACTGGGGATACAGTTAAAAAACTCAGCATTTTCTATCCTGTTGCACTTAACTACCTGGAGAAGGCAAGAGGGTTAGTTGGCTGAAACGTGGTGAAACAACATCAACTATGAAGTTGAGGATATCTATAATATAAAGCTGAATGTGTGTGTGTGTGTGTGTGTGTGTGTGTGTGTGTGTGTGTGTGTGTGTGTGTGTGTGTGTGTGTGTGTGTGTGTGGTCACGACTAGGCTCCTATATGGTTGACTATTTTAAAAAACTGATCAAATATAATGATAGAAGATGTATCGAGACACGGCAATGGGTATGTTTGATCTGGCAGAACAGTAGTTCATTAAAATTGTGGAGTCTGCGGCCGCGCCTGGTCCACAATGTATGGAAATAAAACAATTTAAAAATCAAAAAAAAGAAACGTTTACAAGTGTTTTGATATAGATGTACATAATAATACATTGATAAGTATGTTTTAACTTAAATAGGGATGGTATAATAAAATTGTGGGGTCTGCGTTCGCGCCTGGCCTCCATAGAATGGAAATATACAAAAACTTTAATAAAGACTTTTCATATCTACCTGCGTAAGTATACTTTGATATTTATGGTTCAGTTTGAAGAAATATGGTATAATAAAATTATGGGATGTTGGTTCGCGACTGACCTCTATAGAATGGAAATATGTCACACAGTTTAACAAGGTTTTTTAATATAGATCCACAGAATATTGTGATAAGTGTTTCAGTGTGAACAAGTATGGTATAATAAATTATGGGGTGTACCTATTTTATTTTTACTTTCATCATATTTTGCTTTGGGTTTGATACCTCCAAATTCGAAGCTATCTCTTTACAACCTTTCCTTTTCATAACCTATCATACTTTCATATATCAGAGTCCATTTTCTGTAGGCTGTTTTTGAACCCAGTCAACGACGGGTACTTTTGTTAGTAATGATATAAAACACTTATTATTTTTCCTTTATTAATTTATTAAGCACGTATCCAGTGGAAAAATATTTTATTCTCACGTGAGATTCAAACACAGGGATTTACATCGTCAAATCTACTGCGTTAACAATGTGTATTGTACATACTACGTTTTTTTTTTATATCAACCAATAACATGCTTCTGTGTGAACAGACAAGTCCCATAACATTTTAATAGTATATAGATATAGAAGAGATGCTCAAAAACGAATTCGGATCAATAACTATTTTAGATATGACAGGGTGAATTCACTAATTTTAGAGGAAACGTGTTTTGCATCTATTTACGCAGAAATTTCTCCATATTAGCCACGCTTGACGCTGTGAATTATCAAGCTCCTATTACGTCCGTGCCCATTTTTTAATATCTTTTCTATCCCTTTCTTCGACTCTGAATCGTTAGGGTTGCCGACCTATGAAAACTCAAAATATTGGTCAACGACTCTTTTCGTGGCATCCCCCCATTGACGTTACGTCCAGCGAGTGACAGTAACCAACTTGCATCAACAACTAAATTTGTTACTGATCTTCTTTACACGTTCGTGTCAGCGACGTCTTCGGTGATTTTATGTTGCTCGTCATTAAACAGAACTGATCTGAGATATTTTCTTCCCGTAACGACTATCCAATAACACAAACGCGTTAGTATTGAACATCTGATTCATTACCATCAAGTAAACCACTAATAACATTATTGGGCGTCGTGGATGGTATAGGGAGTGGTTTACCATTTTAGCAAAGCTCGCGCAGAGTCGCCCTGCGTTGATCTCTATAGTCAGGTCTGCGGTGTTGGCAAAGAAAGAAGTCGGCTTAGCTACCCCAGCGTTAATGTCGTATCAAAGCACGGCTTCAGAATCTAGTTTACTCTGCTGTCTCCTATATAGCTCAAAGGGTAGTATTGATCCATAACTTTTTCAAGAGTATTAGTAAAAATTGTACATAATTCAAACAGAGGTAGCACATTTATACAGATTTTGACATTTTTACCAATTTCTGTATATCATTCTCGATCTGTCTAATAAGGAATTATGTCTTTCTAAACTAATCATGTAGTATCCTAAGACCGAGAAGAAATACGAGGACACACAAAATATGCAACAACAAATTTACTTTTCTACCGACGTGCATAGATTTAAACTTTTGAGCGTGTTTTAAAGTCTTGATTTCAATATAAAAAAAAAATTCGTTGATATTCCGTCTTTCAAAGACAATTAAAAATCTAAAATTGCCGACTGTGTAATTATCCATGTTTCATTCCTTAAAAGTAGTTTTTCGAATGACTTGCCTTATCACTAACCCCAAGTCCGACTGGACTTCCCCGGATTTAGAGTTAGTTGTAGGGCAAGCCGTTGTTTTCACTAACTTTCTAAGTTTAACTATCATGTCAATTTTATTTTAAATTTGTTCGTATTTGGCTGAATAAAAGTTAAATTAACAATTTCAGAGATAATAAATCTTACAATAGGTTTACGCAGTTTAAAATTATACAGATCGGTAGAAAATAAAACTTCCGTTTACTAAACATTATATTTTGTTTGTTTCGATTTCTACACGAATGCCGAAAGTTGTATTGTCACAGAGTTTTCAGCATTGTGGTATGTTCTTTTATTCCTTTCGGGAATTTGGTGCCGGAGTTCTGGCACTTATAAAACGTTCTAAGGTGGTCTCTGTATTTGTGAACGTGTGCTTGTGCTGCTATTTCAACTAGTAGGATATTATAGACAAGTGCCGATTACTTCGTGCATATCGCAATACAAGAGTGCAAAGCTCACGAACACTCACAGACTAGTGCGTGCGTTAACCGTGTCCAAAATATATGTTTGATTTATGGGTGAACTTGTACATTGAAAAAAAAAATTCAAAAAGAACACGCGGACTAAATGTCAAGAATTATATAAATACCGCATTTGCAGGCGTTGAAAAATGTTGCCTTGATTTCAATTTGTATATTTTTTTTTATCTTTCGTATTTATGTGCTCTTGATTTTATGCTTGTTTGTATTTTTTTTTTAAATTTAATTTGATTTGATAAATATATAGCGTCTTTTTAAAGTTAGATATGTCATTGTCGGTTTTAGTCTGTAATTTGATACATGGATATTTTTTACCAAAATTTCAATTTGCTTGCGTTCATGACATCATAAATAAAGAGGCCGAGCATGCCTGTCTGTATGTCTATGCGTATTTATGTCTGTCTGCGAATATGCATCTTTGTTAACACACACGCACGTACGCACGCACACACACACACCACTCAGCAGCCGCCGATAGCGTAGTGATTAGGAGCCTTGACTGTCGTACAGACAGTCGGGTTTCAATCCTGGCTTGAGGTAGTTGCCTGTCTAGCCGCACTGACAAGCTGTGAAACAGCGAAACAGTATTGTATGTGGATGACTATCTATATATATATATATATATATATATATATATATATATATATATATATATATATATATATATATATATATATATTAGCAGAACGCCCGAGGTTTCCCGGTTGTAAAATACGCTTAAATAAGATATTTTAATTTATGCTGATTTCAAATTATATATATATATATATATATATATATATATATATATATATATATATATAACTACTTCATTTACTCACATAAACCTAATATACGAAAGTATAGATTTATGCGTAAACTTTAAGTATTTACTTCAAAAGTGCTCAATACGAATAACTTAGTTAAATTAATTGTGAACAAAATATTACATCCAGTATCTGAAAGGGTTTTGTTCTTGATCTTTAAAAACAGGGGGTGTTTAATTTACAAAGCTGTGGAGTGATAATATGATATACTGTTTTGTCTTTAATTCGTAGAAACCGCTTTTCATGGAATATGACAAAAAATCCCTATACGAATATTATGACTAGTGTAAATCCTTGGGATCAAATTAATATTGTGATTGCAAACGATTTATTGACTTACAAGCAAAATAGTTTTCAAACGAAAGATTTAAAATTAAAAATTGATTTTTGATGTTTTCATATAGTTTTAAAGATAGAAAACTATATATATATATATATATATATATATACTATTACTACTAAATAGATAATCAATATATATATATATATATATATATATATATATATACATATAATATAATATAAAGCTGAACGTCTGTGTGTGTGTGCCTGGTCACGAATAGGCTCCTATATGGTTGACTATTGTAGAAAACTGATCAAATATAATGATAGAAGATGTACCGAGACACAGGAATGGGTATGTTTGATCTGGCATAATGATGATTCATTAAAATTGTGAGGTCTGCGTACGCACCTGGTCCACAAAGTATGGAAATAAAAAATTAAAAAATAAACGTTTACAAATGTTTTTGATATAGATGTACATAATAATACTTTGATAAGTATGTTTTAACTTAAATAGGGATGGTATGATAAAACTGTGCGGTCTGCGTTCGCGTCTGGCCTCCATAGAATGGAAATAGGCACAAACTTTAATAAAGACTTTTCATATCTATCTGCGTAAGTATATTTTGATAATTATGTTTCAGTTTGAAGAAATATGGTATGATAAAATTATGGGGTGTTCGTTCGCGTCTGACCTCTATAGAATGGAAATATGTCACAAAGTTAAACAAGGTTTTTTAAATATAGATCCACAGAATATTGTGATAAGTGTTTCAGTGTGAACAAGTATGGTATAATAAATTATGGGGTGTACCTATTTTATTTTTACTTTCATCATATTTTGCTTTTGTTTTGATACCCCCAAAATCGATGCTATCTCTTTACAACCCTTCTTTTTCATAACCTATAATACTTTCATGAATCAGATTCCATTTTCTGTAGGCAATTTTTGAACCCAGTCAACGACGGTGACTTTTGCTAATATATATATATATATATATATATATATATATATATATATATATATATAGAGAGAGAGAGAGAGAGAGAGAGAGAGAGAGAGAGAGAGAGAGAGATTCGGGCAGAAGGAATGGAAAGTTTATCAGACCAAAGCAAATGTAAACTTAAATATTAATATTTACATAGTAATCACAACCAAATAAAAAGCTCCATACAATCACAGTAGGAAGTAGCGCTTGATATAAGGAAACGAAATCAAAACTGTAAATTATTTTTTTTCCTTCCTCTGAAAAAAAAAGCATTCATAAAGAGCTATAGAAACTCAATTCCCCACATTCAAACATGATTCTAGTAATTATCCCGTCACGTGTAAGTTGAAATGTGCCTTTTATGGGATGAAAAAAGGTTTATATATATATATATATATATATATATATATATATATATATATATATATATATATATATATATATATAATTTAAAGGAGATTAGAACAATAGTCTAAAGAGCTGAGTGTATTTTAATGTAACAGTGAAATTACTAGTTTAATTAAAATACAGGAAATAGAAAGTGCTCGTTGTAATTTAGATATATAATAAGCCATATCTACAGAAATCTCTCTTTCATTGCGGCTCCTTATACGTTTTTGTTTCTATTTAAAGGGTTCTCTTCTCTATATTTATAATTCTTTTCTTCTTTCTTTCATTTGTTATCTGCGCCCTCTCTCTTTCATATCTTCATATCTTTCATTCCTGACGAGGAGACCTTGCTTATTAAAAAACTATATGTAATTATTGTACATAACTTGATGTATACCACAATAAAAAGCATTGTTTTCCGAAACGATCGTACAGATAATTGATTTTTTTATTGTTCCTTCTTATGAATTTTGATTTTTAATTTAATTATAATTTGATTTTTAAATTTTAAATTATCAATCACATTACTTAATATATATATATATATATATGTATATATGTATATATATATATATATATATATATATATATATATATATATATATATATATATATATATATATATGTATATATATATATATGATTAGTTTTTTGGGAAAAAGAAATCCAGCAGAGTGCTCAATTAAAAGGAAAATCCGTAATATAATAGCGTATCTATATATTGTATTTTGTGTACAGAAAGTTGTTAGATGAGACAATTCATTGATACCGTCCGTTTCAAGCCTGATACTTAGGACCGTTTAAGATATCCATATCAAGCTCTCTTCAGCCAATACTCATCTCCAATCATGAGTATTGACTGAAGATGAGTATTGGCTGAAGAGAGCTTGATATGGATATCTTAAACGCTCCTAAGTATCGGACTTGAAACCGGCGGTACCAATGACTTGTCTCATCTAACTTTCTGTACACAAAATACAATATATTATATATATATATATATATATATATATATATATATATATATATATATATATATATATATATATGAAAGAGAGAGGGCGCAGATAACAAATGAAAGAAAGAAGAAAAGAATTATAAATATAGAGAAGAGAACCCTTTAAATAGAAACAAAAACGTATAAGGAGTCGCAATGAAAGAAAGATTTATGTAGATATGGCAACAAATGCCAACTATGATACTCCATGTTTCTACAGAGAGAGACAGAGAGAGATAGATAGAGAGAGAGAGAGGGAGGGAGGGAGAGGCACTGAAAGTAAAAACGAGATAGTAAGAGAGAGATGAAGAAAAGGGGTCACAATTAGAAAGTAAAAGTTTCGCCCCGACGCCTTTCGTAGTACAATGGCCAACCAAGCAAACGCTAGTATTGTGGACTATTAAGGTTGTTACACTGCGTTCCGATTCTGAATAGGCGGACCATCATTATGCGCCTTTGATGCTGCGAAATAAGAACAGTTGGAGCAAAAGTCTAACTATTCAAATATTTTTGAGAGTTAAAAATCTAATTATGACTATCAATAGATCAAGTTTATTTTTAAGTCGTCGGAGAGGCGCATGGCCTTGCCGTGACATAATTTTAAGTATTTTTTTAATTCACGCAGATTTCGTATTTATTATTACAGAGCCAATTCTCTCTCTCTCTCTCTCTCTCTCTCTCTTTCTCTCTCTTTATATATATATATATATATATATATATATATATATATATATATATATATATATACAGCTGATTTCAAAAGTTTAAAAAGAAATGACTTGTGTGTCATCAGCTCAAATCGAAACCAAAACATTTAGCACTCCAATCCTGTTTCCTACACTTTGAACTATCGATCGATAGATAAGAAAGATTTCATGTTAATCACTTAAAGCTATGAATGAATTTGTGCTTGTGCAAAAGTAATAAAAAATATTTCGGCAAGTTGAAATTGACATTTTGTATTTCAACTTGCTGACATATTTCTATACACGTTATTCATCCATCCAGACAAAGATACTACTCGTTATAAACCATGATTACTATCATTACTATTCCGCGTTAATTTCAGTGTTATTTAATCAGTAGTTTAAGTGTTTATCAGTTAAATATTTTCACACAGACACACACGTACTGTTTTATTTATATAGAATACTAGCATGGGTGCCCGGCGTTGGAGATGTATGTAGAGCAAAAAAAAAAAGTGGTAAATTTCTTTTAACTTTGACCCCTATTATGACCCCTTAAAATTTATTGTTTTGGGCTCAAATCAAGTTATTGTTAGATCCATGTCCAATGAACCTATATCTAAAATTTCAATTGTTTAGACCGAGAATTGTCGGAGGAGTTTGGTAGAGTTCTCAGTGGTCAAATCGTTGAACTTTTACCCCTAAATCGCCAAATTTCTGGCCGAAAACCAATCACATCGATTTTCCCAAATCTCAGTACCCTGTATATCAAATTTCGAGTCTATAGACTTAAAATTGATAGAGTAATTGTGTAGGGAAATGTACACACACAAACACACACACACACACAGGCAGACACTTTCACTTTTATAGATATATAGATGATACATTGAAAAAAAACAATAAAACACCGTGAGAGCTGGCTGATCAAGTTCGAATCTCGCTCAACAGCTAAATCGAAGTTAGAATTACGAATAAAACATAGTACGGAGTAGAGATTATAGGAAAGGAAAAATGAGAGAAAGGAAACAAATTGGAATTACATTAAATCTAAGGCATTTTTTTTTTTTTTTTTTTTTTACAAAGAGAAGGTTTTACAGACTTAATTTAGATGGTTTCTAATCTAGGGAACACCAACAATTTTTGTCAATCAGATATCACTTGTACTGTACTGTATGAGAACTCCAAGTGAGTGATAAATATTAACTATTAGTCACCACTAAGCTTTTGATCCTCTTACATTGTCGCCGAGACCGATTACACTCGGATCTTTGGTTTCTCTTTAAAAAAAAAAAAAGAGAACATTTCCAGCAAGAACTCGTTTGCCAACAACAACAACAAAATGCTTCCTTTCTCCTTTCATAAACAGGGCTTTGTAAGGATTTATCATTCGTGGAACACATTATCGATGGGCTGCTTCCCTGCTTACAATTCATCTTCGAATTTAATTTTAACAAGATCTTTAATTTTAACAAGGTCATAAGCCAACCCATAAGTAATAATCAGTTTATACCATTGATCATTTTTTGTACTTTCACAGTGTTTCTCATTTGTAGACTAGCAATTATTTTCTTTCTTATCAACCATTAATCCTCGAGTGACTCTTGGTATCGATATGCGATGACCTAATTGTAATAAAACTAGATAAAGTAGTTAGCCTCAGTATGCATGAGGCTGGCTCGGCTTTAGCAAACAGGCACATACCTTTTGGTGGCCAAGACGTCTGCAGGATGCATGATCGATTCAGTACTTATCGCCACAGCTAATCGACCATATTATACCGAGTTCAAATACAATTGGATTTAGTGTGACTGTTTCGGTATGAATACTGTTCGCGGAGTTATGTAAGGTATTTATTCATTTGGTGCGTAATTGACCTAACGCATACCGTCTTAACATATTGAATTGATACCTTACCTTATGTGATGAGGTCATTTATTTCTCGCTAATACTATTGGTAAAAGTATAAGGCTAGATTTTTCGAAGCTATTGGATGAAATAAGAAACTGGTCGTTTATAGTACGTATTGCATTTAGGCATTGAATGGACCAAAACGGTTGATATGTCGTAAAACATACGCACCAGATCAAAATACTCTAAATATCAGCTACTTAAGAACATCTTGTTCGTGTTGTTCTTGCGTCATTTTATACGATACTTAAGTAAAAAAAAACGGTTTTCTGATTATGCTCAATGTGTAGTGTCTGTTTTATCCTCAGTCACAGAAAGAAATCTTTTTAAAACATTTATTTTTTATTTTTGTCACAATTCAAAGTTCTCAAGAATTTTCCTTATATTAAAAACCGACCTCACATTTAAGCAAATCTTTCTTTTCTTTTTTGCATTGTGACTATTATTAGTATGTATATGCAAATGCGCAGGCGATATTTAGCTTGACTCTCACTTGTTGGCATTGGTTTCCCGGATATAATCAAGTATTCACAAGAGGGACCACTCGAAAGTTTCTAGTATCTCTAAGAAAAGTAGCATAATAGTTCCGATAAAATTGGAACCTGAAATGGCATATTGTCAGTCTGCATCGGTCGCTAACCCAGTATCAACGTGTTATACATCCAATCTTTTTTTTTTTTTTTTGCATTTAGGACAAAGAGGGTTCGACATCTCGCAAATTCTAGTAAATTATATCTAAAATAAATCGTGAAATTATTTTAATAACAAAAACATAAACAATTAAGCAGATCAGTTTGTGGTGGATTCGAAAATAACTACGCGAGATGAACGAACATACAAAAAGAGATTGTGTAAGATACTTTCTTTCTTCGTTCATTTGACCTATTCTTTATACTTTCTTTTAACTTTTTCTTCTTCTTCTTCTTCGTCTTCTTCTTCAGTCTTCACTGGAATCATTTTTTTCTTCGAGGTCCGCAAAAAAATACGTAGCACACGTTCTGAAAATATCTTTTTTTCTTTTAATCCAACATAGACGTGTTAACTCAAAATTTTTATCCAAAAAAAAAAATGATTTACGCTTGTGATCTCTTAGATTTGATAGTATAATTAGAATCACGTGGACTTGGGCCACGTTATTGAATAGGCTGGTATAGATTAAATCCTAGTGTCTGTAAAATCTGGGAACAAAAATAAAACATTTTTTATTAAGTTTAATAAACTAAAAATAATATCTATAAAACAAAAGATTATTTTCACTGTTTTATTATTCAAATAGATGCTAGTTTGGTTTGCAATAAATAGCTAAATAGTGGTATCTTTTAAAACATATTTAGTATGCGTTGGTTATCTGTCGCTATTTCTCTTAATATCATTTTCATTTGCATCCATCTTGATCTATTTTATCACGTCGCCATGTTTGTCTGGAACTGTGTACTGAAAACGAAGAAATACTTTATTTCTACTGTCGCATGAACTGCCGTTTTGCTCAAACATAATTATCTCCCTTTTCGCCACGCTGGAAGGTGCTAAGATAAGAAACAATAAAGGCCGAATCTAAACTAAATTCTTTCTCATTTTCCTTTCTTACTTCGCTCGAAACACATGAGCCTAACACACGCTCAAAATCTGAGAAACTTCATAAATTTTTGGTGACGAGTTCGTATAGCAGTCAAAATGGTTATGGTTACGCTTTTTATGAGACGAAATTGAATTTAAGGGCATTGATCGCTATTTGTATATTATTAGGTAAAGTTGAATTTACAGTTGTACTGGTTCCAAAATTCTCGACGACCCGGACCAGGAACGGACTGAGGATTAGGGTTAGAGTATGCGTAGTGCTTATGCATAAATCATACTTTCATAAATAATATACGAGGGTAGTTTAAAAAGTAAATCTTTCTATGTTTTAGTTGAAGAGCTATGAAGACGAGAGCATACCATTAAAATGAGGGACGTTATGTTCTCCACAATTTATTTTTCGACATAATTATCAGTGTTCTCAATGCACATTTGCCATCGATGAAAGATGGCTATGCATGAGCGTCTGGGGCACTGTGTAATACGAGGATCGCTCCGAAAGTAGAGCTTCCTATTTTTTTTTAACTTAAAAAGTTGAAGGGTTACGAAGACTAGAGTAGTATCATTAAAAATATCGCCCATTTTTACTCCAGAATTTATTTTCTATATAGTTACCGTCATTCTTGATGTACTTTTGTCAGGAATTCAATGATGCATCTCTGCTTTTGACGCACATCCATGACAGAGAGATGAAACTATCAAGTCGTCAATGCATGAGTTCAGTCATCATAACAATGTAATTTGCAATACTTTCTGATCCATTCCGATGGAAAAAAAACAACGGAAGGCATTGGAATGGACCTCGCAAGTTTGTAAAAAAAAATAGCAATATTCTAATGACGATATTTATAAAAAAGAAAAGTAGGTATTAAGTAAAAAATAATTGTAACAATGTGTAACAGGTTTAGAAGGTCGTTAGAGCATTGTTGTCATATTCGAGTTTGTACATCAACAATCAGTCCCCCCCCTTTTGGGCAGAGTGCAAAAAAAAAAGAGAAGATTTCTAAACTGATAATCCTCGCACTGTCAGCAAAGCTCCAGCTTCTGTTGCATCACCGTAGTTTTGCGTCCGTGTGCTTATTTCCCAAGTACTTCCACTGAACATGATCCGATCAACTTACTACTTTTATTAACCCTTTAACGACAACACCCTTAACTTACCCAATTCGCGGAAACAACCCACTCCTTCATTGTATAGATCCATAGATGCAGGCAGATGTTCAGTTCTGATAAATTCCGTCTTTAGACCGCGTGCCTTTAGAATATTCTTTCTGCAGACCTGACCATATAAATGTTCGAAGAAGTAGATATTATCTGAAAAAAAAAGCAACTTGCTGTCCAACTCCTTACTATGGTTGCCACCCTATAAACCCGGTCCCTATTATAGTAGCGTCTATCGTATCAGTGTCAATATGCCTTATTTAGTTTAAATAAAAATAGAAGTATAAATGAATATAAAAAATATGAGGAGCGAACTCTATTCAAAACGGATGAACGCAGGTTAGAGGGTGACTCCATGTTAGCTTAGCAAAAGTCGTAATTCCACTGTAATGCCTCAACACACATGTCTATATCATTCGAGGTAGAAGCCATGCCTTGCTCAAGTGTAGCGTCTATTGTAAGCGGTCAACCTGCTTATTTGCTACACATGGTCGTGTCTTTTGTTTACACACAAAAAAAATGACTCCAATTGTTCTTCTACTTTTCATGAGCGGCAAACAGACG
>NC_136492.1:56982473-57009973 GCF_053919585.1 Euprymna scolopes | reverse complement strand
ATGTTTCCTTACAAAGACAGAATGTTATATATATATATATAATAATATAAATATATAAGCAATAAATGCTACCATAGTCAATAAAAGTTACTTTTATCGTAGAAAAGTTCATTGGTTTGTATTTTTAAGTAGTTTATATAAAAAAACAAATTTAATTCACGAACCGGTTTAAAAAAATCAAAATGGCAGCGACTTTGAAATGGAGAGCCCCGTTTTTAATTTGAAGGGGGGGGGAGCCGAGCATTCTGTGTTAACAATTTAAGAGATTTCCGTCAACGTAAAGAAATATTTATAAACATATTTTAATGTTTTCAGTTATTTTGTGCTTAAGGAATATTCGATTATGGCATGTGTGGTTTATATAAAAATTCATTTAAGTAGTTATCGCCTACAATTTCGTTTTAATTTCAGTTCGCTGAAATTATTTCAAGTAAAGAGCATTAAAAACTATTACAAAACAAAAAAAAACATGAACTGAACTTTTATTGACTGTGGTAACATTTATTTCTTGTATATTTATTTTTTTCGGGTAGTCGTTTGTTGGCTTTTCTGCTAAACACTCTTACTAAATAATATCGACGAAATATCGAAAAACAAAGAAACAAAAACAGTTTTGAAAAATAATGAAGCTTTACTTACTTCAGTAAAATAATCTGAAACAGCAAAATGGGATATTAAAAAAGTAAACATGTAATTACTTTAGTTTTTTAAAGCAAAGAATCGATGTAAATATGAATAAGAAGAAAATGGCGCCCTTTTCAAGCAGAACAGTTCGTTTCAGTTTTACAGTATTGAACAGTGTAGTATTGCGCCGTAGGATTCAGGGTTGTACTATTGTAATGTAAAGAACACGCAGAAAGGATTGTAATCAACTGAATTCCTTCTAGTACACTGACAAAAAATCTTAAACAGGTATATAAATAAAAATAAAAAGGTTATGTAAATATTTTTAAAAAGACACGTAATCACGTGAGCAGGATTTTTCCTTCTTTTGACACGATAACGAATAACGTTTTTAGTTTTTTATTATTTATTTATTTACCTATTTTTGAAAGAGTGCCACGTGCAAGTGGAGAAAGAAAAAATAGCGTTCTGCAAAATTTGTGCCCAGAATTGTGTAAAGTTTTGACTTTTTTTTTTTTTGGCTTTCACTTTAATAAGAACGTGAATTTATGAGGTGAACTTATTCGACACAATATGATTCAACTCTAAAAAGTAAATAAAAGCTAACGTGAATTAAGATTAAAGTTCAGGTGTTATTGTGGACCCTCACTCCTTTTAAAAACCTTGTTAAACTTTGTGAGATATTTACATTCTATGGAGATCAGGTGCGAACGAACACCCAATAATTTCATTATACCATATTTCTTCAAACTGAAACATAATTATCAAAGTATACTTACGCAAATAGATATGAAAAGTCTTTGTTAAAGTTTGTGCCATATTTCTATGGAGTACAGGCGCGAATGCAGACCCCACAATTTTATTATACCATCCCTATTTAAGTTGAAACATACTTATCAAAGTATTCTAATGTACATCTATATAAAAAACCCTTGTAGACTTTTTTTTTTTTTCATTTTTTATTTCCATACTTTGTGGGCCAGGCGCGAACGCAGACCCAACAATTTTTATGAACCACCGTTCTGCCAGAGCAAACATACCCATTCCTGATCCTCGGTACATCTTCTATCATTATATGCAATCAGGTTTTTAAAATAGTCAACCATATAGGAGCACACACACAGACGATCAGCTTTATATTATATATATATATATATATATATAAAGCTGAATTACAGTCGGTAAATTTAGCTCTCATGCATAGATCATCGTATAACGATTAGATCACTGTCTGATTGACGTAAATTTAAAATATTTAAATTTAACGTTATTTCACGTGGTTAATGGTAGCCGAATGGATACAGTATTTGCTAATCGACCCAGAGGTGTCTCGTGTTGCCGAGTTCGAATCGTTCGAATGGTGTTAATCGTGACACCCTGCACTGAAGATTCCCGAAAGGATGAAACACTAGGTAGGTAGGTATTTAATTATTATAGTAAAAGAAATAATTATATATATATATATATATATATATATATATATATATATATATATATATACGAATCCTCACGAAGATAAGACGTAGAAAATTTTGTGAAATTAATTGCTATATGTATTTTAAACCTGTCGAAGTATATACTAAAATTAGATACAATATTATAATTAATATATATATATATATATATATATATATATATATATATATATATATATATATATATATATATAAAAGCGAGAATGTGTATGTCAGGACACTTCTCTGCCTATATACTCAACGAACTTTTGATCTACATACTTGAAATTTGGTATATAGGATATTCGGACATATGGAAAACTTTTTAATAGGTTTTCATCCGGAAAAAGTGGTTGCTAAAGGGTTCAAACCGAAAACAAATGGAACGTGAGGGGGATCATCTGATTTTTATCTGTTTGTCAACCGTTTCACGATTGCGCATGCGTGAATCGTTCACATGACAGAGTACCTATGTTAAGAATAACTAGGTTGGAAAACACTTTTTAATGGTCATGTAAAGCTGTGCTAATGGTCATCGTACTTAACTCATTGTCTTTAAACTTTAGTTTCGATCTCACCTCAAGTATTTTTCTTTTTACTTACAAGAAGTAAACTGTGATGAAAAACATAATACTCGCATGCACATGTCTCAGTTTCTTACTGTTATAGGTTTTTTTCTTTTTACTTCATCTTCTTTAAGGAATTTAAGGTTATGTTTTATACCTACTGTATTTCTGTTCATAATAAATAAGAATTCTGCATTAATTAAAATATAATATTTATGTGTATTTTACGACCGGGTAACGCCGGACGGACAGTATGCTAGTAATATATATATATATATATATATATATATATATATATATATATATATATATATATATATATATATATATATATATATATTTGACGTTAGGCGTGTTTATGTATCTAGTACCTGGTTTTATCCTTAACTAAATAAGTAATCATTAAGAATTGTGGAACGCGGGCGAGAAGGGTTCAAGTTTGGGTTATATTTAGTTTAATTTAGTGTTTTGGCAAAGACAAATCAAAGCACTTCATGAAAATTTAGATACCTGAGATTTTTGTGAAATTTTAACATTTTAAAGCATCAATTAATAAGTAATTTTCGAACTTTCAGTATGTTGGGGATATTTCAAAGCGCTTCTAGTTGGCATAATATGTTGATAATCTCCTGTTGTAAATCCAAATATTTCAGATTTGGGTCGAATTTTATCCATAGTTATTAGACACAATTAAGGAAGATTCCGTTAATATCTATTTTGCCTGAGACAAGCTTAAGGCTTAAACTTACGACGGTTTCTAAACTTGTATCATGAAATGGGTTTTGTCCAAAAATCGAAAAAGAGTTCTAGCCATAAAGATTAATATTAATATATATTGATTTTAATCCTCGTGAGGGGAGATAAAATTGGCGTAAAACTGTTGGGGGAATTAATATTACTCGCCCTTTATTAGCCAGATGCTTCTAGCGTGTGTGTCTATATATATATATATATATATATATATATATATATATATATAATTGGTCGAGAGATTCCAACGAGAGAAAAATGTATATTTAAATAAGAAAGGTCATCAACAATTGCTATATATATATATATATATATATATATATATATATATATATATATATATATATATATATATATATATATATATATAATTTATTTATACAAACATTGATGGTAATGGACATCAATATATTTAACATATATATATATAAATATATATATATATATATATATATATATATATATGATTACTTAATTTAATCAAATAAATTAATATACGAGAGTAGAAATTGATGCGTAAACTTTAAGTATTTACTTCATCAATTCTAAATAAGTAGGTAGAGTTCATTGGCTGATTAGGAAGGGTGCGGAGGAAACTAGAAAGTTGGTTGGCTAACTAAAAACACAATAGCAGGTGCGTATATAAAAACGCGAGACAACCACAAAATCCTCGCATAAACCTGATGAATCCTAGTGTGAATGAAACGCGGAATATATATATATATATATATATATATATATATATATATATATATATATATATATATATATATATATATATATATATATATATATATATCTTGACCAAGGATATGTGTAAGGAGTAAAAGCTTTTGTCAGCCTAAGGAGGTATACAAACGAGTAGGCAGGTCAGCTGCCAGGTCGATTGATTGTTCTTTTCTGAGCGCGTGTTTAAACGAAACAGTCATGTTGGGACAAATGAATGTTGCTGGGTGACCTTAACAAAGCCCGAATTGTTCTGGCCGAAAGGATAGGTCACGGTGTTAACGAAAAAGGGGGCGGCTTGTTGTTGTCCACGTCCAATTTGCCGTGATTAACAATCGTCAACAGACCGAGGAATAAGAAGTTGATGGCTGTCGAGGACAGGATGAAGGATTATATTGACTGTGCATCGCTAAGAGAGGTTTTGTCTGTCCGTTTCAAACATTCAGTTTGAAATAACATTTTTTATTGCTAAACGTGAAGATTGAATGGACGCAACTCATCGTAAATGTGTCCGATGGTCGGTCTCTTGTTACTTCATTTACTGTTTTTCACTCAAAACGAAACGTCTTTCTACTTGTACGTAAAGGGGCTACTATTTGGGATCGTTTCTGAAGAGAGTTAATTTCTGATATGTCTGTTCATATTACATTTAAACTTCTGCATGTCAGTGCAGTCAGGGAAGCAAGAAATTGGGAAGGAATTATAAAGTTTAACAGTGGGAGGAAGACACTATTCGGCGGAGGCTTTCTGGCATCTAGACACCTCAACAGTAAAGAGGTGAGATTTTGCTGCTTGTCAGATGCGCTGGGAGTATGTAGGTAGAGGGAGGGCAACAGAGGCACAGAGATGCAGTATTGCGGGGATAGGACAGAGGTTGTTTTTTTTTCAATAGTGACATAACTATTAGGCTTGAGATTTTTTTTTTTATTTTTACTTTGTTTTAGAGAGAGAGAGATTAGCGGTCGATACAACAGTCCAGATGTTACAATATTTTATGCATGGGCGAATTGTGGCTTTGTAGAGGTATAGGGTGCTCTCAGACGTGAGTCATTTTCTAGCACGGTAGAAGGAGCCCACCTTCTTTTGCAGCAGACTTGGCAATGCACTCAGTGACATTATTTTAACTCATATTGCTAGTAGTGGTAAGTTCGAATAAGAATTTCAGTGAGTCTGTCACGTTTAAAAATCAAATACGGATAAGATGGAGCAGTGTTGCTACCTCTGGGGTGGAGCTCCTAAAGGCACTCTTCCCTGCCTTGATATGATAGAAAACAATCTTCAAAATTTACTTAAATTTTCCCTTCCCCCACGCACTCTTTCTCACAGAGGGCACATTGCGAGTCTATCTCTACTTTATCGATACGTTTATGCTAGGTGTTCGAATGAGCTCCAATCTACAGTCCCTCCCCGTAAAACGTTCACAACTAATACTTGCTTAACTAAAAACAACCGTTAACAATGCTCACTCCATACCTGTGCCTAAAACTAAACGAAGATTTCATGAGCAGAGTTTCATTCTTAGAACTGCCCGTCTGCGGAACGCCATATCGTTTGCCTGTTTCACAGTTGACTATAACATAGTCGTCTTCAAGTCTGATTAATGTGCATAAATTCCTATGGTCGTCCATTTTGATAATCTAGCTCTACACAAGTTCCACTGCGACCAATCTTTTCTTGCCATTTACCTAACAATTAACCCTTATCTTTGAATTGCCTCTGGGTCTTGATAAGTGGTGACTTTTCAAGTATAAAATATCTGTATCACATAAATTTGAAATACGCTGGCTGTTGGTTTATTACACTGCAGTAAATTATTTTAAAAATTGAATTCTATACGTTTCATGTTGGTCTGTTAGTACGATGTTGTTTTTTTTTTACTAGGAGTGTCACCATATATCAAGGAGAAAAGACCACTCGAGGACGAAGTTTTATATGGTGGCCGATTAGACAACATCGTGATGATCGTTTATAGTGGAACTTGATCAGGCTTTAATTATTTAAATTGACGACATTAGAAAAACTTGTTTACATTAGACTTGAAAATGAGCATATTAGAGTCCGCTGGGAAGCAGCTCCGCGGTTTGTGTTCCTAGGTTCGTTTATTTAAGACACAGATAGAGAGTAACGGAAATTGATGACTATTGTTGTAGAAGACGAGTGTTTTTTTGCGAATGTATTGCAGGGGCCCATGGATAGAAACTCAATCGAGTATTGGTCATGAAAATAACGATAAGGAAGAGATAGATTCACAAGGTCTGTTCTGTGAGAAAGAGGGAGTAGGAAGGAAAAAAGATCTTTGCCCACTAGCTTTCAAAGCTGGTTTTGTATCCTGTCAAGATAGACAAAGTGTACTCTTCGCATCTCCTCCTCCGATGTGATAACAGTACAGTGTTCATATTTTAATAGTTTTTCTCTCGAGTCATTCACGGTGGCAAAATCGTTTTAGAAATTCAATTGTAAATGCGGTACGCAATCCAGCATATAATGAATGCTATTCCACTGACTGAAGCAGTGAAGTCTTCCCGTTGCAATATGTATATATATATATATATATATATATATATATATATATATATATATATATATATGATTACTTCATTTAATCACATAAATAAATCGTACGAAGATATAATTTTATTTTTATGCTTAAATTTTGCAGTATTTACTTCAACAGTGCTCAATACATATGGAGAGTTAGGTAGTAAGTTATGAAAATATATGACAATTAAGCTACACAGAATATTCCGCGTTAATATACATATATGATCACCTGCGAAACCATGCTGTTCTCAGAACTATATCACCAGTTTGTTGTTGTTTACAATTGAAACTACTACTACCCGTCGAATAGCAGGATTTGTCGTCAAGTTTAACTTCTCTTGATCTACCGTGCTCTGTCTAGACGATTGTATTTTAAAAGAGTAAGCCAGGCAAGGCTGCGGCTCCTCACCACATACGGGTTATTTTTTACGCATGCATACTGCTAAGGTGCATAGAGACCTACCGAAGACACTCCTCGATTTTAATTAATCGGTCAGCATATTACTAGTATGAAGTTGTTTTATTAGTGTATATATTTATTTGTTGGGGTTTGAATAATTCCACGTGTACATTTATAAAATAAACAGTATTATTTATTATCCTGTTTATTTTAAATGCACAAAGAACACACACATACACTCTAGTATAGGCAGGTACACTAACTGCTATAGACACACACATACACGCATATTACATTAACGGTATTCAAATTGAATAGCAAACATTTCTCATTAAATTGCACCCTGGAGCATTTACTACTTCCTTCTAAGAATATATATGGGCTGCAATACAGTTTAAAACGAGCCAAACATATGTATTATTATAAATGAATATATGCGAAAAGATATTGAGCACGGAATCCGTCTCGTTCAGATCAATGAAAGTTTTCAGAATAAAATGTGAAGATTTACTCAGAAATAAACAGACAAAACACAGAAAAAAAAGCGTGAAACCGGACATTGTTTGGCGCGAAACCGGACATTGTTTGGCGCGAAACCGGGCATTGTTTTGGCGCGAAACTGGATATTGTTTAACTATTTAAAAATATGCAGTGCGTGCGAAAAGACATTTATTGAATTGTTGTGTTTCTTTTTGCAATAAACGTATTTCCACAACCTGCCGAACATTTTTTAATAGTTATAGCACACGAAACCGTTCTGTTTTAGGTCTTTTTTCCAATGGTTTCTTTTTTTTATCGTTTTCAATCATTTTGTTTTGTTTTTCAAATGTTCACTTTTTCTGAAGACATTTGTTGATCCGAGCGAAACCTGTCAATCTCGCGTTTGTTTGATTCGTTTTGTTATTTCCACGTGTTTAATTGTATTTCCGTTCTAGACCTTAACAAGTGGCGATAGAAAAGAACTCATCTCTTTCGAAAAATAAACTGAAATTGTGTTGCTAAAGAAATGAAGAAAAGAAAAGAAAGCAACATGTGCCGTCGTGAAAATGTTATCAAATTTATATTCAATTTTCAAATCACTTAGACCAAAAAAATTTCCCCGTGAGTAAATTCAAAATTATCTTTGAAAGAATTACTGTCATTTAATTCAATCTAGGCCATTGCAATTATTTAGGGTCGTCAAAAAAAGTTAACGAGCTACGAAGACGGGAGTGATACCATTAAAACGAGCGACGTTTTGTGCTACATGATTTATTTTTCTGCATAGTCATCACCATTCTCAATCCACTTTTGCCAGGAATTCATTAATGCATCTCGGCTTCTGACGCACGTCCATAACAGGGGTTGCTTTCTTTGAGTCTCACACCGTAAATATCTGCAACAGAGAGATGAAACATTCAGATCATGGATGCATACGTTCAGTCATCATAACAGTGCAATTTGTAATCCCACCCCCTGATCTATTCGGGCAGAATAAAAAAAAAATAGAAGGCATTAGTTTCGGAACAACTCTCATATATTTATATGAATCCATTCAAAGAATATATAAACTAAAATTAGACATTTTGCTCCTTATTGTGAGTATCCTGAGTTTAACGAACGGCGTCTATTACGAACCTGTTAGATTGGAATGCAAGGAAGTGCAGATCGATCGTTTGCCGCCTGTCGATTCTAATAAATTAGGACGGTTAAATTCAATACATTTGACACATGGTTGTGCGCTGTCATGCTTTTTCTATTCCTTCTTCTTATCTTTCTATCGCACCTGTTAATTACGTTTTCTGAAATCATTCGTGATGCCATCTATAATTAAAAAAAAAAAAAATTTCTTGGCTTTTGCATATTTAAACAATATATACCGAAATATCATAGGGACCGATTAGATAGAGTCTTTCACACAAGAAAAGATTTTCTAGCTATTAATATAGTACATTGTCAGATATTTTCCTTGTTCCAAATACATACACCGATGATTGCATAAGCATGAAACAGTGTAGGTAGGTGTAAAAATAATTGTTAATATTTATTTAAAACATATTATAGTTATAAAACCCCTTCAGGAAAATAAAGCTGAGCCCTATTTAGTGAAAAGCAGTCAACTTTAGCAGAAATACAACATTCTGACTTCTGGTCGTTGAATACTCTATGATTGTTTTCTATGTATGTCTTCTGATTTGACGTTTATATCTACTTATTTTCTTTCAGATCTTGTTTTAATTGCCGTGGCCCTGGGGTAGAATGCTAGCCTACAAAGTCAAGAGTGAGTTTGTTACTGAGGTCGGATCTCCCGACCAGAAGTAATTATCACTTCTCACACTGATGATTGCGTAACATAAAACACTAATATCTGTAGGTATAAAAGTGATTTTAAATATTTATTTTAAAATATATGCATATACATGTTACACAAACGTATATATATATACATATATATATATATATATATATATATATATATATAAGAGTAGGTAGTAGTTTGCTTGAAGCATTGTTGTTCCATACGACCCACGGACTTTACATACACCGGACATACCAGCAAATTTGTTATAAATATTTATACATTGAGGTGAGGAAAGATAGACGAATAAAGACTAGACACTCCTCTACTCAAGCATACCCGTCTACATTTGTTTGTGTTTCTTTCTTTACTGTCATAATTTCGGTCTTTCCCTGCATTGTCTTTGGCTTTTAAAAAAAAATTATATATATATATATATATATATATATATATATATATATATATAATATATGTGTGTGTGTGTGTTTGTGAAATATATATGTATGATAAGTAAGTTGAAAAAATAAAAAAGTGTTTGATTGTAGGTCTACAAGAGCGAACAAAGTTTTTTTTTCTTTTTAACTATAGATTTAGGTGAATTTTTTGAATTTTGGTGTACCGATGTCTCATCGATCTGGTCATATTGAGTCTATGTTAGAAATCGGATGAGTGACAGACTTACTCTTCAGCATTGTTCAATAGGTGGGGAAAAATACACTGCAATGTATATATTTTTTAATACTTTCATATATATATATATGTGTGTATGTGTGTGTGTGTGTGTGTGTGCGTGCGTGCGTGTTACCCAACTTAAACAGGTATCGAAACAATACATTTTTGACAATCATTGGCATAACACAATGTATAACTCACAAATGTTGGCAATAGTAAGCATATATATATATATATATATATATATATATATATATATATATATATATATATATATATTGCCTGGTCGTAAAATACGCTTAAATATTACATTTTAATTCATGCAGATTTTGTATTTATTATCATAGTGCAAATTCTCTACTGAATATTATATTGTATTCTGTAATGATTTCAAAAGTTTTTAAAAAACATGACTTCAGTGCCTCAGCTGGAATCGAAGCCAAACCATTCAGCACCTCAGCCTTTATCGTTATTTAGCGCCAGTATATATATATATATATATATATATATATATATATATATATATATATATATATATGTGTGTGTGTGTGTGTGTGTGTGTGTGTGTGTGTGTGTGTGTGTGTGTGTGTGTGTGTGTGTTTATTCGTTATAGGGAAGTGAACACTAAAAATTAGCATATTTGAAGTAATTTTACCAAAAGTTCCCTGGAACTAAATAAAAAAATATTAAAGAAAGTAAAAAATTGCCCCAAACGCTGTTTGTTTATTTTTCTGTTCGTTCATATTTTTAATAGTACCTAAAAATAATAGATCGTACTCAGAAAAGCGTATCAAATGGAGTGAATAATATCCTGGGTTCTGTGTTAGCACGGGACATCCCTAAAATAAAATAGGACATGACGGTTACAGAAAAAAAAATAAAGAATAGAAATGGTAATATCTGCTTCACATCCTAGACCAGAGTAACCAGTGGTCGCGATTTATTTGGCAGATGTGCCTTGATAGCATTCGAGAATATAAATTTACTCGCAAGTATGTCAATAAACGCCGCCATGTCCATTTATTTTGAATTTCCAACGACCTTTTTCGTTTCTGAAATCGAACAGGGTCATCCATTACATTATATCAAAAATATTTGTTCAAATGTTTTTTACTGTTGTTTTATTTTCTTAATGTCATTCATCCAGACGAGGTCGATTAATAGGATTCGGAATCCGGAATATGAAAAATCGAGACTTAGTGGCATCGAAATCGAAAAAAGTTCCTATTTTCCAATGTCAAAAACGATTGATTTAATTATATTTTATTTTATTTTGTTTAAAACAACATCTTCCATTGCTGGATGTAATAATGAAATAATAAATATGTATTGATTTTCAACAATTAGTAAAACTAATTTCTACAAATCGCCCCCCTCCCCATAAATGTGTTTTTACGTTTGAGAAAATATCTGCACATTTAACAAGTGTTTTTTTTTACTGTAATTGAGATAAAATAATAACTTTATAGTTAAATGTTTATAGCTTTAAAAAGAATCGGAATCGGTAAGTATATATATACCCGTTCGCATACACTTTTCCATGATAAAGCTAGAACCCAGAATTAGATAGAATCGAGCAATTGCATCGACAACGAACGACGCCAGCCCCAAAGTGGGTTTCGATGTACTGCATCTCATCAGTGACGTGCTCCGACATAGGCGCGAACCCAGGTCGTCGCCCCAATGAAGTGTGCAATACTGACGACCTAACCCTATGGGCCACGACGCAATCTATACGTCGGAGCACGTCACTGATGAGATGCAGTACATGGAACCCCACTTTGGGTCCGGCGTTGTCCGTTGTCGATGCAATTGCTCAATTCCATCTAATATATATATATATATATATATATATATATATATATATATATATATATATATATATATATATATATATATATATATATATATCCGCGAAAATTGAGTAATCAAAGATAATTATTACTTTTAAATATTTCGGGCATCCCGACAATTCTGGCAGCTCCTTCATCCCATCTAGCTTCCAGCTGTCTCGAGCCTGTCTTACCGCTGAATCAAGTTGGTTTGGACAACCGCTTCACTTTAAATAAACTTTCAGCGCGTGTCATCCATTATTTCTTGGATGATCAGATTGTAATTGTTTATCTGGTAAGAAAAATAGGTAGAAAAATGTCGAAACTTTTTTCTTATCAAGGGCGTAAAATCTTTGAATGAGTAAGACAAAATATTATCAATTTTTATCAATATTCCTAGCCACAGTAATAATTTCCTGAAAGAACTAAAGCGAAATAAAGGATTTTCCTGTAAAGAACATGGCGGGAAAAAACTGTAAATGCTAATAAGAATAAAACAGAATTTTTGTTTGTTTGTTTGTTTTTGTTTTTCTTCTATCTAAGGAAATCCGACATGTTTGATACATTTAGACCATTCACCATCAAAATAAATTGCTACTTTCTGAATCTCTTTATTTGAATTTTCAAGCATGTATTCCGGTACCATAGGGAGAAAACTAAGGTACATCCAAAGTGTAAATCGCGTCATCCCAAGTATCTAATGTGATTGTGTGTGGGGGAATGGGGCAGACAAAACACACTTCGAAATTAACTGCGGCGTTTATATGAACTGACTTAGACATCCCAGGGAGCTAACCACGGCGCCCTTGTGAGCTAACCGCAAAACCATTGGAAATTAACCGCAATACACGCTTCGCTAATCTCTGGCATAAAAAAAGGCAAACACAAGAATTAATTATTTCAGCGACAACCACATTTTACTGAGAGAACAGAGGAATATGAAAAGTTAAAAGCGTAGTAAACCACGTACAATCACATGAAAATTATTAATTAGAGGAAGAGAAGGAGGAGGAGGGGAAGGAGGAGTCTCGAACATCTGATTCGTATCTTCAGGCCTTGCTTGCGTAGAGGGCAAACAAGCAAATTTCTACTTCATTCAGTACTGGTTTTAACTTGTAAGTTACATTATCAACATGGCTGTGTGTAGAAAATGTTGAATTTTGTGTATATAATTTGTTAATCTGTTGGTCTGCCATATTTAATTTTGTCCATGTGTTGGTCTGTCATGTTCAAGGTTGAAACAATATTTTTACATCTTATGAATATCTGAGTGGGGTGTCTTCTCTGCCTTGTGTTCTGCCCTCTGATCTTCTTCGAGTGACTCATTTGCCACAAATGTCCAGCGATTATCCCATGCATTAAAACGCTTAAAAAGCAACACCAACGTTAAAGCGCTTAAAAAGAACACATTCTTTCTGTATGCCAACATGAACATTATATAAATTTGGAAACAGTCCGGATTTTACCTCGCCATCTTTTGTATATAATATACTTAAAAACTCTATCTGGCTAATATACACATTACACGAGATGTGACGCTGGCTATGGTTTACTCCTTGTAAGCATCCGTTCTCTGTCTGGAAAGATATCACGGAAACCAATGCCAACATTGTTAGAACAATCCTAATAATACAGAAAGGAGAACAATCAACAACAGTGTATAATGCTCAATATGCTAAAAGAGTGTTTGCTATGTTGGGAGAAAAATCGACAGAGTACAAACAAACCATTTGCATTGCTAATATGGATACCAACTCAGCTTTGGCTACGGCCGTGTCAATTTTCCTCAAGCTTACAGGGATGGGGCGTTTTCTGTATTGCACAGAGCACGATCTATGTCAAACGCCACCTGAAAATATTAGAAGAGTCATTAATTAATATGATGACACCATCTTTTTGTAGACTGAAAGAATATTATCACAAACTTGAATTAATGGTAATAGCACTGTAAAAGCAGCCTATATAAATGAGAATTTGATGAGGTCGTTTACGGCCACTGATCTCATGGGCCGAAGATTAGAACTGCCGACTATCATTTAGATGGTTGTAGGTTCAATCCCTAGCTAGAGATAGGGGCTAGTCTAGCCGCACTGATAAGCTGTGATACAGCAAAACAGTCTGTATACGGATGACTATATTTAAGCCCCCCCCCCTCCTTAGGTAGATCACTGTCGTAAAATGATTTGACCCGTTGCTTAATTAGCGTTTTGCATCAAGAAGGGGTACATGGGCGTGTAGGTCATCGAAAGATCTTGGATGTCTTCAAGCTCAACATGAACAAATTCTTGATAAACTGCCCCCTTAAGTAAGACACTTTATTCATTACTAACGATTACCGCGATATTATCCCATTGATTACTGTATACGCAATAACCCTTATCTCCGAGTGGCTTCCGGGCCTTGATAAGTGGGGACTACCATGTAACAAAAAAAAAGCTCTCTGTAAATAAACAAGCAGGTCAAGCATGGTAAAAGCGGTAGGTAAGGTTCTATATAAATAGGCATTTTATGAGGTCGTTTACGGGCACCGATTTCATGGGTCGGAGGTTAGAACTGCCGACTATCAACCAAATGGTTGGATCTTCAATCCCTGGCTAGGTATATGTGCTTGTCAGTCTAGCCGCACTGATGAGCTGTGACATACTGATGTAATGGCGTAATAAAAGAAAAAATGAAACGGAATTGCAACGTTTCTCCCAATTTTCAGATTTTGTAATCATGCGCATATGCATTTATTTTCTTTTAATGAATTGATAGGTGCTTTTTCTTCTTACGAGTTCAGGACAGAATATATTCATTGATTGATATAATAAATAAACGAATGATTTTTCGCTACGAAATCGGTGCAATGGAGAATTGTGCATGCCAACGAAAACAAAAGGAATAAATTGTAAGATGGTCATCTTGAAATTTGGAATGTAAGCATTTGTCATTCATTTGGTTATATGCTCTGTAATTACATCGAGCTTCGTAAATTAAAGGATTGGTATAAATAAAAAAAGGTGAAATGTAATTTAAAAAACACATATTTACACACGCGCGCGCATACACACACACACACACACACACACATATATATATATATAGCAGTGCTATATTATAGCACTGTTGTAAGTAATCTCACCCGCTACTTAATTGACTGAAAAATGCGACGCTCGCTCTTTGTTTATAAACAGCGGTTAGAGCACTGTAAAAGTGGTGGACGGATGTTTACTTAAATAGACATTTGGCGAGATTATTTCCGGGTGCCGCTCCCGTGGGTCGATCGGTAGAACTGCTGACTGCCAACGCGATGATTCTAGATTCAATCCTCGGCTTGGAAGAGGTGCTAATCTAGAGGCACTGATGAGTTGTGATACAACGAAACAGGACTATAATGCTCCCTATCTTAGGTTGAGTACATTGGGAAGTGATATACAAATTAGCATTAACGTAGAAAGCGATGCGCTTTGTGTATACAAGTTGAGCTTAGGTATTTGGACAATGTAAAAACATTGTTAATGCAATGCTCGCACAGCAGCAGTCATATAGCGTAACGGTTAGAAGCTACGACTGCCGTTTGGACGATCGGGTTTCGATCCTTGCTTGAAGAAGTTGCTTGTCTACCCGCACTGACGAGCTGCGCAACAGTACTGTATGTGGATGATTGATATATATATATATATATATATATATATATATATATATATATCTTAGATATATAAGAGAAAGAAAATTAAAACTGTACGTTGAAACTTACAATCAAAATTTATTGTTTGACTGAATACTCTAAAAAACAATTTACGATTTTCTTTCTCTTATAACAAGCTCTACTCCCTATTGCGTGTTGAGCTTTGTTAATTCGGTTGGGATGAAATTTTCTATATATAAATACTGTTATTTATATTAGTTTGAAGTTTACCATTGCGTATATCAGGTAAAAACACTACATCCCTTTGTTTTCATTTATATATATATATATATATATATATATATATATATATATATATATATATATATATATATATAAAATAACTACATTTTATGAGTTTTTGTGGTTGAAATATTTAGTTTTCTTTCACGCACTTGCTCTTCTCCTCTTCCTTCTTATTTCCTCGCCTTTCTTCCTCCCCCTTTCTCCCTCTTATTATCTTCTCTCTCTCTCTCTCTCTCTGTACTCACTTTCTAACACTCCTTGTTCCCCTTTTCCCTCTCTTTCCCTCCCACTCCCTCTCTTCTCTCTCCCTTCCCTTCACCCTCTCCCCTTCTCTCTCTGCCCCTGTGTCTACTGTCTGTCTCACTGTCTTCCTTTTATTTTTTTTCATTTTCGTTGTCTTTTCTTGTGTACAACACGACACCACGTGTTCTTGTATTTACTACCGTACAAGGATAAAGCAAACGAACGTAGACATCTACTGCTGCTGCCTTTGTTTTTGTTTGCTGGAATCTCTACAAGTCTAGAGCTGCCCCATTCTTTCTCCTTTCGCTGCCGTTGTATTTGTAAACAACCACGTGATCTTTTATTTACAAACTAATTTCATTTATCTCCAATTTCGTGCACATAAACAATAACGTTTCGCCATGATACCAAATATCTGGACGTGTATTTGTTTTTCTTGTAAGCATTTACTTATAAAACGTTTTTAGTTTGTTTGTTTTTTGTTTTGTTTTATTTTTTGTGTGGAGGGAGGGGGGTTCTTATCTTAATTCCAAGGACGTACTTAAGCCTCCAGTCCAGTAGTAGTATATTCGTAGCAGTAACAGTAATATAGTAGAAGTAATAATAATAAAGGGAGTAGTAGTGTTGTAGTAGTAGTAATAGTAGTAGTAGTTATAATTTGTAATAGTAATAAAAATGTTATACCTGCTACACAATTAAAATACGCGCAATTAGTGGATAAATTCCTATTCCATCATGTAAATAATTTAATGTAATATGAAATAGGTTTCGGCATTACTCCCAAACAATTGTTAATAAAAAAATAAATAAATATAATAAATAAACTTAAATTTTAAATAACGTTAAATGGCAAAAATGAAAACCTTACTATTAAAATTTCTAGTTAAGGACAGGAGACCATTTTTAGAACGCAAATACAAAAAAAAAAAAAAAAAAAAAAAAAAACGAAAATCGAGAAAAAAAATTCCCCACTATTTTTTTTTTGTTGTTTATTTTATGGAAGGAGGGGACAACAACAACAAAAAAACATGAAATAATGTTTTGCCATTGTTTATTAAAAGGAGAAGTTCCCTTCCTTCCCCCAAAATATAAAACACACTTTTTTTTTTTTAAATATATAAAGAATGAACTTTGTCCTGAAATGTACATATTAAGCAAACATTTGGGATAAAATTGTTTATTGTTATTAAATTCGGAAATAAAATGCAATTTATCTTTTAAATTCATTTTACTTACCTCGCCAAGAAAAAAAAACAATATTATTTTTTTTAATTATGAATTCGTAACTACGTAAACAGAAGCGCCCATTTTGAAACATGGCCTCTTCTCACGGTTAATCAAATAGTATTTTGCATGATTAAATTATATTACACGTATTTTTCTCAAAAGAACATTAAATGGAATGGTTTTATACAATATAATCTTTTTAACTAGTGCCGAGAAACATTTTTAGGGTGACTAAGTTGGGGAGGGGCATAGTAAAAGTTGCAATAATTTTATTTTTGCTTTTTAAATTTTATAATTACAATTAAAAAAAAAAAAATTTTCGGTGGTTGTCCAAAACTCCTCTTATACCAACAGCAAATAAATGTAAAATAATCTTTATGATGTACGTAGCCGTGACGAAAAGATCATATTCCAAAAATTACGTATGTTGATCAAAGAGGCTTATTTTTTTTTATAAAGAAAATCATTTTACACGACTTAAAGCGATTAATGGGAAGTCGTAGGCATTACAAAGCTGATCGCGCAAGTTTAAATTATTATTGAGTTATCTCTTTATGTTTCTTCAAAATGGTGATGTAAGATTCTCCCTCCTTACTTACTCATAAAATTTCATTTTCTTAGTTAAAAAATAAAATTACTTGATCAATGTACGTGATTTCTGGAACATGACATTTCCATTCAGTTGTGTACATCATAGAGATTATTTTATTTATTTATTTTTTAATGTGTGGGAATTCTGAACGAGGACGCTTCTTTTATCGCTGGCGGCCTTTTTTCTCACGATTTTGCTATTACCAATAAGTTATTAAAATTAACAACAATAAAAGATTAATGGGTTACAACCCAACTTATTTTAACCCATTAATCTGTCCATTTGAATTCCTTAAATTCTGTCGAGACTAATTATCAAACAATATTCAAAGTTTGTATTTTGGTATACGAAACTGTTTTTCGTAAAAATGCTTAAAAAGTATAGATAGTTGTGTGTGTGTGTGTGTGTGTGTGTGTAAGATAAAAACAAATCTTAAAAAAATGGCCGCCAGCCATTACAACATGGAATTAACTTTTTCAACTTAAATAAATAACAACTTTACTTTAGTATTAAAAAATGTACAATTTCAAACCTAGGATCATGGCTATCCAAACTATGTGCAAAAACAATCAAAAGTAATAAATATGGATGATTATTCGACAAGATCGTCTTTTTTTTTTACCCAAAAGAGAATAACGCATACTACTACTATTACTACTTCTATTACTAGTAGTAGTAGTAGTAGTAGTAGTAGCAGCAGCAGCAACATACATATCTGTATTATAAAATAGGAAACTTTTATAGTAAGAGACTGGGTCAACAAGTTTTAAAGAAATGTTAAAACTTTGAGTTATCTCCCTTTTTTGTTTATATATCGGCTATGGTTCTTTTCGGATCGGCTTGTTTTTATCTCGTTTCACTCGTAGCATTACCGTTTTTAATGTTTAACTTTAATTATTTTTACTCACACAAATCATCAGAGATTACTCACTGACAAGAACTGGTGGTGTTTCGTAGAGTCTGTATGACAACAAGTTTCTCCAGATCCACAGTAGTTTCCACCTCTCAATGATTTTTTTTTTCTCGCGACAGCAACATCCTATTGATTTATCGCTGACAACGACCATTTGTCTTCACAGGAATTTGGATGGCAATGATCCCCCAAGGTATCAGTCCTCTTCGCACACATCCAGTGAAGGTCTGGTTAATTATTTCCCGCCTCAATATTTCCATCTATTTGATTATTCATAATTACATGATGTGGTGTCAATCGATGCGACACCACCATTTGATCATTATACTCCTAAAGAGTTATTAGGATGAGTCACACAGGCCATCATCAAACATTTCTCTTTGATAACAACTTTTGATGTTCTCTAGAGTCTGAGTGACAATAATTCTCTCCAGATTTCCAGTATTCTCCACCTCTTTCGATAATCTTTGCAGATGAATTTGCCTTAACGCAACAGCTGCTTACTATTATTATTATTATTATTATTATTATTATTATTATTATTATTATTATTATTATTGTTGTTGTTATTATTATTATTTACTAAAACATGTTTTTTAAATAAAAAAAAATTGGGGTTTGTATTACTACACACATAGATTTGAAAAAGTTGTCAAAAAACAAATATATAACAAATAAATGTTATCAAAGGCAAGATAAGTTACTTTTCTACTTAACTGGATAAGTTTTTAGTGATTTTATTCAATGTAACATGTTTATTCAGCTCGAAAAACATACAGTGTTTACCGATTGGAAAATTAAAAATGGCGCCGTGCCGTACTCTCTACTGAACACGGTAAGTTTAAATGAGTTTTTAAAAAAAAACTATACATAAATACTGTTAAAACCCCACCGAATATGTTAGCCTATGTCACGTTAACATATATTAAGGAGGTTTCTAACAGTATTTTGCATAGTTTTTTTTATTTTTAAATCATTTTTACAAACTTACCGTGTTCAACAGAGAGTCCAGCGCCATTTTTCATTCAATGAAGATTGAAGCTCTGCCGAAGTCATCATGCACTCATTAGCGAGCGTAGATAAAAAAAAAAATTACTACAACTATCACAAATGGCAGTGGTATAAGAGTTAGTCTAATTCAGCTAAACATGTTTGGAGTTGAAACTAGACTAAGTATGAACTATTCTGTAAAAGCGGCTTTATCTAAAGTCCAATAGCCATATACTCTACCTCAATGTGTGTTACCTATTGCTACTACTATTACAAAAATTAACAAAAGCTTCTCGTAAGTTTTCAGTTAGTAGAAGCTACACTAGTCTTCATATGTGCGGATTTCATTGCGAGCATAATAAAAACTTTTTAAAGAAAGTTTCACGCGTTGTAATAGTAGTATAGTATTAATAATATATATATATATATATATATATTATTTTTAAAATGTAATTATCCACTATATATATATTATTCTCTGTCGATGTGTGTGTGTGTGTGTGTGTGTGTGTGTGTGTGTGTGTGTGTGTTATATTTAAACTTCAGCAAATTAATACAGTCAGAGAAGCAGGAAACAGGTACGGAATTCCAAAGTCTAGCAGTCCTAGGGAAGAAACTATTAGAGTAGAAGGCTTTCCTGAATCTAGGACCTCATCAGCGAAAGGGTGGGCTATCTGCTGCTTATTGGGTAGGCCGGGAGTACGTTGAGGAAAAATGCAAGTACATCAAGGTACATTCCATTAAAGTACTTGTAAAAGAGGCCCAGGACTGCGACGTTTCAGCGATGAAACAGAGGTTGGAACTCATCTGATTGTTCGGGAACTATTAGGTTTGATACTCTTTTTTTTTTTGGACCATGTCTCAGAATGAGACACTAGTCTTAGATAAATAAATAGAGAGATAGAGAGGGGGGAGATAGAAAGAGAGATAGAGAGAAATATAAACATTTATAATGCAAGATTTTTAAAAAAATACATATACTTTTATCTGAACTTTCTGACCCGCTTTCGTTTTAGATGTTAGCCATATGGCTGGATTAAAGTAATGCTAGATAGAGATTGTGCAACGTTTGCTTCAATATAGACGTCTAATCCGGGCACAGTGGCATGCACACATGATTTTATTTCTCTTTTTTTTTTCTCAATTTCTTGTTTTTATCTGTAAATTTTTTTTCACTGGATATATTTGTCAGGTAGTTTTTTTACATCCCTTTTCATGAGTTTGATTTCAACTATGATTTCTCAAGTGATGGGGTCTTACTAAACTTCAAGTTTCTTTTCATGTCGTACATAAGACCTCAGTATTTAGTTACTTCCTCCTTCTCTCAGCTCAGTTTAAGCCAGCATGATTAGAATACCGACTTCAACTAGGGTTACTACTTTCTCCCTATGGTCTCAAATAACTGTCAGATTTAACTGCTCCGTATGTCCTCGTGCGTGCGTACTAACATATGATTATTTATTTTATTATTTGCATCTTTTATTTAGTTATTTATTTTTTCTGTTGGCTCTTCTTCGGTAATTACAGTGGTTAAGTAAGGTGGTCGGGTGTCGGATGGGGAATATGTTTCTGGGGTGGGTGGACGGACAGCTGGGAGATCAACATCGACGTAAGTTGCTGCATCTGATGCGAGAAACGGGAAGAAATGTCAGGAAGCCCAATGCAACGTTGGTCTAACAAACCCCGTATACAAATTGTTGAATGGCATTTCAGCTTACGCTCAAGTTTGCCTCTTCACAACGAAATTAGAAGCGAAGCAAATGCGGATACTGTTCACTTTAAATACGGTCCATTGCATGAAACAAAGTAAAAACATTCAATTTTAACTTATTAGCGACTAGTGAAGCCATCGCTCTCCGTAGGGTGATATATTATACCAGTGTACACTCTCTATTAAAAAAAAAAATGACCGAAAAAATATTTTTCTCCAATGGGGTATTTATCTAGTTATCATGTCGTATGCTACTAAAATAATCTTATAAAAATCAGTGACTTACACAAGTGATTTAATTTTTCATGCATGGATTATTATTATTATTATTATTATTATTATTATTATTATTATTAATAATAATTGTTTGTACTCACTAGGAGTTCTCACACAGGTCATCCTCAGATATTATTCACTGACCTATGGTGTTCCCTGGAGTCTAGATGACAACAAGTCTCCCCAGATTTTCTGTTACATTACACCTCTTTCGATAGTTGTTTCAATTGACTTTGCATCATTGCAATAGTTGTTTACCATTGATTTATCGCTGGTAACCATACTATTATACGATATTTCTGGCAGCAGAAATAATCTGGTGTGGTTGTCTGCTATTTGCTTTCTCGTTTCCCTCACCATTTGAAACTGGTTTCGTCCGTAGACTAGAAAAAAAAATCCGTGTTTTTCTTGCTAACTTATACGTGACGGGAAAGAAGTACGTTGTTATTTTTTTATTAGGTATTCACCACTTATTAAAAACCAAATCCTCTCGAAAATAAAGGTTCATGAGTGTCAGGTGATCACTGAGAGAACCCCATAAGGATCGTTAGTTGTGGAAATTTGGTAGAATTTGATTATTTAAAAGAATGGTCAAAACAAGAATTTGTATATATTGGACTTGAAAACGTCCATGTTTTAGTCATTTGGAAAGTATCTCCGTTATATAGAGTTTCTAAGAAAGAAACTTTATCTATGGAATTTGCAATTACTTTTGGGTACACAAAAACAGTAGGAGAAACTGTTCACAGCGGTTGTTTGAGGTGGTTGTCTGACTTGATATTTACTTTACCACTAAAATGGGTTTCGTCATGGGGCTAGACAAAAGCGCGTGTTTTACTCGTTAATTTCTGCATGGTTGGATCGAAATACATGTATTTGTTCATTTGCAGATAAATGCACTGTGCTTATTATAGAGTGGATTGTAGGCTTTTCAGATGAAAATAAAAGCAGGTGCTTTTAAGGTTATTTAAAGCCGGTAAAAACTGTCCATTCTACCCGAGCCATTGGATTGGATTAATTAAACATAAACAAAACATCGCTGGTGAAGTAAGTTCCGACAAGTCGGCGTTATACTTTTACAGGTGGCGATCTCCACTGTGAGTACCTGGTTCTAAGAATCAAACTGTGGAAACCAATGCAAAAAAAAAAAATGAAGCTGGTCAAAGACATCATAATATGCTGAGCAATTTAATTTACCTTTTCTCTTACTGAACGCACTTTTATATTTTTTCTAGTGAGAAATCACGGGTTCATACTTTTCCCATCAGTATGATAGCGAGGATATTCAGTAGGCCAATAATACACACAAAATCGATTCTGACTATCATGTAGAAAATAAAATTCTTTACGTCTGTTTATAAAGAGAGAATTAGCCTTTACTGCGTTCATATGGCTGAAAATAGCATCGGTGGTTGAAATCTAAGCTACACACAGAAACGTATTTCAAGTTGGTTGTATGTGCTGCAAGTTATATGCACAATATATGCACCCTGTTGCACAATATATGCACCCCGATGCACAATATATGAACCTCGATACACAATATATGCACCCCGATGCACAATATATTCATTCTGATGCAAAATATATGCACCATGATCCCGATGCAATTAATTTATATTTCTTACTTTCGTTCCCATATATATATATATATATATATATATATATATATATAACTGCACCGACCCTGCATTGCCCATTATCTACTACGTTTAAAATTTTTAGTAGATATTTCTATATTACAACAATAATGATTGAAAATTGGTTAAAATTTAAGTCTGATTTGTCAGACTTAATGCCATTTAGATCACACTTATAAAATCCACCTGAATATATATATATATATATATATATATATATATATATATATATATATATATATATATATATATATATATATATGCGCTGATTAACTATACGTGCCGACGGTTTCCGGAGAAGAAGGTTAGTAAACTAACACTTTACCGACAGAATTGACAGTTAATCAGTGATTAATTGTATGATATAATATATTATTATTGTCTTAATTATGTAATTGAGAACTCTGTAAGTCTTCCCTAATATTCAAGTTATTATATATATATATATATATATATATATATATAGAGAGAGAGAGAGAGAGAGAGAGAGACAGACAGACAGACAGATAGATAGATAGATAGATAGATAGAAATTACCTTCTAGACGTCATCCTATGGTGTCGTCAGCCTTTCCGCCTTACCTGCCTGTTCAAATGATAGTTAACTTTTCTAGTATACCAGGATCAAATATAAAACAATAACAATAGTATTCGGAGTCCAAATAATATGAGTCGTGTCCATGGCATCCATCGACACGACTCATACAAAGAAATGGTGCACCACTTCCTAGTGATGATCCTTCAAGTAGCAGTGCTTACGTATATACTCTACCAGAATAGCTGAATTCTTGTCCTGGGATCCGGTAAGATCAATTGACTCTACGATATGCTATAACATATTTAACAGGTTTACTAACTCAACGTTTGGGAGGTAAAGTCAAACTTCAGTTGTATGCTCGAATATCTATCTCATATAGAGATCAAGTGTTAGACACAAGTAAAGATTACCTGACTTTGAAGAAACCCAGAGTTTACACTTAAATAAAAAGAGACGGGTGTATCTCATTATATCGATATCTGCATAGGTATTGAGTTGCTTCTAAATGTTGGTCGTTTCAAACGTTTACACCTTCCAAACAGTTTATATCTATGTGTATTTCAACCAGGTTACATGCATATTCATATATAATCATATATATAATCTCACATTGAAGAGGTCCTTAGTTACTTGTAACTAGTTGACCAGAACATGCTTATAGATGTGCAGCAATATATAAATGCTTAGGTAAAACAAATAAAAATTATATAAACGTTATATGCGCGCACACACATATATATATATATATATATATATATATATATATATATATATATAGTATATTTCGGCGTATAAGACGACCCTTAAAGTTAAAAATCATCTTTAAAAAACAATATTGCATAAGATACCGGGTGTTTAAACCTCTAACTTAGATTAAACAAACATGTTTCGTGATTTAGCAATCATCTTATACAACCGATATATAAATTTCTTATAATTTGCTCCAATTTTGTACATTGTCTTCTCTGACGGTCGTCTTATACGGCGAAATATACGGTATATATATATATATATATATATATATATATATATATATATATATAGAGAGAGAGAGAGAGAGAGAGAGAGAATATATATATATCTATATAAATATATATATATATATATATATAGTACACGCACAGACATATATGTGGATATATATATGCATGTATATAAGTATATGTATATATGTGTGTGTGTGCGTGTGTGTGTGACTGTATGTATGTGTATGCACAACCTGGTCAGTTCACACCTATATTTACATCATACATATATATATATATATATATATATATATATATATATATATCATATATATCAGTTTGCTTACACCTATTTGCACCTCAGTTAATACATATGCACATACAGACACAGACACAGACACACACACACACAAACACACAAACGTATCACATCATTTCTCTCCCTATATATATATATATATATATATATATATGTATATATATATGTATGTGCATATGTATTAACTGAGGTGCAAATTGGTGTAAGCAAACTGATATATATGATATATATATATATATATATATATATATATATATATATATATATGTATGTATGATGTAAATATAGGTGTGAACTGACTAAATATAGGTGTGAACGATTACGTAAAGATATATATATATATATATATATATATACACATATATATATGTATATATATATATATATATATATATCTTTACGTAATCGTATCTATTTATATTTCGGTCAGTTGTTATTTATATTTACCTCGACGTATTTAAGTATATCTCAGTCAGTAGTCCATATCTCTCTATATATAACTACAGGATGAGAAAAATGAAATAAAAAGAAAAGAATGAGAACAGGTATGACATAATAAGAGAGAATATAATTATGAGCTAAAATTAATTCATGATAAAATTAACCTCCCTATATAAAGATGTGAGGTCATATTTAAAGTTCCAAATGTTTTGGTTTGTTGTTTGTTTGTTTGTTGTTTTTTTTACATTTTTCAGGAAGGTGAAATTGAAGTACTTTGTCTGAAGAATGTATTTAATGTAATTTAAATGAATTTCTCGTTACAAACTATATTTGTTCATGTAATGGTTTTAGCAAATAATATTTATGTATGCATTAGAATTCTATTATGGTCTGTTACAGAAATGCTGGCGTTTAAAGAGTTGCATTTTGCTTCCAGTTTAAAGTTCTATCTAGTCACTCCGAAAAAACATTTTGACTCTGACAAAGAGATAAGAGTTGCTGTTTTCTGGGTCAGAATCTATTTCATCTAACACTTAACGTTGGCAAGTTTTTTTGTTTGTTTTTGTTTTTTTACCTTTAAATAATATTTTTAGCTTCTTATATTAAGTGGCTTCATGTTTTGTCTGGAACGATATCCATAAAAAGTTTGATCTCAGCTTTATGAATGGATAAGAAACTCTTTCACGTCATATTCATTTACACCTTATCCGTGAAACCCGAGGTATGACATGTCCTATCATCCACTGACGTATAATATTGAAACCATGCAAACGTATATTTGTAATTATTTACAGATACGTCACTCTGTTCACGGTAATCGCAACAGACAGTCGCTAGTGATCAGAAAGAAATAGGTACAACTCCTGAATGCGCCAAACTAGTAAAAATGGGGTACGGAAACAGGCTTGATTGGACTAGAAAGAAAACTATGCAAATGAATGCATTTTAAACATGTAAACAAACGGTACGGATGCAAACTAGAGAAACAGAAAAGTTTCTAGGATATGAAAATATAAATGGACAGACTCATCAGAGCAAGAACACCATCTCTGTAATTGTAACATAGCGCGGACGCGCGTATGCAAATGCATGCAGAATGACGTCAACGTCAAGGGAAAAATAAAGACTTCAAAAAGGAGATAACGTTAGAGACGTGGATAACGGTCGCGATCACGTGCAACGCGTGAATGACGCTTGAAAAAACGATCACGTGAGGAACGTCACAGCCATAACGAGAACATGAGGAAATAAATGTTGCTGTGCCAAACAAAAAGCGAGTTGAAGTTCTTTCCTATTCTTCGTCTCCTTTGCGACGGAAAATACATGTTGGTTCCCGGACAACGTTACATAATGAACTGGTCCATGTTGATTGCAGTGTAATGCTGTTCCTGTACAGTTCTAGAAGGTTCACCTTCACGGGCGTTGTCTTTTCTCTTTGATGAGGGGTTAGATTATTGCTAATCTTTTGATGCGCCCTCACAGGGGAATACGATGTGCTTCTCTCCTCAGGGACGCTGCCTTCTCAATACAACTGTCTGAACCTGACATCACAGTTCTTGCAGTGGGAGAGAACTAAATGCCTCAAACCCGATAATAATTAACGGAAAGTAAATTCCTGCAATGTAGTAAACGTGCTCGTCCTAGCAGATCACTGGGTGAGTATAGTGGAAGGAAAAAAAAACTAAGTACATCATGAAGTTTGTCAGAGAGTTGAAAAAAAAAACATGACACATGAAGAAAACTGTGATACTCATTATAGTAAGAGTACAAGGGACAGTTCTGATAAGACTAATGATAAGAACATTCCAATACTTTTCTTGATTCCGATACAATTACCGATTATGTTATGAATTCCCGATTCCGACACAGTTACCCATTCCGATTTTT
>NC_136492.1:56974973-56977473 GCF_053919585.1 Euprymna scolopes | reverse complement strand
GGTAACATTTATGTGTGATATATTTTTGTTTTTGTTTTTTTGATAAATTTTTCGTTTTGTTGGCTATACTGCAAAATGCCCCATAGATCCTATATCAATAAAATTTCGGAATATAGCAATAATGTTAACGAACCGTATCAAATTTGTTGCAATATACACCGTTCAGGGTTTATTTTACGGGGCATTTACTTGGTAAAAACAAAATTAAAAAGAAGTTTCGTAAAATCTTTAAATTCTAGATTACAGAAATGTTAATGCAAATGTGTACATAAATCATTTAGATTTTGTTTTAATCGAAATTTGAAGTTTAAAAACTTGTAAATTTACAAAGAAAAAAAACCCTCACGAGTCACTTTTGTTGACATTTTTTCTCAAAGTACCTGCGTTCCCATAGCGCGTTGTACAACTTCCCCCTCTCTCACTCTGTCTACCTCTAAGAGAAACATTGCTGTGTTGTTTTGTTCGACCACGTCAAGTTACTTTTTGTAGAAAGGGAGAGAGAGAGAGAGAGAGAGAGAGAGAGAGAGAGAGAGAGAGAGAGAGAGAGAGAGAGAGAGAGAATAAACAAAGAGGAAGAGAAGGAAATCCCCATGTTTACATTTGGTATCGGTGTGTGCTAATATATAATTATATAACTATGTATACGTGTATGTGTGCGTGTATGTGATACAAAAATATATATACACATTGTGTGCATGATGTACACACACATACACACACACACACAGAGCGAAATCGACCTTTTTAAATCAGAACTGAGCCAAATCAAAACAGAAGACTTTACCCACACAAAAGGCTCAATACCATTTCAGATAGAGCGTTATAACAATAATAAATTATAAAAATAGATTATCGATAATGGAGTTATGAAGCCTGGCATAGTGGCATTGGACCAGGAAGAGAAGGAAACAACACTAATAGAAGTTAATGCCTCTAGGGGATGCTGGGGTGAACAGAACTAAGAGGAAGACTATGACAAAGTACGATGGTCCTATGTACGACATGAAAAGAAACTGGAATCTTAGAAATATCTCAGTCATTCAAGAAATTATAGGAAGAACCGAACCCATGAAAATGTATTTCCAAATCTACCTGAAGAATAAACTTTCTCCAGGAAACGGTCAGAATATTTAAACCGTCTTTCAGTTGAAATGTATGCGATAGTGGGTGAAATGTCTGACATCTTATAGGATGCCCCATTTCCAGCTAAAATAAAATTATAAAATTGTGAAAAAAAAAAAAGTAATAATAATAATAATATTAGCGCGCCGCGCCGATAGTCTCAATGCATAATAAATCTCAAATGGTCTAGCGAGATCTGCGATTTAAAAGTGAATGCATTTGTAGAGTTAACAAACGCACACACATAATTATTTGATATAAATATATATATATATATATATATATATATATATATATATATATATATATATATATATATTACTTATTATTCATTATATGTATACGTTTCATTCTTGCGAAATCTTTAGTGTGCAGATAATTGTTTAGGCGGTTGGTCGCACAATGCAAACTTTCTCGCATTCTCACAACCCGGAAAGATTGTCTCTTCGTTTCGGATAGACGAAAACTGAATTGAAAAGTAACGTTTAGAAGCAATACTTTTGCATTTGTACCGCCGTTATTTCTGTAAACCACAGGATAAAAATGCGGAGAAAAGGACTTCCTGATCTCGTATTTAATGAAATATGCATAAAATAATATTAACTACCTACACATGCCCATACACGTGCATAGGTTCTGTAGAGGGTGTGAGCCACCTGACATTTAGTTCTGCTGGAGGCGGCTATATGATGCGACACAAAGGAGTGCGTAAATATGTCCACTGGAAAATCTGCAAAACACTTAATATCCGGCGCTACAACAAGTCGCAGAAGCATATACCAGAAGAAAAAAAAAACAGTTCGAAATAAGATATACATCATCCATTATGACTATGAAATACCTACAGCTCCGTACCTAGAAAACGAAGCTGTTAAGTTGGATATAATGATATGGGACAAGGGGGAGAAAGTAGTAACCTTGGTTGAAGGAAATGTCCCTAACGATAGTAGCCGTAACATAGCTGATAGAGAGAGAGAGAGAGAGACAGACAGACAGACAGACAAAGAGAGAGTGAGGGGGTGAAGATAACGAAATATCAAGGCCTTATGTGCCGCATGAAAAGAAACTAGAATCTTAAGAAGATCTTCACCACTCTAGTAATTATAGGAAAAACTCATCTCATGTAAAGACATTCCAAAAACAACTTGTCGAAAATACCCGGTGAACCAAGTGCAAGAAAAATACAATCGCACTCAAAGGAGCGGTTAGAATCTTAAGAATATCCCTCAACTGGAGTGAATGAAATTGTGGAGCAACATCAGGCATCCGGTAGGGTATACACTTCTCTTAGAAATAAGTCTAAACTTCCCCCCCTCTCTCTCTCTCTCTCTCTCTCTCTCTCTCTCTCTCTCTCTCTCTCTCTGATATATATATATAT
>NC_136492.1:56929973-56964973 GCF_053919585.1 Euprymna scolopes | reverse complement strand
ACCCCTTAACATTTATTGTTTTGGGCTCAACTCAAGTTATTAAGTTAGATCCATGTCCAAGGAACCTATATCTAAAATTTCAAGTATTTAGACCAAAAATTGTCGGAGGAGTTTGGTAGATTTCTCAAAAGTCAAATCGTTGACATTTGACCCCTTAGTGAAATTCTGGCCGAAAACCGATCACAAAGATTTTCCCAAATCTCAGTACCCTGTATATAAAAATTTCGTTATTGCGTAGAGAAATGTACACAGAAAGACAGACAGACAGGCAAACAGACATGTTCACTTATATATATACTAGCAGACGTTAGGTTTTTTACAACTCTTGCAGGGAGGTGTCGACGTCCTAGTGTCTGGGATTCCCCAAATTGGTCACGCATTTTAGTAATAACCAGGCTCAACTACGATGATCTGACGTGATTTCTGTGTGTCAACATGATTATGCTTTATGCTTATATATATATATATATATATATATATGTATATATATATGTGTGTGTGTGTGTGTGTGTGTGTGTGTGTGTGTGTGTGTGTGTGTGATGTTTCTTTCTGATAACTTCAATATACATTTTTACATTCATCTCTTTTTCAAGTAAGCGTTTGTTTATACCTATCTCTGGTTTCATTTTATTCATTCGCGCATTCACATTTTCTCCGTGTGTGTGTGCTTGTGCGCGTGTGTGTTTGTGCGCGCGTGTGTTTGTGCGCGTGTGTGTTTGTGTGCCTATATATGCGTATCTGTTTTTGTTTGTCGGATTTTTCTTTTCTATTCTGGCAGTTTCGGTTTCCTTGGTTCCGTGTAATACTCCTTTTGTGTGTCTAGTTGTGCAAACATATTCTTATCCTACTTTATACTGTGATTGGTCGATATTATCTCGTCATTTGAGTTGATTTCTGCACTTAACGAATTTTCTGAAGGGCCGAGCTGTTTGTATAAGCTACCAGTACTTTCACGGAATGTACTCTAGCAAACTCATAGTACTTCTGCCCCTCACCTCAACATAAATAATCCCGACTAAGTCGGCAAACAGAAAAATTCTGTCTCTCCTATATAAAGATCCCTAGATGTCGGAAAGCCTTATACTTTTTTTCTTTTTTTTTAAATTTTTTTATTACATTTTCACCCCAAACAAGGCAAATTGCCACTTTGGTGTAGGGGGCTACTATCAGGGGCAACAACTACTGGGATACTATGTAGGGATTTGGGCAGCAAGATGTCGGTTCACGTTACATTTGAACTTCTGCACGTCAGTACTGTTGGGGAAGCAGGGACCTGGAATGGAATTCCAGAGTCTAGCGGTTCTGGGGAAGAAACTATTGGAGTAAAAAGATCTTTTACATCTAGGGATCTCTAAAGTGTGGGGATGGGATTTAGCAGCCTGTCGGGTTTGTCGAGGGTGCTCACGTCGTGGGGGCACAAATGATTGCAGTTCGTCAGAGCATTCACCACTTTACTTGTAGAAAAGGCAGAGGGATGCAACATTTCGTCGATGGGACAGAGGCTGAAGCTTAGATGCCAGTTCAGGGCCTATCAGGTTTGCGACTCTCTTTTGAACCTTGAATACTGTTATAGCTTCTCGATTTGAATTACTAGATTTTGGAATTCCCTTCATGTTTCCTGCTTCCCTGACTGTACTACCAAGCAGAAATGTAAATACGATTTGAACAGATATCTCGCTGCTCCTCCCTACATAGTGGCATAGTAGATATGGTCCCAAAAGTAGTCCCTTAGGCCCAAGTGGCAATATGCTTTAATTAAGGTGAATAAGAGTTTAAAAAGTGGTGTTGTGCATTGTAATGTGTCAATTTTCCCATTGATTCCAATTTCCACTAGTTTATTTTCCGTGTTTATTTTCCGTGTTTATTTTCCGTGTTTATTTTCTATGTTTATTTTCCATGTTTATTTTCCATGTTTATTTTCCATGTTTATTTTCCGTGTTTATTTTCCGTGTTTATTTTCCGTGTTTATTTTCCATGTTTATTTTCCATGTTTATTTTCCGTGTTTATTTTCCATGTTTATTTTCTATGTTTATTTTCCATGTTTATTTTCCGTGTTTATTTTCCGTGTTTATTTTCCATGTTTATTTTCCATGTTTATTTTCCATGTTTATTTTCCATGTTTATTTTCCGTGTTTATTTTCCGTGTTTATTTTCCATGTTTATTTTCCATGTTTATTTTCCATGTTTATTTTCTATGTTTATTTTCCGTGTTTATTTTCCATGTTTATTTTCCATGTTTATTTTCCATGTTTATTTTCCATGTTTATTTTCCGTGTTTATTTTCCATGTTTATTTTCCATGTTTATTTTCCATGTTTATTTTCCGTGTTTATTTTCCGTGTTTATTTTCCATGTTTATTTTCCATGTTTATTTTCCATGTTTATTTTCTATGTTTATTTTCCGTGTTTATTTTCCATGTTTATTTTCCATGTTTATTTTCCGTGTTTATTTTCCGTGTTTATTTTCCGTGTTTATTTTCCATGTTTATTTTCCATGTTTATTTTCCGTGTTTATTTTCCGTGTTTATTTTCCATGTTTATTTTCCATGTTTATTTTCCATGTTTATTTTCCATGTTTATTTTCTGGAATGTTCTAAGTTCTACAATTATTCCTATTTACTTGCCTCTCCACGAGATCGATTTTTAATGTGAGCAAAACCTAACACCCTGAAATAGGTTAGGTATGGATAGGGAAAAAAAATTTAAAATTGTCTCAGTCATATAGGATTTCTCCCCCACTGACCGGTTCGTTTCCTATAGTTTGAGATATTAACAGATAGATAAGAAAGTGTTGTGGCGGACTGTTACCTACTAATGAACTGATGTTGTGACGGACTGTTACCTACGAATGAACTGATGTTGTAACGGACTGTTACCTACGAATGAACTAATGTTGTGACGAACTGTTACCCACGAATGAACTGATATTGTAACGGACTGTTACCCACGAATGAACTGATGTTGTGACGAACTGTTACCTGCGAATTAACTGATGTTGTAACGGACTGTTACGTACGAATGAACTGATGTTGTGATGGACTGTTACCCACGAATGAACTGATGTTGTGACGGACTGTTACGTACAAATGAACTGATGTTGTGATGGACTGTTACGTACGAATGAACTGATCCATACAAAATAAACACTAGAAGATTAAATTGTATGACGGGAGTCGATAGCAGATGGATCAAGCAAGGTTGTTTTTCGACTGGACGTCGACTGAGTTTCCTAGATTTTTGGCCAAGATTTCTTCCTTGTTCCAGCCTATAAATCGTCCGAAGTATCTTACTAGTGGTAGCCCATGTGTTTAAGCCTTTTATTAGATCTCTATGACACAGTTTAGTTTCGAGGAATTTTTGAATCGTCTGAGGTATTTTCAATTTTTCTTTTATTTCTGTTGGCATCTGCTTAAAAACTCCCAAATATTTGTAGCTACCATGTTCATCTAGTACCCTCATTTCCGCTTGGTTGGGAAGTTCCATGCCGTCCGCTGCCTCCAGTTTTCCCTATCTCATGAATTGAAATAAGGACTTGATGACATTCATTCAATTATCTACTTCCATGTATAGGTCTTACACTACAGAACTATACAAGGTCGCGATTCTTTGGCACGACCAGACTCGTTTTTTTATAAGAAGCACGGCTGATTCAGCTTTGTCCTTGCAGGTAAACGTTTCCAGTCAATATTTGACTAGAGAATTGGGTTTTTACCGATCGTTCAAAGGTGGCCATACTAGGGAAGACCTACAGGATCGTTCTTGGTTATTTTGTACCCATCTAGAATTCTCACCCGTGGAAAAGCAAACTACCTACGTTTTCTGGCCTTGGTATCACATCTTATTTGACCCCCCCAAAAAAATACGTTTTAATATATAAAAATGGCTATTGTCACATACCAACACGCACTTTACTTTACAACGGCGAAGCTGATAGATTTTACAATTGAATAAATGGGATGTGACGGTGGCTAAGTCTTTAACGATCTAGACAGATAACTTAGGTGTGCCAAGTTCGAATCCAGTTAGTTCCACAAAAATACTTTTATTTAGAGACGTTGGCAACCTTCACGTGATCACTCTTGTAAGCATCCGTCGTCTTTCTAGAATGAATTCTAACTAGAAAGATATAAGGGAAACGAATGCTAACAATAGAATTATTTGATTCATGAAAAATGAAAGAATGAATGGAACGAATATTGAACTACAATAGTTAGCACTGTTCAGTTCAACTATTACATTGGCTTTGAATGATCCAACGATAAGTAGGGGAACAATTTCAGGACGACTGTGCAACAGACCGAACTGTTAATTAATACCAGTTTTAAGTGTTAGTCTTTTGGAAGTTGAAGGTTCGATCCTCAGTACGGACGATATCAAGTATGTAATTTTAGAATTACTTAAAACTTCCACCGGGTCAGGACTGAGAGAACGAGAGCAAGTTACGCACATGGAACAAATATAGAATGCCGTTCAAAAGTCCGGCAGGAAGTTTCTCAAGTTCCACAGTATGTACTTGAAGAAGGCTAGAAATTACATCTGCCGAAAATTGAGAGAATAACATCTAAGAATAGAACACAATTACAGACAATTCAAATAATATTTGCACACAATTTTACACATTTCTATTCTTTTTGAGTCTCTCAATTCCAGCTTGTTCAAAGATCTGAGCACTGATAGTGACTTGCTGGTAGCCATAATACTATTTTCTCCCTGCAAACATTTTACTCTAAAATATGTACGAGCAACATAAGATATATGAGAAGTTTTATCACACATAAGTATACAGTTTACTTTGAAACAGCGAGGCTCTCACTCGCACCATTGAAAGAATATATGGCCTAGGAAACTAGAATAGTTATAACTGTTTAGTTGATTTACTCCGTCAGTTTTTAATAATAACATTTTGAAAACAGTCAGCGATTGGTTAAATCTATGTAATTAACATAGATTTAACCAATCGCTGACTGTTTTCAAAATGAAAACGCGTCTGACACGTGTCCTATACAATAAAATACACACGATAAATAAAATCTGCATCTTGTATTATATATATATATATATATATATATATATATATGACACATAAATTAATATACGAAGATATAATTTCATGCGTAAATTTTCACTATTTACTTCAACAGTGCTCAATACATAGGTAGAGTTAGGTAGTAAGTTATGAAAATATTTATGGCAATTAAGCTACACAGAATATTCCGCGTTTCATTCTGACGAATTCTCGCGAGAATGAAACGTGGAATATTCTGTGTAGCGTAATTTCAATATATATTTTCATAGCTTACTATATATATATATATATATATATATATATATATATATATATATCTGTCTATATCTATATCTATCTATCTCTATATATATATTTATATATATATATATATATATATATGTGTGTGTGTGTGTGTGTGTGTGTGTGTGTGTGTGTGTGTGTGTGTGTGTGTCTGATAGTGGGAGGATTTCTGAAATAAGAGATCTCTTTGTACCTATTATGAAATATCATGAAGCAAAATGAAAATATCGATAGGATTAAATATGTAATCGATGAAATGAAATTAAATATTGATATTTTTTTAAAAAGAGAAAAAAAAAACCTGGCTTGACATTATGCATAAGATGAAGAAAATTCCAATGTTGACAGTCTTAAAACAAAAATAACAGTAATGGTTTATTCATTAATTTATTTAAATTTACTATATTTATTTTGTTTCTGTTGTATTGAATTGAGGATACCCGGTGTTGTTAAGGGCAACTATTTCAAATGTCTGTAAGTTTACAGATTAGGAGGGGGGTATTAATTATTAAAAGAAATTGAAATTCTGGAGAATTATGTATAAATTTGTGTCTAATACATAGAGTGTTTGTATTGCACAGATGTTTATTTGAAACTCCGCCCCATTTTTATGTTTCCTTACAAAGATCAAAATCAAGATATTATTATAATATCGTTTATGTATATAATATTTATTCCAATTTGTCATAGAAATGTCTTACACGTGTTTTCTTCTAGACTAACAGCGGTCATAAAATACGCTTACATATATTTTAATTCAGGCAAATTTCGTTTTTATTATTACAGAGCCAATTCTATATTGAATATCATATAGTACGAATTTGAAAAGTTTTTAACAAATGACTTGAGCGCCATCAGTTAGAATCGAAACCAAAATATTTAGCGCTCTCGACGCGTTCCCTACCGTTTGAGTTATCGACAGATAGATAAGAAAATGTTGTGGCTGACTTCCTGTGTTACCTATAAATGAACTGATATATATACAATAAACACCGAAAGGCAAAGTCGTTTGGCGGGAATTGATATCCGGTGGACTAACCAAGGTTTTTCTTCGACTCAGCGTCTCCTGACTTTCCTGGTCTTCTGGTCAAGATGGCGCAGTTCTTTTTTAGTCAAACCTATAAACGGTCCGGATTGCCTTACTAGGTAAACTGCCGGTGTGTTTATGGCTTTTTTTTAATTAGGTTTCTACTATATAGTTTATTTTCGAGTTTTCTTGTCTGTCTTGTCCTATTTTTTCTTTCATTTCTGTTGGTTTGATGGTGCCTGCGTCAAGAACTCCCAAATATTTGTAACTACCATGTTCATCTAGTAATCATATCTTTGTTTGGTTGAGTAGTTCCATGTCTTCCGTTTCTTCTAGTTTTCTTATTCTCATGAGCATCAATGCACACTTTTCCAAACCGAATTCCATTCGGATACCCTGGCTAAAAAATACGGTTGTGTTTATTAGGGTTTCTAGTTCCTTCTTCGATTTTGTACCGTTCCAGGTCATCCGTGTACATTAAGTGGTTCAATCTTTCATTTATATTAGTGAACTTGCATTCGGTTTGGTACTTTCTTAGTATATTGCTAACGGACATCATGTCTATGATGCATAGTAGTTCTGATAGGGAATCCCCTTGACAGATACATCTTTGCACTTTAATCTCAGTTATGTATTGCCCATCAATTGTCAGTTTAGTTCTTTATGTTCTTATTCCATTTTCAATCTTGCCCGGTATTTTTTTCTATTACTCATACTTGAGGCATTCTGTTGTGTATTATAATCGATCCATTCCATAGCTATGTTCTTTTTAAATACTTTTTACCTCCTTCTAAATCTTTTGGTCTGTATATAGTAGGTAATATTCCTCGAGATGGTAATTTTTCTTATTATTATTATTGGCTCACAATGAGCTTTCACACAGGCCATAAAGGATGTCTCCTTGAAAACAACCTGTCGTGTTTCCTGGAAGCTGGGTGACAAGAAATCTCCCAAGTTTTCCAGTACTCTCTACCTTTCGATATCATTTGCAAATGAATTTGAATTATCTCAACAGCCGCTTATCATTGACTTCTCGCTGGCAGCGGCCATTGATCTCCACTAGAATTTGAATGGCAATAAGCCTCCCTAAGGCCCCAGATATCGTCACACTTTTCCAGCGGGTGTCTGGTCAGTTCCCTCTCCTCGGTCTTTCCATCCTCCTTGATCCTTCTCTGCAATTTGGCTTCATTCTTTTTTTCTTTTTTTTTTGTGATTGGGTAATGGGAGGGGATGGGTGATGAGTTAGAGAAGTTATGGATATGCATCTTCAATGTTCTTGGTTCCATGTAACGCTCCTTCATGTTTTGGGTTAGGGTTATGTTTTGTCTCTGCAGTAGCTTGTGTAGTCCGTGCATGGTGCTTATGTGTATTAGTTTCCGCATTCAAGGGTTTTCAGCTGTTTTCATTATTGTAATTCGTTGTATCTTTCTAGCCATTCCTTTGATTCCAATTTCTCCCATTCTTTTTTAAAACTTTTTCGGAATTGTTCCTAGTGCTCCTACTATTATCTTGATTTTTTTATCATCCCTTTCAGCTCTCTGGCCAGCTCGGTATATTTACTCGTTTCTCCTTTTCTTTGATATTTATCCTGTAGTCAGCTGGAACAGCAAAGTCTACGATTTGGCAGGACTTTTCTTTCTTGCTGATTATTACGACATCCGGTCTTCTTGCTTGGATGGGTTTATCCGTTTGTATGTCCATGTCCCATAGAATTTTGTGATTCTCTTTTTCACTGACTGTTGTTGGCTTACACTTATACCATTTGTCCGTGCGTTCGAGATGCAGTTGTTTGCACAATTCCCAGTGTACTGCCGTCCTTTCTTGGTCGTGCCTGTTCTTGTATTCATCTTGAGCTAGGTTGCTACATTCACTTACTATATAGTTTATCATTTCGTCTCTTTGTCCACAGAGTCTGCATTTGCTGTTTTCTTGTGTTTTGTCGATCTTTGCTTTGATGTGGTTGGTTCTTATCGAGTTATCTTGTGCTGCCGTTATTAAGGATTCAGTTTCTCGGTTTTCGTGTCCTTTTTGTATCCATATCAAAGTGTTTTCATTATTCACATCTTTGTCATTCTTATGAATCTTCCGTGTAGTTGTTTCATGTCTTATCCTTTGTCTCTGTGTTGTTAATCTTTTCAGTATCTCTCATTGCTATAATTATCCTTTTAGTATTCTGCATTATGTATTTTTCTAGTTCTAGTTTTGTGTCATTCACACAGTCTTCTATACTAACCAATACTCTCTCACCGTCTTTCCTTTTCACGTAGAGTTGGTCAGCATCGTCCTTTGGGTGTAGTGCATTGTACATGGTCATAGGTTCCCTGGTCTTCTGATCGAGCTGTCTCTGTTCTTCTTTAGTCCACCTTATGAACGGTCCAGAGTATTTTACTAGTGATACTGCCCATGTGATTACACATTATATTAGGTTTCTACTATATAATTTAGTTTCCAGAAGTTTTCTTGTTCGCCTGGGTATTCCTCTCCAATATCTTTCATTTCGGTGGCTTTGATGGTGTCTGCTTCCAGAACTCCTAGGTATTTATAAGTATCTTGTTCCCATAGTTTCCTCATCTCCGTTTGGTTTAGTAGTTCTATGCCTTCTGTTGTTCCCATGCCAAATTCCATTTGGATTTTCTGGCTGAAGATCCTGGTACTGTTTATTAGAGTCTCTAGTTCATTTCCAATCCTTGCGAAAAGTTTCAGATTATTATTATTATTATTATTATTATTATTATTATTATTATTATTATTATTATGTATTATTATTATTATCATCATCATCATCACCATCATCATCATCATCATCATTATTATTATTATCATCATCATCATCATCATCATCATCATCATTATTATTATTATTATTATTATTATTATTATTATTATTATTATTATTATTATTATTGGGGTTGCATTTTTCGGGAAGGGAACTAAAACTTATATATAAACATGTATTTGTATGTTTATGGATTGGAGGGGATTTCTTTTAACTACAAAGTTTTGATCTTAAATTTCTTTTAATAAATAACGAATTTAATTTTAGTATCATTGTTAATTAGGAGTATTATATTTATGCAATATTTTTTAAGCTTTCTTACCACCAATAGCAATGGCCAAGAGCACATTGCCTGAAAGTACTTCTTTTAAACTCCTCGGCCTAACGTTTACAGGGAATATGAACTGGAATAGATACATTGAGAGCATTGCCAAGGCTGCTGCAAGGAAGGTTGGCTCCCTCTACCGTGCTAGAAAACTACTTACGCCTGCCAGTATCCTATACCTCTATAAGGCAACCATTCGCCCATGTATGGAGTACTGTTGTCACATCTGGGCTGGTGCATCTGCTGCTTGTCTCTCGCTCCTGGACAGGGTTCAAAAAAGAGTCGCCAACCTGATAGGTCCTGAACTGTCATCTAGGCTTCAACCTCTGTCCCATCGACGAGATGTTGCATCCCTCTGCCTGTTCTACAAATACTTTAATGGTGAATGCTCTGACGAACTGCAAACACTTGTACCTCCCCGTCGTAACTACCCCCGACAAACCCGACAAGCTACTAAGTCTCATCCCTTTACAGTGGAGATCCCTAGGTGCAAGAAAGCCTTTTACTCCAATAGTTTCTTCCCCAGAACTGCGGGTCTTTGGAACTCCCTTCCGGGATTCTGCTTTCCCAAATGCAATGATATGCAGAAGTTCAAGTGTAATGTTAACAAACATCTTTCTACTCTTCTCCCTTCATAATGACCCCGCTAATTAATTCCCTAATAGTAGCCCCCTGCTTCAAAGTGGCACTGTGCCTTGTTTGGGGTGAAAATTGAATAAAAAAAAAATAATAAAAATATAAAGTTCGGTTGTCTATGAATGCAATAGTGTAGGCAAATATAGTTTGATTGTATAATCTTGAATATTATTATTATTTGTAGTATCATTTTTAATTTCGGATCATTAATTTTATTTGTTCATCAACAATATTATTAGGGAATTCATTATTAATAACGATTTGGTTTTATATTTGTAACTCAAAAATCTTTTCTTTTTTTTTTTCACTCATTTGTCATGGTTAGAATTTTTTACGGTTTAGTACGCTTTAAACAATGGCTATTTTGTAGTAAAAGAAGTATTCGTTTTTGTGGTTATAGGCAGTGAAGTTAGTGCTTCCTAACTTCCGACGTGGCTGCTACCAGAAGCGGTGACAAGTCAAATGAGTTCCTTCGTTTTTTTCTCTCACCTCTATATCTTCCCTGTGCATGTATTCTTTTTTTATTACGTTTTTCCGATCTTTCTTTTTATATTTAGTAATCAGTGAAAAGTGTTTTTCGGTGTTATTTTAATTAAGAATTATTGAAATTAGCCTTATTTTTTAACAGAATCATCGCATGCACTTTTTGTGTTCTGTTGTTTTGGGTTTTTTTAAGATAATTATTGAAAACGCTTTTTAAAATCTTTTAAAGCTATTTAGGGATATTATATTGGATAAGTTTTATTGTGCTGCTCGAAATGAAGTCATAAAACGTTATTTCAGTGGATCAAATTTCGATTGCAATAATTTTATTTGTTAATTTGATTTGATTTTTATGCTTACTTAAACATATATTTTTATACATTAAAATACATGCTTACTTAAACATATATTTTGATTTCATTTTTATGCTTACTTAAACATATATTTTTATACAAATTCAAAAATAAATATTTTATTTTTAAAAGTAAACAACGTATTTTTTATAATTTCATAAACATATTTCTTATAAAATCTTAAATATAATAAAAACTTATACCGTATATTTCAATGTATAAAACAGTGCTTAAATCATCTTTAAAAACCAATATTTCATAAGATACCAGGTGTTGCAATCTCTAACCTAGGCTAAACAAAATATGGTTTGGTGATTTAGCAGTCGTCTTATGTAACTTATATATGATAAATTTATTAAAATTTGCTCGAAATTTGTACCTCGTCCTATCTGACGGTTTCCTTATACGCCGAAAAATATGTTGTTTTTTTTACTTTTGTTATTAAAAGTGCCAATGAAGACTAATTTATCCATATGATTTTGTTAATGTTTATTGAATATTTTTCAATAATGTCCTTTTCTATATTTTATTCCAAGAAATCGCTTCACAATAGAAATATTGAAGGACAATAAAATTGAAAGAGCCGATTTGCCTTGTCTCCGCTTCCGGTAGCAGCCACGCCGAAAGTTAGGAAGTACATTAGCTGACTATAACCGCTTTTGTAATTTACAATTTCTGCTGATTGTCTTTTTATAAATAGTGTTAAACACACTATTAAAGTAAGAAAATGAAGAACGGGATTTTATTATTTAAGTTTTATTCTACAGTGAATTTAAAAACAAAGTTTTTTTTTATGTTTTAAGATCTTGTTGTTTGTGCATCTGTTTATTAATCTAATCAAAAATATTAATACCATCGACATGGCGTACGTAAATGGAGAGTTTTGTAACTATCAAATATTTTGTTTTCTATGTTTGCCATGTAAAATTCGCTAAAAGTTAACACGAGAACTAAACTCATTTAAACTCCGTAAAGTTGAGTGGAAACGTCTCTTAAAGTCATAAAATGTTACTTCGTCAAATTAACAGCAACAGTTTAGTATTTTTTAATTGATATCAAGTGAATGATGAGACGAGTTACTGTATATATTATTAATAATTACATTAACTGCTTTTTTTACTAGTGCAATTATGAATAAGACTTCTACGTTAAGAGAATCATTGATTTTATTGTCCTATTGTTTAGTTTGTAGGTTTTGTAATAATTATTTCGTTAAAGTCATAATGACTAGGTAGATACAGGCGAATAAGTCGGTTTAGGTCTTTTGTTGAAGAATATATTGCGAATAGTAATTTGAATTTGAGATATGGTAGATCGGAAATGGGGAATTCGATTTATGTGTCTTAACTTTTTCGAATAAATAACTAAGTTTTAATTTCTCAATTTTTGGGGTGTGGGGAGTTGGCAATTTTTCGGGGTGTGGGGATTTGTCAATTTTTGGGGTGTGGGGAGTTGTCAATTTTCGGGGTGTGGGGAGTTGTCAATTTTAGGGATGTAGCAGTTGTCAATTTTTGGGATGTGGCAGTTGTCAATTTTTGGGGTGTGGGGAGTTGTCAATTTTTGGGGTGTGGGGAATTGTCAATTTTAGGGATGTAGCAGTTGTTAATTTTTGGGATGTGGCAGTTGTCAATTTTTGGGGTGTGGGGAATTGTCAATTTTAGGGATGTGGGGAGTTGTCAATTTTTGGGATGTGGAGAGTTGTCAATTTTCGGGGGTGTGCGGAGTTGTCAATTTTTAGAGTGTGGGGAGTTGTCAACTTTTGAGGTGTGCGGAGTTGTCAATTTTTAGAGTGTGGAGAGTTGTCAACTTTTAGGGGTGTGGGGAATTGTCAATTTGTGTCTTTAATGTATTAGTAGGATTATTGTTGATTAACTTTTACATTCTGTGTTGTCATCAGTTATCGTATATAGTTTCATGTGCTACTACAAATATTTGTCCGCGTTTTTTTTTATAATGATTTTATAATGGTTGTGAAGTTCATTAATGACTTTATGAGATTGAGAGTAGAATTGAATTGGATTGATGCATTTTATTATGCCGATTTTTATAGCTTCTACGTTTACGAGATCACGTAAACCGGAATGTGTTAAATCTTATTTTATGTTTCTATTCTAGTCCAATAATTCTACTATATATATATATATATATATATATATATACATATATATATATATAAATATATATATATATATATATATATATATATATATATATATATATATATAGTGATAAAATCGCAAAGAAACAAAAGCAACAAGAAAGAATAACTTGATATTTGTATTTTTTCATATATTACAATTGTTTCGACATAAATTAGACAATTTTAAATTTTATATGATTTAGAAATTTTCATATTTACATCTCATACGATATTATTGAAAAAGAACACAAAATTCGTACGTATATTGACATATTTTTCTTTTCATTAAAAACTACATCGGACGGTGAATTACCACCCCTCGTGTTTTAACATGTCCACCATCTTTTAATATATATATATATATATATATATATACATATATATATATACATATATATATATATATATATATATATATATATATATATATATATATATATATATACAAAGAGATAGAGCGAGATAGAGAGAGAGATGGGTGAAAGAGGGAGAGAGAGTCTTGGAAGTTTTACAGCTTTTAAAACTATATGAAAAAAAAGGAAAAATTAGTGAAATTTGAGTCCCAAGTCCTTTATTGGAAAATACTTTTACTTGTAGGTCAATGTATCCCTTGAAATCAATGCATCTGTTTGCTTTTAAGAATTTACGTTAGTCTTAACATTACTGTAGGGATTATCGGTTGTATATCATAAAACACTGTTTCTGTGATTTAAAATACAAAACAATATTTCATCTCATGGCTCTACATGAGTATTGATCAAACACTACCTCCATAAAAATAAAAACCAAACATTACGAATATATATATATATATATATATATATATATATATATATATATATATGCATATATTAGTCCTCGCGCGAAAAAGCGGGATACAAAATGTTTTAAATAATAATAATAATAGAATAACAATAACAAAGACTACCTTGGACTTATTTTACGTAATATACATTTTGTTGCAATTTAAAAACATTATGTTTTATCTAGCAATTAATGATATAGATATAAAATCTTCAATGATTTTTTTAAAATAGTGCAACAGAATGTACATTACATAAAATAAATCCAAGATAATTCTTTGATTCAATTTGAATAAAATTTTTATACCTTACTTTGTAAGATTTATAAAAGTTCAATTTGAAGGTAAATAAATTTCAAATTGAATCTTGTACCTTTATTTTTAAAGCCTATAGTAAAAAAAAAATTGTTTAACAATTTTCATGCCTTGGATGAAATGCTTTTCTAACTTGTATATGTATGTATGTATGTATGCATATATGTATGTATGTATGTATGTGTGCGTTTATATGTGTGTATTAGGCAAAGTTTGTCTTAATTTCAACTTTTATTGGTAGGGTGGCGGATGAGTGTGTGTAAAAATGGAAAGAATGTCGGGTTATGTTGCCATCAAGACTTCAGTTGGAATACTGAGGAAGCTTATTGTCACTCAGATTCATGGAAAATTTATTGCCCCTTATCACAGATATTGGAAAGCCAAAGGAAATTAGAAGATGAAGATGAAGCAGATAGAAGAAAAAGAAAAAGATGAAGGAAAGGCAGAAGATGAAGAAAAGGGCGAATATGAAGATGCAGAAAAGAAAGACGAAATTTTTCTCCTTCTACTGGTGCGAAAGTGAAAGTGTTTTATGTTATTCACACATAGACAAATTACAGAGACGTACGCAATTATAAAGGGGCATACACACACGCACACAAACATTTTAATTTGAAAAGTTTGATATACTTGTAATCGTACGCATTCTTTTAAATACAGTCAACCTGCTTTCTTTTGCCACAAGAATAATTAAATAAGAATACAAAAAAATTTTTAAAAGCATACTAATAATTTTTGCATATATGCACATACACTTTCACATACATGCACTCAGATGCATGTACATATGCACATACGCACAAGTCCGAATTTAATTGTGATGTAGCTTCGAACAAACGTTTTGTAACTTGTCTTCCGGTAAATATCATATATCTTATGGCCATTTACAATTTACTACACCCAAAGGATTTTGTCATAGAGATGCTCATCTCAACGCACATAACTATGCACACACACACACACACACACACACACACACACACACACACATACACACACATCTTTACTAAAAGGTTTGTGCTGGGCCGGGGCGTTCAAGAGAGTTGTGGTCAATCGCGTTCTGATGAAAATTATACGCCAATGGGAAAACAACAGCAGCAACAACCACAAGACCTATAATAATAAGGAGGCGGATATTTAAAAACAAACAAAATTCAAAAGAAGAAGAACTATTTAAAAGGAAGATAACGAGATTGGAGAAGAAAAGGAAGAAAAAAGAAAGAAAGAAATTCTAGACTAATTCTAAAATTAAATAGATGAAGAAGAAAAGAATAGTTTTATAAGGAGACGGAATAGAAAATAATAATAATAATTTTCGAATAAGAAGATAAGGAGGAAAATAACAAGTACAAGAAAAGTAAAAGAATCCTATAAGAATCCGGAGAAGAAGAAGAAGAAGAAGAAGAAGAAGAAGAAGAAGAAGAAGAAGAAGAAGTTGCGTCCATAAAAGCAGAGCTGTAGCACAAACAGTGAAAATGACCGTGAATAGTGAGAGGTATGGAAACACCAAGGAAGAAAATGACCAACGAGACCACAATTGGAAAAGTCTGTCCGGGCTTATTGTTACTCAAATTTCAGAGAAAGTATGCAGCCGTACGCAGTAAGAATTCGATGGTAAACGGTTGTTGTTGTTGTTGTTGTTGTTGTTGTTGTTGTTGTTGTTGTTGTTGTTGTTGTTGTTGTTGTTGTTGTTGTTGTTGTTGTTGTTGTTGTTGTTGTTGTTGTTGTTGTTGTTGTTGTTGTTGTTGTTGTTGTTGTTGTTGTTGTTGTTGTTGTTGTTGTTGTTGTTGTTGTTGTTGTTGTTGTTGTTGTTGTTGTTGTTGTTGTTGTTGTTGTTGTTGTTGTTGTTGTTGTTGTTGTTGTTGTTGTTGTTGTTGTTGTTGTTGTTGTTGTTGTTGTTGTTGTTGTTGTTGTTGTTGTTGTTGTTGTTGTTGTTGTTGTTGTTGTTGTTGTTGTTGTTGTTGTTGTTGTTGTTGTTGTTGTTGTTGTTGTTGTTGTTGTTGTTAGAATGCATACGGTGTTGAAATGATGAACCGAAAAAGAAAACAAAGATAAAAAAAAAGTGAAAGTGCTGGGCTGGGGTGGTGTGTTCTCACTGAGACTCCAAGAAACATAACTTATCGTTGCTATGAAGTGAGCATTGTAACCATTCGTGTGAGAACTCACACTGAGTAATTTTTTTTTTAATGATGATGATGATGATGATGATGATGATGATGGTGATGATGATGCCGACGACCATGATGATGGGGAACGGATATAATTATGCATTTGGATTTGTTGGCCAGATTATCATATATATATATATATATATATATATATATATATATATATATATATATATATGTATGTATGTATGTATGTATATATCTGTATGTATGTGTGTGTGTGTGTCTATATATTTTTTCTTTTCTAGTGGCGACTTCATTATCTATTCATTTTATTGATAATATCTATTTATTTATTTATTTTATTCCTCGCTTTATTTATTTGTTCATTTGTTTCTCGTTTTTAAATTGTTTATTTGTTTATTTATTTACATATAAGATATGTGACTATTTGATCAAATTAACAGTCAGTGAGCAAATATACAGGATTATTTATATGACTTAAATAAAGTTGGTATATTGGGAGTTATATTTTCCACTCTACCGCGGTGTCTGAAGTAATTACACAAAGTTTTAGGCAGAGGTCTCTGGAAAAATGATGGGATTCTTCTAGCGCTCCAGTAGATATCTCACTCCTGATACAATTCTCTATCTATATAAAAGCTAGGTACGGCCAGCGATGGAGTACTGTTGCCACATCTGGGCAGAAGCTGCTAGAAGCAGCTTATCGTGTCTTGACAGAGTTCAAAATAGACTTCATAGCTTAGTGAGGGATGCTCTGTCCTCTTCCCTGCAACCTCTTTCCTACAAAAGAGATGATGCGACCCTGTCTCTGCTTTATCGTTATCCCCATGGCAAGTGCTCAGCTGAGCTTCAATCTATGGTCTCCCCTCACCAAACTTTCACGGAAAACACTCATCTGACTATAACCAATATCAACAATTTCCCATACTCTTTATTTGTGCCTAAACCTAAATGTAGATTCCACAAACAAAGCTTCTTTCTTAGAACTGCACGCCTGTGGAACTCTTCCGATTGCCTGCTTTCCAGCTGACTGCAATCTGATTGTCTTCAAGTCCAACGTAAACAAGTTATTGATGAACCGTCCTCCTAAGTAATCAAATTTAAAAAATTCCCACTACTTATGTTTACTACGCTATAATCACATTGACTAATGTATACCCGTTAACCTTTATCCTCCAGTGGCCTCCGGGCCTTGATAAGTCGTGATTCCTGTGTAAAAAAAAAAGCGTGATGTTGGAGAAGAAGATCTGGTAGTAGAGGTCCAAGTTGGAATTTAGGGTCGTTGGTTTCAACTCACCTCTGTCATTTTAAAATGTTTTTAAACCGTGGTTTTTTTTTATCTTAAAACAAATCGAACTTAAATTTTATTTTTTATTTTTATTTTGTTTTTTTTTTTATTTTATTGCGGACTGTTATCCTCATCTTTTTCTTAGTTGTTTTAGGTTGAACTTTTTTGGTCTTATAAATTCATGTTTGCTCATTATCTGATCTTTAATAGTTGGGTCCGTACCGAATGGTACATATATTATTTAATTGGAATTATTGAGGTGAGTATTATTAGGATTAAAATTAATAAATAATACTCATCCCAATAATTCCAATTAAATAATATATATAAACTTTTATTACTTCTGATATTAACAATCATGGCCCGTCTAGGAGAGACGCCCAAAAATCAATGCCTCCTATATTATATTCGGCCCGAATGGATCAGATAAATTTGAAAACTACATTGTTATGATGACTAAACTTATGCATTCATGACCTGAAAGTTTAATCTCTTTTTTTACAGATATTCACAGTGTAAGACTCTAAGAAACCGTCCTTGTCATGTGCGTGTATTATAAGCGAAGATGTGTTATTGAATTCCTGGCAAAAGTGCATTGAGAATGGTGGTTATTATGTAGAAAAATAAATTCTAGAGCATAAAAGGTTGCCCCATTTTAATGGTAATACTTCGTAGCTCTTCAATTTTTGGGTTAGAAATGGTGGCTTTACATTTAGAACGACTCTCGTATAACAAAACGCACCCTGGACGCCCGATGCACAGCCAACATTTATTGCTGGCAAAAATACATTGAGAAGTGTAGTGACTATGTAAAAGTATTATTTCTTGAGCACTAAAGTTTGTTCGTTTTAATTGTACCTCTTCAACTTTTGGAGTTAAGAAAAAAGGCTTTACTTTTGGGACGACCCTGGTATATCAACAATCGTTCCAGACAAGGCACTGATTCGAGCAAATGTAACTCTGATTTAACTTATTAAGAAAGTGTATCAATCATATTAGCTAGCTGATCCCTATTACAATTTGATATTAAATTGTGGACGAAGAAGGACTTGTCTAATAATTTTACATTAGTATGAGTCACCGATTTAGGAGAAATATACCTATAAAATGAGCGTAAATATTGATATTAAAATATCCAAGGAGAATTATACTGAAACGACGCCATCTTTGTCTCCAAAGATAGAGGTAGGATTTATGAGAAAACCATTAAGAATGCGTGTGCATTTTATTTAATTTTGGCTACTTTAACACTATTAACTTGGAGAAAAAGCTATCTAGCTTGATTTAACTGTTGAATAATCTATCATAAACCTAATCTGGTAGTATTTTATGTTTATAAATATTATGACTATTCCAAACCAATAGTTATATCTATAACCCTTTCAATTTTGAATAGAATCTTAAAACTTTCTGCTAAGGTCAAAACTGTCCTTTTTATCTCCTCTTTACTTAATTTTGATAAATAACGTATAAATAAAATTTCTCTACCAACTGTAAAACCAAAACAAGTATAATCACACATAACCTAATATATAAAACGCACTATGACTGTCTGTGTATCTGTTTGTCAATACCAATGTCAATTTTTTTTTCAAAGCGGATCTCCTCCGAGATGAAAAGTCGCAACGCGGCACAAGGATGGTCAAATGACTGCATTTTTGTGAACTATTCTTTTCTGTTTATTAGCAGGCAAAAATAGCTGCTAATGGGACACAATTGAAAGAAAATTAAACTTTTCAGATTTAATGCCTTGAACGCATGCTCAAATATATACATTTTACCTATTTCTTATCCATATGACGTTAGTTCAAACAATAACGTCTAGGTCAGAGCGTTAGAAATGTTGGTTTCGATACCAGCTGATGGCATCCAAATCATATATGAATATATATATATATATATATATATATATATATATATATATATATATATATATATATATATATAGTAAGTTATAAAATATATATGGCGATTAAGCTTAAGCTACACTGAATATTCGGCGTTTCATCCACTCTAGGATTCCTCAAGCTTATGCGCATGGGCCTGAGGAATCCTAGAGTGGATGAAACGCCGAATATTCAGTGTAGCTTAATCGCCATATATATTTTATAAATTACTAACTAGCTCTACCTACGTATTGAGCATTCTGAAGTAAATACTTAAAGTTTACGCATAAATCTATACTTTTGTATATTAATTTTATGTGAGTAAATGAAGTAGTTATATATATATATATATATATATGTATATATATATATATAATTTAAAGGAGATTAGAATAATAGTCTAAAGAGCTAAGTGTATTTTAATGTAATAGTGAAATTACTAGTTTAATTAAAATACAGGAAATGTTCGTTGTAATTTAGATATATAATAAGCTTGATATATAATAATTACTTAATATTAAATTTTTAAATTATAAATCACATTACTTAATATATATATATATATATATATATATATATATATATATATATATATATATACCAACCACAGAATTCGCGCATAAGCCTGAAGAATCCTAGAGTGGATGAAACGCGGAATATTCAGTGTAGCTTAATCGCCATATATATTTTATAACTTACTAAATAGCTCTACTTACGTATTGAGCACTTTTGAAGTAAATACTTAAAGTTTACGCATAAATCTATGCTTTCGTACATTAATTTTATGTGAGTAAATTAAGTAGTTATACTTAGCTCCTGAAACAGTTGAGCACTCTCAAAAGAATTTATTTCACCACATTAAAAATATATATGGGAAGAGTTAATTTCGAAACATCGCTAAAAAACATCCCCACACCTAGCAAACATAGCTATATTATTAAATTAATCCAAAAAAAAAACAGGTGAACTAATACGCCGAATGCGATAGCGAGCAAATTTCTTCCTTAAAAAGGAAAACGTAAACAAAAAATAATCCTATGGTTTTAAAACCCTTACAAATGCGAAAACAGTAGACCTTTTGATGAACTTTGAAAATGACCTTTTAAATGTAATTAAAAACTTAGAATTCCACAATCAACCTAAAAATTTCCAACGGAAACTACACAAAATCGTTAGAAATATAAACAACTCTAATAAAATCTTTGTAAAAGCAGATAAAACTAGAAACTTTTATAAAATAGATAAACAAGGATATAACAAACTAATCACAGAAAACATTACAAAAAACTACAAAAAAACTAGACACAAATGAATGCGACTACATAGATATAATAAATACTGAAAGTAAACAAATTACCGATAAATTAAACATTAGCGATAAAGTTGGAAATTTGAAACCTAGAGAGGCAGACATTCTGCTTAAAGACCACAAGTGGGACTTTAATAATAATCCCAGCACCCGCTTGATAAACCCAACTAAACCATAAATAGGTAAAATTAGCAGAACACTACTTCCTAGAGTAAACAAACAAATCAAACAAAACCTAGAATTAAAGCAGTGGGCAAATACTGCCGAAACAATCACCTGGTTTAAAAATGTAGAAAACAAAGATAAATTTACGTTTATACAGTTTGACATCATAGACTTTTATCCCTCGATATGCGAAGAACTTTTTAACATTGCCTTAGAATTTGCCGAGGCATACACTGATATATCCTCGGAAGAAATCAACATCATTAAAAAAATGTAGAAAATCAGTTCTAATAAATAACAATAACCAATGGATAAAAACTAAAATAAAAAATTCGTTTGATTTGGCGATGGGTGCCAGGGACTCTGCAGAGGCATCAGATCGTGGATTATTCTTTTTATATACCTTCACAAGCATATTTGATACTACGGATATCGGCCTATATAGAGATGACGGACTAGCTATAATAAAACCTCCAACAAAGTCAAGGGAGATAACTTTAAGAAAATCAGACACAAGGAAATGAAAAATTTAGGCAGACGTATCAGCTAACATAAAAATAACAAACTTCTTGGACGTCACGTTAAATTTAGATAAAAATACATATGAACCCTACTTAAAAGATAACGCTACTCCAATATACGTAAACCCTAAGCCCAATCACCCACCATCAATTATAAAACAGATTCCTAACTCGATCGTAAGTAGGCTCAGTAATAACTCAAGCGATGAAAATGCATTTAACAGGTCAACCAATATCTATGAAACATCCCTAAAAAATAGTGGATACAAAAATATCGATATCAAATATAAGCAACAAAACACCAATAACTATAATAAAATTAAAAATAGAAGAAAAAGAACTATAATTTGGTATACGGCTCTATACAATCAAATGTTAAAAATAAAACTTGCCAAGAAATTTCTAGATCTTATTGAAAAACACTTTCCCGCAACCAACCCCTTACACAAAACTTTCAATAAAAATACCTAAATAAAGTTATACTACAGTTCTGCGACGATTTAGAGATGATAATTAAAGCACATAATAACAAAATATTAAATAAAAACAATATAAACAACAACAAAATAAACAATAAAAAAGTAGACACCATGACAAAAAAAACTAACACTAGCCGAAATAATAATAATAATAATAATAATAATAATAATAATAATAATAATAATAATAATAATAATAAACCAACCGCGGACAACAACAACCGTACTAGAAATAAAAATACTAATAACGAACAAGATAAATGCAACTGTAGACACCGCACACGTTGCCCACTTCAAAATAAATGTCTAACCAAAAGCGTAGTTTACCAGGCCACAATATTTGCGAAAGAAACGCCGAATAACAAGGAATATTATGTAGGTATGACTTCCTTAGATTTCAAAACTCGGTACTATGACCACAAAAGTACATTCAACAAAAAAAAACACCGTATGAAAACAACACTAGCGAATAAATACTGGAAACTCAAGGAAAACGGACATTTGCTGGTAGTCGAATGGAAAATAATGAGACAAGCTACCACGTGTAGGGACATAGACGACCCATGTAGATTATGCCTCATGAAAAATTTGCTATCCTGTACTTTAAAGAACCCCAACATCTATTAAACTGTAGAAGAGAAATAGCAAGCAACTGTGTTCACAAGATAAAATTTAGTCTAGGATAGCGATGCAAAATAGCTTTAAAACTAACAAAAACAATAGAAAATAAACAAATAAATTAAATAAACATGAATATACATAAACGACCACACATATATGTATGTATATATATGTATATATATATGTCGATATATGTGTGTACACATATATATATTTATGTATAAACTAACATTAATAAAGAAAACACTAACCTAGATTTAAAACAGATTAAGAAACTAAATATCCAGGCCATATAGAGCACACACAAAAGAACAGGTCAACCAGAGGTCAAATAGGCCTTTGTCTGATAAATGCATGCTCATTGGATATTAGGAAGGGCGCGGTGGATACTAGAAAGCTGATTGGCTAACTAAAATTTCAATAGAAGATGCACATATAAAAACGACTAACAACCTCAGAATTCGCGCATAAGCCTGAAGATTCCTAGAGTGGCTGAAACGCGGAATATTCAGTGTAGCTTAATCGCCATATACATTTTATAAATTACTAACTAGCTCTACCTACGTATTGAGCACTTTTGAAGTAAATACTTAAAGTTTACGCATAAATATATACTTTCGTATATTAATTTTATGTGATTAAATGAAGTAGTTATACTTAGCTCCTGAAACAGTTGAGCACTCTCAAAAGAATTTATTTCACCACATTAAAATCCTATGGTTTTAAAACTCTAAAAAGTGCGAAACCAGTAGACTTTTTGATAAACTTTGAAAAACTTAGAATTCCACAATCAACCTAACAATTATGTGAGTAAATTAAGTAGTTATATATATATATATATATATATATATATATATATATATATATATATATATATATATATATACATATATATAGTGTGTTTTAACAAAAACCAAGACTTTGAAGAATGGTTTTATAACAACAAATAGTGTATTTCATTGTTAGTTACAATTGTTACAAGACAATTCGGACAAATCAAAACATTATGTCGTGTGAAAATTTTCACAACAACAGCCTTTCTTCTTAGTTTCATTTTTTTAATGGAGATACGAAATAAGTAATTATATAAATCTTTAAAAATACTTTGCAAGTATGCGATAGATGTTTCGATTGTTTTCTTTTCCTTTTAAGGGAAATGGTTTCCATAATGTTTTATTGTTAAGTGTTTTTATTCACTAAGTCTGAAGAAAGGCTGTTCTTGTGAAAATTTTCAAACGATATAATGTTTGGATTTGTCCGAATGGTCTTGAAACAATTGTAACTAATAATGAAATACACTATTTGTTGCTATCAACACATTCTTTGAAATCTTGGTTTCTGTTAAAACAGTATATGAATGCTCAATTATCAAATATGGTAATTGTGTAGCTTACAGTTTAATTCATCTTTTTTTTTTTTGCTTAAGATTTATTGGTATATGAACGATTACTGACTTATATAAACCCAGTAAAATTCGGAATACTACAAATAGTCATCCACATACAGTACTACATATATATGTAGTACCGTACTACATATATATATATATATATATATATATATATATGTGTGTGTGTGTGTGTGTGTGTGTGTGTGTGTAGTGATTTCAAAAGTAGTATATATAAGTATATTACTTTTTAAATCACTACTGCATAGTTGGTGCAGTATAATAATATACAATCTAAGCACGTTCTCTATTTATCTTGACTAAATATACAATACCTCATTCAAAACAATAATATACCATTTAATCATAAAAATTACATAATAAGTAGCCAGCATCACATAATAATTTCTTCGGATAATATGAATGCCTTCTATCGAAAATATTATCACTCCAATGAGTTCCATTATCTTCATTCTAATTAGTTCCAATACTTCTAATAGACACATTTCAAACTCTATAGTCAGAGGAATATGGCATTCCTAACTACCCTAATTAAAAACATTAAATCTACAACCATCCCATATTCTATAAGCTGATATATTTTGAAAAGGTCAATCTCCTATACATCCGGTTCAAAATTTTGGTAATTGTACATTTCCGAAGCAGTAATAACAATTATCTTCACTAAAATAAAAATAGCAGCAAGTCAAACAGCTTTAGCTAGTAAACATAAAAGGATACAAATATAAACAGTTGAAGACTTCGGAATGACACGCTGTCTTATAATCTATATATCAATACGATAGCGTGTGTGTTATTTTCTGTGTCACGCTTACATCCGGGTCGTTTAATTGTTATGTACTTCCATTTCTTGTAATAAATAATTTTACCAAGTTTTAGTTTCTGTTTCGATTATGGCTGATGGCACTTACGTCATCTCTTTTTATATAAACTATTTTATCAAGAATTCTTCGTAAGTTTTTGTTTCAGTTTCGATTATGGCTGAGGGAACTCGTTATATATATATATATATATATATATATATATATATATATATATATATATATATATATATTCATGAGTTTTAGTTTCGGTATTGATTCAAGCTAATGCACCCAAGTCATATATATATAAATATATATATATATATATATATATATATATATATATATATATAGTAATGGTCAAAATCATAAGACCACTTAAGAAAGTAAATGTTTACGCATGTCATCGAATTTTAAATCAAACAAATGATTGAAACCATTGCCAAAAGGGAAAATATGATTGAAAAAAAATTAAATCTGCTTCATTCGAAACCTTCGAAAGGGTCGTAAAGAGATAGCTTCGAATTTGGGGGCATCAAAACCAAAGCAAAATATGATGAAAGTAAAAGTAAAATAGATAAACCCCATAATTTATTATATCATACCTGTTCACACTGAAACACTTATCACAATATTCTGTGGATCTATATTAAAAAAACCTTGTTAAACTTTGTGACATATTTCCATTCTATGGAGGTCAAGCGCGAACGACCCATAATTTTATTATACCATATTTCTTCAAACTGAAACATAATTATCAAGGTATACTTACGCAGATAGATATGAAAAGTCTTTATTAAAGTTTGTGCCTATTTCCATTCTATGGAGGGCAGACGCGAACGCAGACCCCACAATTTTTATGAACCACCGTTCTGCCAGATCAAACATACCCATTCCTGATCCTCGATACATCTTCTATCATTATGTGCAATCAGTTTTTTAAAATAGTCAACCATATAGGAGCCTATTCGTGACCAGACACACACACACACATACACACACACATTCAGCTTTATATTATAGATATGCCTATATATTTATGTAATTTTATGTGAGACTAATTACAAAATATATATATTCTATTTCGAGTTATACCAATGATTGATTTATCTAAAATTTATATCCATATTTAACTCAGTTTTATTACATAAATTATGATTCTTTATTGCCCTAAAATTATTTTTCATTAATTCTACTAAATATAAATATAAAATGTTCCTTTGTAATATTGCATCGTAATTATTTTAAATACAGTTAATAGTCTATAATTCACTTTTAAATTTAAATGGGTTGTTTCTTTTTATCAAGCCTAGTTGTATTAAAAACAATTTATTATACTGATAAATGATATATTTATCTAGTTTTATTGTTATTTTATTATATAGTATTTATTTATTAATCCAATTAATATTATAAATTGAATTTTATTATTTATTTAAATGAAATATTAAAATTTAAAACATTTCAGTATAAAATAATCTAGATTATGAGTTTTATTTTGCAATAACATAAGTTAAATTATAATATTCAGATGAACGATTAGCTGATATGTCTATTAATAATCAGTCCATAATTATATTTAATCTGCTCTTATTAACTGAATTGAAATATATCTCAATTATCATTATTTTGTATTGTATCCTAATATACTGAAATTAAATCCCATACTTAATGTTTTTATATTTTATCCGTAAATTCTAAAGCAATGATCTATCATTTGTAACCTTTTAAGCTATTAATTTGTATCAATATTATTTAATTGTGATCATTATCGAAATATGTTTTACTTCTATCTATCATATATTAATTAATTTGTACATTTTGTTCAGTTTATTTATATCCATTAATAAAAAAACCATGTTTATTTTAATTTCAGCTATTAATTGTTTATAACATTACCAGTTTAATATTTAATTTTATTTACTTAATTATTACTATTGTATTTTTATTTATTTTATTTATCCATCATTTTAATTTCATTATTTTATGTTGAAAGTTTTACTTTGAAATTAACTTTTTTGTGTAATTGTTGTATTCAAATATTCTTCAATCAAGTATTAATAATCATTTTCCAAACTTCTTAAATTGTTTAGTACAATTTTGTACACTGATCATATAATAATTTATTATTTTATGATCATTGTATGTTTAAACACAAATGCAAATGGAAAAGATTAAAAAGAGGGGAAGAAATGAAGAAAATTGTACTAAACAATTTAACTATTTTGGGAAATGATTATTAATACTTGATTGAAGATTTAATAATTTAATTCTTTTTTTGCTTTTATTATTTTAGGATTGTTAATATTGTTTCTATAAGATATTTTATATTATACTATACTCCCAGTTATCTTTTCTAATTTGAAATTTTAATATAAACTTATATTTAACATGTTTAAATATTGCAATTAGACGAACAGTAAGAATAATTCAATTTCGAACCTTAACTTTATAGTTTTATATAGTTTAGCTAAAACAAAATTATTAACATTTAATTAAAGTAAAAATTATTATACTATCCTATTTCATATTCAAATTTAATCCATAGATATATCTAACAATGCTTAATATTTGTATATCTATTTGTCTATTATCTCATTCGGTTTATATGTGGTCAATGCATTACTTATATAATACTTTTTTATTACAACTAATTAAATCAGTATTTAAATCAACACTCGAGAATTTAATTCTACTTATATTTTATTATATGATAATTAAACATCTAATTTTCTCACACTCTCTCATTTTCTTTTTATTTTATTTATAATCAAAAAATATTTATTTGCAACTAATGTTTTACATGTCCAAACATTACAATTAGGACAGTTGTTAGAATATTTCAAGTTCCATGACTTCTATTCCACATATTTATTTAATAATCAATTTATTACTCACATGTAATTATAAAATACAATTTATAGCTCTTAGTTGTCAAATTTAAATCAAACACTACATTATATAAAACATATCATCACATTTCCGTTTCTAAGTTATTCTAAATATAGATCTAATTATAACTAGTGTTAATATTTTATTACTTTTGGTTTATTGTGATTCCCAGTTTATTATACCTTATTTGCTAGTTATATTTCATATTTAATACTTTTATCTATATAAAGAAAGAATGTTTAGTTTTCCATGCTGTGAGATTTTAATTTATTTTAACCTAATCGATGCTTTTAATCAGGTTTTAGTTGTGACATTATATACTTAGATCTATGTAAACAGTTTTGAATTATTTCCTGTCAGTTGTTTAGAAGGCTTTCTTTAGATATTATTATATGATATGATTCTAGATTGCAAAGGTTGCATCGGTCAGACTTATTTGAAAAGTATTTACTAGAACGTCCTAGTATTTCCTAGGAGCATTTCAATTTCTATTCAATTTTATTCTTTCTTAATTCCCTTAACCAATTCGCTAAGGATGTTGTTTTCTTGTGCTAATTACCTACTAGTATTTTAAAAGTTGCTGTATGGTTGTTAAATTTATCTATAAATCTACATTCAGTGGGCCCCAATATATATTCTGGTTCTATTATTATCTATTGCTTTATATTTATAGATTATATTAGAAATGAGATATTTACCATTCTAACGGTTATTCATTAATATTTCTACAGTTGCAAAGTGAATTCTTTTCAATGTTTTGATAAGTTAAATAACCTCCTTAATTAATTTGTTTGTCTATTTTTGCAACGTGAGAATTGTTATAGTTTTCACTAAGTAAATAATTGTAAAAAAAGATAATTTAACCTTATTTCGATTTATGATTTTCCTAGATTAGTTCCATTCGGAAAATCCCTGTCAATAATTAGGTCACAATCTTTTTCCTGCTAATCTGATCATTTAGCATGTAAGTAATAAGATGTGTTAGAAATATGTCACATGTCAACTTTTGCAATTTCTTCATAGTGGTAAGAAAATGGAATGGACCAGTAATTGGTGGGATTTGATTAATAAAAGTATAGCATGTTGACAGATGATATGGCTATACTTGCATATATTGATATATATATATATATATATATATATATATATATATATATATATATATATATATATATATATATAACTACTTCATTTACTCACATAAATTTAATATACGAAAGTATAGATTTATGCGTAAACTTTAAGTATTTACTTCAAAAGTGCTCAATACGTAGGTAGAGATAGCTAGTAATTTATAAAATATATATGGCGAGATATATATATATATATATATATATATATATATATATATATATATATATATATATATATATATATCATAAGATAAATATTCTTAATTCATTAATTTGTTAGGTAAAATAAAATTATTTTTAAATTGCTTAAGCCATTTTCGGGACTGACTCCTTTTTTGATAAATTGAATATATGATCGTCTTTTTTATTTACTATATTTAAATGGTAATGTTTTATGTATGGCATTTTTAACTTCAAAAGTATTTTTCGCTGCTTAATTCTTAAGTATATTATAAAATTATTAAAACTTTCTGAAAGATTTGAATAGACAATTGCATATTTTCCGTAACATTTTTATTTCGTAAGACATGAAAGAAAATGTTTTACAAAACTGTGTTTAGTATCATAGAAAGTGGCCTCATATTTGTAAGCATATTTTATTTTAATTTAATTTTTTCTTCTTTCACCAATACATTAATACTTTTTTTTATGAATAAAGTTTCCGAGCCTTTTAAGATTTTTTTCTTTTTTCTTCCCCAACCTTTTTATTTATTTAATTTTCAATTCTGAACATCTTCTATTCTTTCCCATTTTCGTTCTTTGATTTGGACCATAGCCTCGTTTCTGTTTCTCTATTTTTTATTCTCTATTAATTTTTTTTTTCCTTTCAAGTCAAAATGTACTCCTTTTCTTTTTTTTTCTTTTTTTTTTATTTGAACTTTAGAGTCTCTTCTGTTTTCCTCCTTTTTTTCTTACCTTTTTTTTCCTTTCTCTTTTTTAATTCAAAATCTACCCAGTCCCCCGCTGTTTTTTGTTTTTGTTTTTGAACCTTGCCCTCGTTTCGGTTTTCCTCCTTTTTTTTCCTTCCCTCACTTCTCCGTTTTCTTTTTCTTTTCAATTCAAAATCTACTTGGACCCCGTGCCTTTCTTTGTTTTCATTTGATCCTTCGTCGCTTTTACTTTTCTTTTCAATTCAAAATCTACTTGGACCCTTTCTTTTTCTTTGTTTTTTTTTCATTGGAACCATAGCCTCTTTTCCGTTTTCTTCCTGTTTTTTCTTTACCTCACTTTTTTCTTTTCTTTTGCTTTTCAATTCTACCCAGTCTTCCGCTTTCTTTGTTTTTGAACCTTGGTCTCGTTTCCGTTTTCTTCCTTTGTTCCTTACCTCACTCCTCCCTTTTACTTTTTCTTTTCAATTCAAAATCTATTTGATTCTCTTCCTTTTCTTTTTTTATTTGAACCTTAGCCTCTTCCGTTTTCCTCCTTTTTTTCTTTACCTCATTTTTTTCTTTTTCTTCTTCAAAATCTACACAGTCCCACACTTTTTAACGTTGGTCTCGTTTCCGATTTTCTCCTTTTTGTCCTTTCCTCAGTAATCTTAGCTTTGTCTTTTCAATTCAAAATCTACTCGATTCCTTTCCCATTCTTTTTTCCATTTGAACCCTAGCCTCTTTTTCGTTTTTCTTTTATTTTCCTTGCCTGACTTTTCTCTTTTTCTTTTCCTTTCTCTTTTCAACTCAAAATCTACATGATTTATATCTATATATATAAAAGCCAAACGTCTGTGTGTATGCTTGTATATATATATATATATATATATATATATATATATATATATATATATATATACATATATATAAGGGTAAATGGTAGTTTGCTTGAAGCATTGCTGGTAAAAAACATGTAGATGGAAGTTTTAAAAGCCAAATACAATGCGGAAAGGACCGGAATCATGAGAGTAAAGAAAAGAAAAACAAAAAAACAAATAGACGGGTATGTTTGAGTAGAGAAATGTCTAAATGTTTATTCATCTATCTTATTTGGGGATAGAGGTCAGCACCGCAGTAGAATGTGACTAGTTAAATCGTAGGTAGCTGGGGTAATTTTATTTTATTTACTTATTTTTGTTAGAAACATTTATTGGCTATATATATATATATATATATATATTTATAATGTTGTTTAATTTATTATTATTATTATTATTGTTGTTGTTGTTGTTGTTGTTGTTTCTAACTAGCGACGCAGCTAAGTTTTTTCTTTTTTATTATAGTATAGCAGTAAAATTCACGTGACCTATGATGTAAGGGAGATATCTGTGTTTAACTTTATTTTATCTTTCTTATTATTATGTTTTTATACTAGTTCGTTATGCATATATATTATGTTTTTATTTTGTTGGTTTTATCATTTGTATTGGTTTTTAAGGAGGCTAACTGGGCTTAAATTCATGTATTTTTTGTTTTATTTTGTGGCTATAATATTCTTTCTTTGTTTATGTATATAGATATTTATTTATTTATTTTTATAGTGTCCCAGTAAACTCCGGGTAAATTATAGTATAAGGAAGATAACTCTGTTTAGCTTTATTTCTTTTACCTTATTTTTTAATTTTACTGACTTGTTATAAACATATTTTCATATTTTTTCCTGATTTGTATTTTAATTTTCTATTTCTTTTTAAATTTTAAATTTTTAATTATTTTTATTTTTTATTTTATTTTTATTTTTACTTGTGTTAGTGTGGGAGGGGCTTATTAGGTTTAAATTTTATGTTGTTTTTATATACTTTGTGGCTATAAAATTCTTTCTTTGTTTATGTATATTGATATTTACTTTTTCCCCGTGTTTCTTTCTTCGTATTTGTTACTTGTTAACTTGATCTGGTCTATTTCTTTTCTTTACTCTCATGATTCCGGTCCTTTCCGCATTGCATTTGGCTTTTAAAACTTCCATATATATATATATATATATATATATATATATATATATATATATATATATATGGAATTGTATGTTTGTTACTTTCATAATATAAAAACAACAACTGAACCGGTTGCCTCGGTACTTTGCGATAGTTTTTTTATTTGATCCAAGTGTGTTTTTATGTGTTTAAAATGAAATAACAAAAAACTTTTTTAGAATTTTTTTCTTCTTGACTAAAGTCGATCAGAAATTGTTTTCTCCGGTTTTTCTAGCGATTTTTTTATTATTTTGCTTTGCATTAATATTTTCATATATTTACTATGAAATAATAATGAGAAAATATTTCGGCAAATGCCGAAAAATATCGATTGTGACTTTACTGTTAGTCACTTGCGTAAAATAAAAAACTTTTTTTTACCAATCGCTTATTCGTTGCTTTAGTGGTCAGTATTTTTAAAAGTTAAATCAACAAATATGTTCGTTTGTACTTCTCATAGAATTATATTGCAACATAAAGAAAAAATTATATTTTAAAAATTAATTTTAAATGTTGCATCATAATAATGTAAGAAGTATAAACGAATAGCGATTATTGAAAACTGAACATGCCGGTGTATTTTTAATTCCAAGTTTACTCTCTCTCTCTCTCTCTCTCTCTATATATATATATATATATATATATATATATATATATATATATATATATATCCATCTCTATCTTTATCTCTCTCTATCACACACACACACACACACACACACACACACACACACACACCACACTGTTCCTATTTACTTTCCTCCCCACGAGGACAGAGTAAAACACAAGGTCGGTTTTAAATGTGTGGAAAATTTGGCTCTCGAAAAAAGGTACTCTGGAAAGGAATAAAAATAAGAATTGCCTCATCTAGAAAGATTTCTCCTCCACACATCGAAGACAAAACAGTGAAGTGTGGTGCACCTTCTGTTTCTCTCCCTCTCTTTCACTTTCTCGCTTTTCATCCATCTCTACCTCTTCTTCTTCCTCTCTCTCTATATCCTTCTATATTTATTCCCCTTTTTCTATCTCTCTCTTTCTATCCCTCTGCTTTATTCTCCCAATTTCTACATCTATATCTCCCTCTATCTCCCCCTCTTTCTTTCTCTATCTCTCTATCTTTCTTTCTATATATTTCTTTCTCTGTCACCCTCTCCATCTCTCTCTGAGCTCTTTTATCTCTCTCTCTCTCTCACTCCTTCTAAATCTCTCCCCTCTCTCTCTCTCTCTCTCTGTGTATCTTATTCTCTCTCCATCTCTCTCTGTTTCTTTCTCTGTTTCTATTACTCAATCCCTATATCTCTCTCTATCTCCCCCTCTTTCTCTATTTCCCCCTCTCTCTCTTTCTCTTTTTCTATTTCTATTTCTTTATCTTTCTACCTATCTATCCCTCTCTAATTCCTCATCCTATTTTAGTTATCTATTTACAGTGATTAAGACATTGTCAAACATGGTTAAATCCTATTTTAGCCTCCTAAATTACTTACAGTGAGAATATAAAGTTGTTTCTAATTAGAGCGGCACCAGACGGAAATTGATTTTGGCAGCCATTTGTCACAAAATAACATAACTTTATTTCTTGCTTAATGCCGAATAGCTGCGACCTTACTACCAGGTGGAAGAACTGCTCATTTTGCTTAAAAATTATCATCAAACATTCACTTTTTCAAAACTCCCATGTTCAATATCTCCAAAATATCCAGCATGAGAAAAATATTAAAGAAATGCAAACGTTTGAGGCTCTTGATTGATCTTTGCAAGATGTCCTTGGCAATGTCAGATCATTTGGGAATACAGTAATATTGCTTGCAGGAAATTTCAAACAAACGTTACCTGTAATTCCTTGATCAACACCAGCGGATGAAATAAATGCTTGCCTCAAATACTCTACTTTTTAGTGCTACATGAAGATATTAAATTTAACTAAAAATATTTGTCCATCTGCAGAACGATTGACCCACAGAGAAATTTTCGCATCAATTGTTGGAAAAATTGAACGGAAAATGCCGGCTGATCCGGGTCAAGGGCGAAATCTGTTGCCTCATTACTTCTGTAATTTCGTTACATCAAAAGAAGAGTTGGTAAAAAAGAGGGGGGGTTTCACAGATATTCAAATTAATTATAAGAATTCTAGTTCGCTGAATGAACGAGCTATTCTTGCAATTCAAAACAAAGACGTCCATGAATTAATGATATTATTCAGCTTAAACTTCCAAGTGAGGTAGTCCCATACAAGTGCGACAACATTGTTATGGAAGCAGATAAAGTGGTTAATTATTGACATATTTGAATTCACTAGATTTGCGAGGGATACCACCGCATGTACTAAAATTGAAAATTGGCGTACTCATAATAATGTTTCGAACTATAAAACAACCCAAGCTTTGCGATGGCACATAGCTTGCAATAAAAAAAAATTAACGAGACATGTCATAGAAGCAACAATTTTGACAGCGCCTTCCAAAAACTGAAGATATCCTCATCTCACACATTCCTATGATTGCACCAGATACGCCATTTCAATTTACGAGATTACCAAATTCGATTTTCGTTTTCAATCATCATCAAAAAAGCATGAATTAGTCGCTTAAGTGTAAAGATTGTCACAGGGATAATTTTTATAATTGTGTCGCTTACATCTACACACTATTTTTCACATGTACAATTAAAACATGGAACAACAAAAAATTGTGTATCTATAAACATTAGGAAATGAAGTATATAAGAAACATGCATTTATGCATTTTCTCATTTTAAGATTTTTCCATTTCACCAAATTGAGCCACAGCAACGCGTGGCGTGATACAGCTAGTGTATATATATATATATATATAATTATTTTTTTTTACTATAATAATTAAATACCTACAGACACTAGTGTTTCATCCTTTCGGGATTCTTCAGTGCAGGGTGTCACGATTACTACCAGTCGAACGATTCGAACCCCGCGACACGAGACATCTCTGGCTCGATTAGCGGAGACCGTATCCATTCGGCTACTATTAATCGTGTGAAATAGCGTTGAATTTTAAAAATTTAAACATTATATATATATATATATATATATATATATATATATATATATATATATATATATATTAATATTGTTGTTGTTGCAGAGATCATATGTCGAAATCGCCATGACAGGTCTATCATATATATATATATATATATATATATATATATATATATATATATATATATATATATATGTGTGTGTGTGTGTGTGTGTGATTGCAACGTCCTGCCAGACGTGTGCCACTCCCTCACTCATTTAAAGTCCATGTGCCCGAAGATGA
>NC_136492.1:56854973-56924973 GCF_053919585.1 Euprymna scolopes | reverse complement strand
TTTTTTTAAATAATAAACATGTAAAATATTTTTTAAAGTATTATGGGATGTGCATTATTACCTAAAATATATACAAATTTATTTTCTTTTGGAGGGGGGATGGGCTCATTTTAAAAATATATCTACCTTAATATTTTCTTTATTTTTCTATTTTATAGCAATTATCCTCCTAAAACGTGATACCCTTATGTCGGACATTTTTTGTTCATAAGTAACACTTGACATTACTTTTTTTTTAAAACTAAATAAACTCTTTAAAATAAGTTTAAACAACAAAAACTTTCAAAGCTAGGTAGAAAACGAAAACTTAGAAAAATTAACTTAATTTTTTTAAAACAACAATAAACAAGTAAAAATATTTTTTTAAATATTATGGGACGTGTATTCTCTTTTAAACAACGGTCATAAAATGTATTTTAAATCGATATTTATTCAATAAGGGACCAGTTTTCCTACCTAGCAAAAGGGGAGGAGTTTTCCGGGGTCGAGTTTTCCGGGGTCGCATCTTCCGGGTACGAGTTTTCCGGAGACGAGTTTTCCGGAGACGAGTTTTCCGGAGACGAGTTTTCCGGGAACGAGTTTTCCTAAATTCGTCTGGTCACCACATCCTTTGAAATATTGCATGTTTCTTTATATTTTGTTTGGTTTTGGCACAAGCAAAAATATACATGAAAATCTCACAAGTTTATCAAAACTTTGGATAGATAAAGAGAAAACATTCAGAAGTTTGTTAACTTAAAAAAAACTTTCATTTACATTTAAAATACTCAAACACATAAGATTCTACTTTTTTAGGCGATTATATGTGAGCACACTGAAACGTTATTTTAGAATTTAGAATGAGGGTTCAGTTGTGCATATAAATATAATGTAAAGTGATCCCATTTCGCTACATGATTACTTTTTAGCAGTTAAGTAATTTTTACTACTAATTCTAAGACCGATCAGCAGAATCATAAAATCACGTAATTACTATATCTTTCGTATTGCTACCCGTACTTAGGAAAGGAGCGTGTTTTTATGACTTTTAACAATACTATACATTAATACGATTACGTGCGTGTTATTTATTTTCTATGTCACGATTATATCCAAGTGACTGGTGTTTAATTGTTATGGATTATCATTTCTTATAATAAATAATTTTACCAAGAATTCTTCATAAGTTTTTGTTTCGGTTTAAATTATAGCTGATGGCACTTAAGTCATCTTTTTTTACAGATGGTTTTACCAAGAATTCCTTATAAGATTTGGTTTCCATTACGGTTATAGCTGATGAAACTCCAGTGATCCTTTATATATATATATATATATATATATATATATATATATATATATATATATATATATATATATATATATATATATACTTTTATCAAGAATTCTTCATAAATTTTGATTAGAGCTGAAGGAACTAAAGCTGATACACCCAAGTCATATGGATATGTATATATATATTTTTAAATCACATCTTTATAATATATAAAAATATATAGAACATAAACTCTATAATAATATATACGAAATCTGCAAGAATTAAAATATATTTAAGCGTATTATACGACCTGGCTACGCCGGGCGTCCCTGCTAGCTTAAATAAATATTTTTTTTTTCAGTTTTAACAAGAGTTACAATATAAGACCATCTCTATTTACGCCATGAATAGCAACATCAATATATTACATATGAATGAGTCCCCCTGTGGAATTTCTGCAGGTCCCGCTAGTTGTTGTTATTATTTCCATCTCATTTTTGTTTTTTGGGGGGTTTTTTTCAGCAAAACAAATCAATTTAATAACCCACCGAATTTATATAATTAAAACAAAATTTAAACATTCATAGAAGGAAGGCACATAAGAGTTAACGAAACCCAACGCCTTCTTCATGTTAAAAATGGTTTTCTAATTAGTAACATTATTATTTAGAAATTCGTTCGTAATAATGGGAGGGGGGCATTATTACTATTTTGTTTTTACATCGTTTTTTTTATTTTATTTTACTTACCAATTGTCGACTATTTTCAACTGTTTATGAAAACTTTCAAGTAGCATGTTGTATACTAACGATGAACTGATACAATTTGGCTTTGTTTCAAATAAAAATAAACCTTTTGTTGTCTTTCAATTTGCAATACATTACAAGGAAAACATTTGAGAAAAAATAGACCCGGAAATTACTCGGGGGGTTATGTAATAATTTGAAAATTTACAAAGAAAATATACAACAAATCTCTTATTAAATATATATAAATATAAATATTAAAAGAATCGGAATCGGGAATGGAACGGGAATCGGAAATTTAGAACGGAATCGGTAATTGGATCGAAATCGGGAAAAAGTTTGGAATCATCCCATCACTAATATATATATATTAAAAAGTTTGACTCATGTCCAGGAAACCTACATCTAAAATTTTAAGTGTTTAGACCCAAAATTGGCAGAAGAATTTGGTAGACTCTTCTTGGACTCTTTGGCAGCCAAATTTTCGCCGAAAAATTGATTAAAAGCTTGTTGCATGTCTGTATGTAAAATTTATGTAAAATTTAAAATGTTTAGACCAAAAATTGTCTGAATAGTTTCCTAGAGACGTCAAAGGTCAAATCTTTTGAAATTTGACCCCTTGGCAGCCAAATTTTCGGTCAAAACCAGATTACAAACTTGCTCTATGCCTGAATACACTTTATGTAAAATTTCAAGTGTTTAGACCAAAAATTGGCTGAGTAATTTGGTAGAAACTGCAGAGGTCCACGTCCAGGTAACTTACCCACGTCCAGGTAACCTACAATGAAAAATTTTGACCCCTTAACATTTATTGTTTTGTGCTTAAATCCAGGTAAAAGTGTGATCCATATTAAGTAACATACATCTAAAATTTCAAGTGTTTAGACCCAAAACTGGCAGAAAATTTGGTAGAGTTTTCAAAGGTCAAATCATTAAACTTTGATACTTAACAACCAAATTTCTGGCCGAAAAAGGATTAAAAAGAGTTTCTCAAATCTCAATACCTGTTATGTCAAATCTCGAGTCTGTAGACTGAAAATTGCAGAGTAGTTTGGCAGGGAAATGTGAACACACATACACACACACACAGGCAATTTCACTTTTATAGATATATAAATAAATGTAAATGATGTTGATACGACAATGCCGAATTTAAATACATTTACTCTATCTAGGATACTGAGCACTTTTTGATTATTATTATTATATATCATTTATCATATGAAATACCGTAATGTTACTAGTATAAATCCTGGGCGACACTGAATAGAGTTTCTTGTATGAAATAGTACAACGAAACCCAGTAATGTAATTTTTCCCGGGCAACGCGACCTTCAAACATTTCTGCTCTATCCAAGATATTAAGAACTTTGGTGCCCGAAAAACTCGTCCCGGGAAAACTCGTCTCGGGAAAACTCGTCTCTGGAAAACTCGTCTCGGGAAAACTCGTCTCCGGAAAACTCGTCGCCTTTCGCTAGGTAGGAAAACTGGTCCCTTATTGAATAAATATCGATTGAAAACACATTTTATGATCGTTCTTGAAGGAGATATTGTTTTTTAAAATAGACTATAGCCCCCCATAATATTTTTAAAAAATATTTTTACTTGTTTAATTTTTTTTTTTAAATAAAATCGATTTTCTAAGTGTCCGTTTTCTACCTAACTGGCGAAGTTCTTAGTGGTTTCACTTCTTTTAAAGCGTTTATTATGTTCATACAACGTTAATTACACATCTTTTTTTGTTCTTACTTTGACGATGTTTTTTGGAGTCATAAAAACAATAATAAAAAACAAAACCAAAAAATTAAAAAACAGGGAGCGATTCGATTTTTCGTTACTTTTTTGTTTTGTTTTTTTAATCATGATAGTTTTTTGTTGTTATGTTTTTTGTTTTCTCTCATACCAAATGCACTCATGCGTTATTTAAAATTATAATTTAATCAATTATCAACATTTATTGTCGTCCTGTCAAATTTCGCAAAAATTAACTAATAAATTAAAAACGAAATATTTTTTTGGCGCGAGAGATGCCATGTGCTAACAATCTCTCGTTAACTAATTTTTAATTTTTTTTAATTTTTACTTCAAAATTCTAAAATCAATCATTAAGAGAAAAGGTAATCACTAAATAAATTTATTAATCAATTTTATTGAAAACTCCGCTATCGTTTATCAAAATCTTTTTAATTTCATTTTTTGTTGGTTGTTTTTCGGAGGGAGATATAGATTTTACCCCCCCCCCACACTCTCTCTCTAAATTATATTTTTAAAAATATTAAAAATTATTATTTTCTTTTTAAAACCAAATCTCCCTCAGTAATTTCTTTAATTTTCTATTATTGCGATTATCAAGACCCCTAAGATGTGATATATATCGGACATTATTTCTCGTTCTCACGTAACACTCGACATGTTTTTTGTTTGTTTTCTGTGTGTTTTTTTTTCTTTACAGAATAAACGATTCCAAATAAATTAAACAACATAGTCGGCGAGGTAGAAAAATCGATTTTACCCTTTTATAAACAACAGTAAATAAGTAAATTCTTTTTATATTAATATAAAAAAAAAATGCGGTCTCGTTTATGAACATAATAAACGATTTAAAATAAGTGAAACCACTAAGAACTTAACCAGTTAGGTAGAAAACGGACACTTAGAAAATCGATTTTATTTTAAAAAAAACAAAAACATTAAACAAGTAAAAATATTTTTAAAAAATATTATGGGGGCTATAGTCTATTTTATAAAACGATATCTCCTTCAAGAATGATCATAAAATGTGTTTTCAATCGATATTTATTCAATAAGGGACCAGTTTTCCTACCTAGCGAAAGGGGGCGAGTTTTCCGGGACGAGTTTTCCCGGGACGAGTTTTCCGGAGACGAGTTTTCCCGGGACGAGTTTTTCTAAATTCAAGAACTTTGAGTTGATTAACTTATACAGCTTAGCAAGTATGGAACACTAGCATTACTATTATTCTTCCCCGAATATCATGCACTTTTGTCTATCATACAACATAATAGCAAAAGACAGATAAGCTCTTTCTCCCGGGCACCGCTGCGTTTAATCAGACCTCCTCTACTTTGAATATTGAGCTCTTTTGTATTACTATTTACCACTTTTCATCCCGGTCAAAACTGACTAGACTTTTTTGTATAAAATATTATACAAAAGCATAGTGGTTTTATTTTTCCCGGGTAACGCGGCCTTTAAATAGACCTGCTCTATATAAAAAATAATATTGGTTTTCCCAGCCAGCCCGGCTTTTAAAATTATTGTTAATTATTTCACAATGGACCTGATTAGAGTCGTGTTTACATTTTTAATAACTTAATGATAACATTAAATGTTAAATTAAGGAGGCCTCCAAAGCATTTGTGTTATTTCAAGTTTCTTGTCACGTCTCTCCTATCTGGAGAGAGAGAGAGAGAGGGAGAGGGAGAGAGAGAGAGAGAGAGTAAAAAAATGATGAAGCTAATCCAGAATATCTATTTAAAACTCACAAATTTCCAGCCCAAAAATGAGTCTGCATTTTCTATATGACTCGACAGTTATTCAAGTTCCACAACAAAATTAAAATACAAATAAGCTATTTAGGGTTTTTACAATGAACTTTTTTTTTTAAACTTGTTTTCTTTTACAAGTGTTAAAATGTATTTCTAGTCATTTTAAAGTTCCAACCAAAAAAATACATACAATTAAGTTCACGCTACTAACGGGAATCGAATCTAAAATATAAATACTATTAGTCTGTCACACTACCACCTTAGCAAAATGCATTAAAGAACGTAAGAAAGCTCCTAATTTATTTTAGTTTTCTGCGCTTAGAAGAATGCGCGTAGTGTTGTCAACGAGCAATAGGAAAATACGATAAAATTTTAATCCTTTTTTTTCTAAATTTTAAATACAGTGTGGTCGCTAGAAAAGCGGGAAATTTGAAGGTCAGCTTAGATCATGAATAAAATGTGTGATTGCTATTTTTTATTGGTTCTTTTGTTGTCGAGCTTGAATTTCTAGGTTAAGACGCTGCAGTGAAGTGCACGGACGACCTTTTGAGTATCTATGAGTATAATATAACATTCGTCTTCGAAAAACATTTTTAAAAATTATTCTTTGTAAAAATAAATCGTTGTTTGGCAAATTTCTCGCTTTTCTAGCGACCACCCTGTAGTATTCATCTGGGGTAACGTCGATCAGAAAAACACCAATTTGTAGGGGGTTGTTGCGTAATTTTTAAGTTTTAGCAAGACATACGTAGACACAGACGTTTGGCCTTTATATAATAGATAATCATCATCATCATCATTATTAGTCAACATTCAAATAAGTTCTCACACAGGCCATCGGCCCTGGATATGACCTAAAACTATATCCGATGGTGAGGCCCCACCTCGCGAGCCTTGGGGAGTGTGGAGCCACCCTTTAATTGCCATTGCTCCTAGGTCCACTCTGACCCGGAGTGGTAGTACCTGTTAGGGTCCCAACTATGGGTTAAATAGAATCTGACCTAAAAAAAAAAAAATATATATATATATATATATATATATTCCATTAAAATCGTTCCTCAAAATAACTAGATTCGGCATTAAATAACCTGAAAAAGGTTGATATGCCGTAAAACAAAAATAACCAACCAACCACACAGGCCATCACCGGCGATCACTGGCAATAACCAGTTGTATTGTTCTAGAGTTTGAATGAAAACACAGGCTTCCCAGATTTCCAGTGCTCTACATCCCTCGATAACAAGTGCAGATTATTTCACGTTATCGCAATAGCAATTTATCTTTTGGTATCTCGCTGACAACGGCTCTTAGTATTTCCTGGGTTTTGAGTGACAAAAAGCTTCCCCAAGGCCTCAGTGCCATTCGCATTTTTTTTTTAAATTCATTTTCTAATCCCACCTTGGTACTCCCGAACTCTTCTCGACTTTTTGGTGTGGCAGCGTCGGATGAAGACGCCACCATTTTTCTTGAGGGGAGGCGTAGATAAAGAGTTTGTGGTTTCGGTTTTCTTGGTTATCTCTGGTTGTATTCTGTTTTTTGTTTTTTTTGTTGTTGTTTTTTGTTTTTTCATTTCGATTGCAGTATTCAGTTTACTAGTTTACTAGTTAGTGTTCACAGTTTATGTAAATTCGTTTATTATTTACTCACTAATAGTCAAAAAAGCCATAATCAAAGATCGCTCTTTGAGAACAACTTGTGGTGTTCCCTAGAATCTGAGTGACAATACTACAACATTAAAGTACTCTCTACTTCTTTCGATAACCTTTGCAAAAGAATTTGCGTTTTCGCAACAGCCGCTTACCGTTGATTTCTCGTTAGCGGCGATTATTGTTCTTTACCGGAACTTCAGTGACAATAAGTCACTCCAACGTCCCAGTCCTCTTTGCACTCATCCAGCGACGGTATGGCTAGTATTTCCTCTCCTCGGTCTTTCTATACTCCTTGACCCTCATTATTTGGTGTGGTGCCCGTTTATGGTGACACTCACAAAAAGAAAAAAAAGGGTGGCGGTATTATACAATTATACAGTTTCAGTTTTCATGATTTCATGTGATGTTCGTTTGTGTTTGGTATCTATAGGTGTTTCTGTGTCCGGTTTTTGTGTAGTTTATGAGTCGTGCTAGTCTCTACAGTCAAAGATTTTCCTAATATTTCTGCAGTTTTCATTATTGAAATTCGTTGTATCTTCTCGGCCATCTATCTGATTCCAATCTCTCCCATTCTTTTTTTTTTTCGAAGTTTTTCAGCATCATACCTAGCGCTCCCACTATTAATGGTGTCATCTTAACTTTCTTCATTATCCAGATCCCTTGGAGGTCTCTGGCCAGTTCCGTGTATTTGCTCCGTATCCTTAATCTTCACTCTGTGGGCGGCTGGAATGGAAAAATCTAAAATCTTGTAGGACTTTTCCTTCTTGTTAACTATTATGGCATCCGGTCTTCTTGCTTGGATAGATATATCCGTTTGTATATACATGTCCCATAGGATCTTTCATTTTCCAGTACTGCTGCCGGTTTGTACTTGTATCATTTATCTATGTGTTCAAGATGCAATTGTTTGTATAATTGTCAATGTACTGCCTTCCTCACTTTATTATTATTATTATTATTATTATTATTATTATTATTATTATTATTATTATTATTATTCACTCGCTAGGAGTTTTCAAACAGGCCACTATCAAAGATTTCTTCTCAAAAACAAGCCGTGCTGTTCCCTGGATCTGAGTAGCAACAAGTTCTCCCAGATTTCCTGTACTTTCTACCTCTTCTGATTATATTTGTAAGTTAATTTGCGTTATGACGCCAGCCACTTACTATTGATTTCTCGTTGGTAGCAACCATTGGTCTTCACTGGAGTTTGGGTGACAATAAGCCTCCCCAAGGACTCAGTACTCTTCGCACTCATCCAGTGGAACTCTAGTTAGTGCTTTCTTTGTTCCGTCTTCTCGTCCTCTTTGACCATCCTGGAGTATTTGACGTGGTATCAGCTGTTTTAATTGATGCCGTAACTTTTTTATTCGGTTGGAGAGTCGACCTACAATTATACAATTTCAATTGTCTTGATTTCATGTAGCGTTTTTTTTGTTTTGTTTTGTTTTTTTTTTGTTTTTTGTGTAGCAGTTTCAATATGTCCGGTTTTCGCCTGTGGCTCATGTGTATTCGTCCTCTCATTTGAGTGCTTTCGTTAATATTTCAGCCGTTTTTACTATTGTTATCCGTTGTATTTTCTCACCCATTCTTCTGATTCCAATTTCTCCCACTCTTTTTTCAAAGTATTTCGATCTTGTTGTTAATGCTCCTACTATTATTAGTGTTATCTTCACTTTCTTATCTTCCATATCTCTTCCAGCTCTCTGGCTAGCTCAGTCTCCTTGGTATTCACCCTGTGATCAGCTTGAAAGGCAACAATCTACGATTTGTCAGAACTTTTCCTTCTTGTTAATTATTATGATATTCGGTCTTTTTGCTTGCAAGAGTTTATTTGTTTGTACGTTCATATCCCATAAGATCTTATGATTTTCGTTTTCAAGTACTGCCGGCGGTTTGTGCTTGTACCATTTATCTGGGTGTTTAAGATGCAGTTGTTTGTATAATTCCCAGTGTACTGCCTTTCCCACTTGATAATGTCTGTTTTTGTATTCTTTTGGAGCTAGTTTGCAACATTAACTATTTATGTAATTTACTTATTTAACTAATTATGTAATTTATCGTTTCATATCTTCGTCCACATAGTCTGTATTTGCTGTTTTCTATGTTTTGTTGAGCTGTGCTTTGACGCTGTTGGTTCTTATCACGTAATCTTGTGCGGCTGTTATTAGGAATTCAGTTTTTCTATTATGGTTTCTTTTTGCGGCCATGTCCAAATGTTTTGGTTAGTCTTGTCTTTTACCATCCTTGTGAATCTTCCGTTCTCTTCCTATTTTTTCTCGTCCTATCTTTTGTCTCTATTTTCTGTCTTGATCATTTTTTCAGTGTCTCTTGCTATCGTAATTATTTTTTTAGTGTTCTGCATTAAGTATTTTTCTAACTCCTTTGTGTGCCATTCACACAGTTTCTATACAAACCAGTCCGCTTTCGCCGTCTTTCCTCTTCACGTAGATTCGGTCAGCATCATCTTTTGGGCGTAGTGTACTATGCATAGTCATAAGTTTCCTGGTCTACTGGTCGAGATGCCTCAGTTCTTCTTTGGTCCATCCTATAAGCGGTCTGGAGTATCTCTTTAGTTATAGTGCCTATATGTTTATAATTTTATTATGTTTCAACTATATAGTTTAATTTCTAGGAGTTTCTTGTTTTTTCTGGGGTGTTCATTTCCAATTTTCCCTTTCATTTCTGTTACTTTGTTAGTGTCTGCTTTTTTAAACTAACAAAAAATGTTAAAGAGGTAGGAAGACAGAAGTATTACTATTAAAATGAGGGAAGTTTTGTGCTTCAGAATTTATTTTTCTACATAGTCACCATTATTCTCAAAACAATTTTGCTAGTAATGCAGTGGTGGCTGTAACACATGTATATGTAATGACGTCATTGTGAGCTAACAAACAACTAATCAAACAATGAAGAAAACGGCTTTATTATAATACTAGCAGGTCGCCGGTCGTAAAATACGCTTAAATATTATAATTAAATTCATGTAGAATCCGTATTACAGAGCAAATTCTCTATTTATTGTTATATTGTGCATAATATATATTTGTGATATCAAAAGTAAATAACATTGACTAGTGTGCGATCAGTTAGAATCGAAACCGAAATACATAGTTATCCAGGTTCATCTGTTAGTGTATGGCCTAAATTTATACGTATACAAAACCTCAAAAAAAAATAATAACGTTGTTTACCCTATAACTTTTAAATAACGCATGCTCAGAAATCAACAGATATAGTTGACTTACGTCACGACTGACCTCTTAGCAGCTAATATATATATATATATATATATATATATATATATATATATATATTAGGCTGATGCAAAAATAATGTCGTTCTTTTTATATATATAATTGAGCGTCAAAAAATATTCTTTTTGCACCAGCCTAATATATATATATATATATATATATATATATATATATATATATATAATTATAAAACTCAAATGACCTTGTAACGAGTGATATAATCCACTTTCCGGTTTACGACATCCGGTTGCGCATGCGCGTATAGACATTAACCCATAACAACGTAAACTAATAAACACAAATCGCTTCTTTTGCAGATTTTGACCTGCGCACTGAAATATTAACGTTATTATTTCGAAATTATTATTTAACATGGGAGAATGGGGGTGTTTTGCAACTATTCTTTATCACAACTATACTGTCGCTATTTTCTTACAACTAAACCCGTTGACAAACATAAGAACAATTGTAGTAAAGCCAAGATAACTACTACTACAACTACTACTACTACTACTACTACTCTCTATCCGTCACTTTTCCTTCCTTTCTTCTTTTTTATTTTTGTTTACATTTCTAGATACAAAATAGTTGTGTGAGAACGGTGAATTTGTTGACGCATTTACTAATCTGTTTCAATATTAGTTTTATTTTATTTTATTTATTTAGGTTTTATTTTTTTGCTTCAGGTTTTATTAATTTTTTTTTTTAGATTTTAAGTTTCTATAACTTGGTTGAAGGATTCTATTATGGGTTTTTCGTTCTTATATTTCTCATCGTTAGGTTCATGTGCGTTTTTGCTGCTAAATGACTTTCGTCGGCGTTCGATTCGTAGGAAAATCATATTTAATTTTCGATTTTTGAGCGATTATTCGGAAAGATAGGTAACTTTACACGAATAGGGAGGATTTTTTTTCATGTTTGAGTGATCCGTCCGTGATTGTTCATTTTAATATACTTTCATAGAAATGTTTCTGCTATGTCAAAAAAAACTATTTTCTTTACGTCACAAGTGTCACGCTCATACATGAATTTCATAGCTAATATAACATACTGACTCAACGGGTCACGGGAAGTCTAGTATATATATATATATATATATATATATATATATATATATATATATATATATATATATATATATATATCCGTGTGCTAGAACGTTTTCATTTTAAATTCTACGCAGTTATAAAGAATGGAAAACTTATGCATAAATAGAATTTAACGTAATAGTGAAGTGAAACAAATAACCTAATAAGAAAAATAAAAAAGGAATAAGTAATTATTAACGCTCATTTCCAAAAGAAATATGCAAATTAGTTAACCTTCATGTAGTCTTTCGCATAACCATGACTGAGTATATGAAGAAATTTGATTTAATATCCATATATATATATATATATATATATATATATATATATATATATAATAAAAGACTGTAGAAATTCCCCTCTAGACCAAAGTATCGTAATTTTGCAACAACAGATGTCACATACAAATTCATTACATCTCCGCTAATAGCAGCTATCTTATGTATCTTTTGAACACCTTTGCAGACATTCAATCGTTATAATAAAACACTACGTTATATCCTAGGAGCAACACCATCACAATCCCAACATCTTTAGAGGCAGGGGTACCTATCTTCCCCTATAAATAATTTGACCTATCAGCGCCACTAATCGACACCGGAAGGAAATCTACTCAGTCGGTATATCCCATCCCTTCTATTTTATTTGTAAACTTTTTTTTTGTTTTTTTGTAAGGCATTTTTTTCTTTTTACATTAGATCCACCTTGTCAGTTTTCTTTAAATTGACGAATTTTAAAGCTTTTCAGGTACGCTGAATAAGGAAATAAGAACTTGTGAAGACAAGTAATTTTTTGAGGTATAAAGACCTGTATTGTGCACTGTATTTCAATGACGGTTATATTTGTATGCGTGCGATTAACAAATCTACTTGTCTGTATCCGACACTGCTACCTAGCGGAAACAAATCCACTTTTTTTTATTTTTTGTAGCAAAGGAGAAATTAGTAGTATGCATGCGTGTAAAATGAAACAATTACGAATTTTCACTTCCTTACATGTTAAGAACGGCTTTTAGGCGGCCAGTGGATGGTAGTGTATAATACAGGTCTTTATATCTCGACAACTACTTGTCTCTGCAAAATTACAAAGAGATTTTCTTATTCAGCATAGTCGAAACACATGAAAGTCGTCATTTTAAGGAAATTTGTGGAGATGGACCTCATGTAAAAATTTTCATTTTTTAGGTTTTGTTTTTTACATTTGTATACCACATATTTCCCCCGCTTTTATTTTTTTTTATATAGAAAGTGATTTTGACATTTTTGTGCAACGTAACCCAGCTTCGTTTAACATCTAACAAATAACAATAATCACCTTTTTTTCTTCACGCCCAAAAATACGGGATTTTCTAACGACTAAACCCAGCTTAGTATAAATACACCAGCATCCCAGTGATAAGAACAACTTTCGGAAGAAACACCCCCCAACCTCCACATCTTATAAAAAGGCTTCCCAGATAATGGGTATTTATTCCGAAAGCCGTTCTTAACATGGGAGCTTGGGGTGGTTATACTACGTTGGGTTAGTTCGTTACTTCTTTCTTTTCTTCAAATTTTTGGTCGTCTCAAAATTTAACTACTGGTAAAATAAAAATTGTCAAAATTTGAAATAAATAATGGCAACACATTTGGAACGATTCAGAATGTTACCATACATGCACCAGTAAAAATAAACCATACATAAATTCCACACATGATACAAGTCTGCTAAAAAGGATATATAACCTTTTTGAAGTCTTGATAACCTCTCAATGTTATTAACATTAAATACTGGAGCACTTAAAAGTTTGCTACGGTGAGCTCTAATGAAAGGTTTGAGAATTATTTAACACCCACTGCTAAATCTTTCCTTGCACACACAGAACTAACATAAAATGTAATCAAACACATATTGCTCTTTCCTTGCTCGGACGGAACACTCTTAAAATGTAAACACAGAGTTAGTTTGGGATTGTAAATATGCATAAAATACCGACACGCTCCCCACCAAGCCAAAAAAACGGCTTTCATTAGCTGCCACTGGAAAACAATGTCCGACAGTGCAAGCCAGATTATTTTATTTGTGCCACGGCCGCATGTGTCCAATATTTTCCAGGGACGGTAGTGGCCATCAACAACAACCGTATGCTAATTTGTTTTTCTTTTAGAAAGGTCCTTTTTTTACATAGGCATCACTACTTATCAAGGCCCAGCGACCACTCGAGGATAAAGGTTAAGAATGTACAGTAGTCAATTGGACAATATAGTAATCGTTAATAATCGAAATTTGGTAAAGGTGTTAACTTAAATGGAACGGCTCATCAAGAACTTGTTTACGTTGGACTTGAAAACAATCAGATTGTAGTCAGCTGGAAAGCAGAGAAAACGGAAGACAGTCCAAAGACGTGCACTTCTAAGAAAGAAGCTTTGTTTATGGAATCTACGTTTAGGTCAAGGAAAAGAAAAAAGTGAGGGGTATTATTGATAGTGTTTTCAGCTGGACGAGTGTTTCTTGTGAAAGTTTGGCGATGGGGGGGGGACCATAGATTGAAGCTCAGTCGAGCACTTGCCATGAAAATAACGATAAAGTAGACAGACTCGCAGCATCTCTTCTGTGCGATAGAGGTTGCAGGGAAGAGAAAAAGACATCTCCTACGAGGCTACAGAATCTATTTTGAACTCTATCAAGGCAGGAAAAGTCCTTCCTAACAGCTCCTGCCCAGATGTGGCAACAGTACTCCATCTTAGACGTACCTGGCTCTTATGTAGAAAAATAATTACATCAGCAGTTAGATATCTACAGGATCGATAGAAGGATCCCACCATTTTTCCAGTGGCCTTGGCAACACATTTGATGTACGTGTTCCATTTCAGATCAGGAGTAAAAATCAAGTCCAGAAGCTTGTCAAAACATGAGGTCTCGCCAAGACGGGAGCTATTCATTTCAGTTGATGCCAGATGGGGATCAGAGCGTTGATGATGTAAAGATAAAAGCTTGGTTTTAGTGATGGGACGATTCCAAAATTTTTCCCGATTCCGATACAATTACCGATTCCTTTCAAAATTTCCGATTCCGATCCGATTCCCGATTCCGATTCCGATTCTTTTAAAATCTATACATATTTAAGTAGAGATTGATTTATATGGACTACTAACTCTCCATCCTAAATTCTAAAATAATTTTGTTTTTAGTGGGTTCACAAATATCGCTCAAAAGTAGAATTTCAATGCGGGTTGGGGGTACTTTTAAATGTAGATATAATTTCTTTTTCAATTTCGAAAATTTCTAAATGTTTTCTCTTAATCTATTTTATCCAGACTTTGATAAATTGTATATTTTTAACTAGGCACCGCCAAAAATGGCCGCAAAATCAAGTTGTTGTTGTTTTTTAAAACTAAATTACATTTATTAAAATCTATTATTTCTGAGTAACTTTTTTTTTTCCAAAAGATAAAACCCTGAATTTTATCATATAGAAAACAGAATAATTTAAAACTTTTTCTACTATTTTTAATTAAATTTTAAATGTTAAATTTTCCCAAAAAGTTAACAATTGACATTTTTTGTCTTGCACAAAAAACGTACTTAAATATTTAAAAAAAAAAAGGTTTTTGAAATAATTAATTTATTTATTTATTGTCTAACTAAGATTTAGGATGATTTTCTAAGAGAATATGCAAAAATATTATAATATAAGTACCTGAATTTCAAATAATTCCACTTATTCATATAGGTAACCAGATATTTCGCTTCGATGCGGAGTCGAGATCGACTCTGTTTACGTTTGCGTTTTATAAGAAGAAAACTATGGAAGACCAAACAGGCCAAAAAAACTTATTTTTCAGTGACGAAAATTTCAATGTATTATTAAGCTGAGGCAGGCCAGTACCAGATGGGTGACCATTTGTATGAGTTTGGTTTTTAATGTGTATGTGTGTGGGGGCCAGGCTCCCCAAAATGGGGGGGTGCAATTTAAAGCAGAATAAAAAAAAATTATTTCAGCGCCTTTGGTCCACCGTAGTCGAAAGGCGGCAAACGTTTTCAAACGGGATCGAAAAAGATGATGCTATTTTTAACACAAAGGCACAACATTTATCGAATTTTTTTTTTGTATCGATTATTCAAAGCATGCCCTGTTTAATAATGGTCATGCATTATTCGGCTCGCTAAAAAAAAGTTGTTAATTTTTTTATCAAAAATTTTAAAATGGCTTTTTTCGTATAAATATTTAAAAAATTTTTTTTTTTTTTGCTTAACTTAAATTAATTATTTTACTCAACATATTCACCGAATTTCACACTTCAAAACTCAAAAGTGGGATAATTAAACACAATCGAAGTTCTGATATTCAGACGTCAAAATAAGGTATGCAAACAATTTTTTTTTTTTAATCTATAATTCTGTCCCTTACAACAACACAATATGTTTTGTTCAGTTTCAGATGATTATTTTAAGCATATTTGTTCCCACTTCAAAACAAGGGGGGGTTGTAAGCAAAAATATATATATATTTATATAAATATCGTTTATGAAAAATAAGTACACTGTTATAAAGTTCGTTCTTCTCCTAATAATCGCTGAAAATTTCGTATTGATCGGATAATTACCTGATTTTTGGTAGATTTTTAAAAAGACGGTCCGTCAAAAAGTACTGATCTGCCCCCCCCCCCAGTTTTGGCGGCGCCTATTTTTAACGTTTGCGAAACCCCGAGAATGATACGATAAAGAAACAGACGGTGTCAGACAAAGTGGCTCCAAGAAAATAAAATAAATCTCACCCAGTCGTTTGAAATTTTCTAACATTAAACTGTGAACTCCCTGGGAAACGGCCTCTAAACATTTGGCAACTAGGTGCGAAAAATTCTTAACCGTTTTAAACCGTTTGATAAGAGGATGGACAAGTGACCTAAAAAATTAAATGAAAGTTGAAAGCGATTCCCCTACAAAAATACAAAACAAAATTAATTTTTTTTTTCGCCATTCCTTGTCATATTTGCCAATGCCAAGTAAGGGAGCGGACAAAAACCTAACCGGACAAATTAGCAATAATGTTTGATATTATTTTTCTTGACAAAATATTTCTTTAAATTTAAACAATTTTTTCAATACCTAGAAAATAAAGTGCATTCTTCTAAAGGTTATCTAGCGAATTTTCGCAAAGTTTCAAGTTTTATTTTGTTTATTTTACGCAGATAAAATAAATTTAGATCTTCTTTTAATGTTATCATGATCTATAGAGGTTAGTTTTACTAATAGTTTAAAAGGAATAAATATTTATCAACGGTATCAACAATGAAAAATTAGCATAATAAAATATTAAAAGAATCGGTTTTGGAATCGGAAATTAGGCACAAATTTTTCCGATTGCGATACCGATTCCGATACCCCAACAACTATCGATTTTTTCCGATTCCCGATTCCGATTCTAATTAATCGGTACAACACTATAGATGCATTAAAAGTAACGAGCCACTCCTTTCCCTATTGTACCACGTGCTCAAGATCAGAGGAGAGAGAATCGGAGAGAACTTGGTCGTTTACGGTCTTAGATGTGCTACCATAGATGGTAGTGTCATCAGCATAAATGTCTACGAATGATGTATGGATGTGATTTGGAAGATCATTAATGTAGATCAGGAAGAGAGTTGGGCCTAGGATGAACCCCTAAGGAATCCAGCATTAATACTGTGAGCTTCTGATTTTTGCCTATCAGCTACTACTCTTATGAACCTATCAGAGAGAAATTAATTAATAATTGAGAAATTTCCAGCTGTACCATAGCTGGAGATCTTGTGAAGTAAACCTTTATGTCATACTCTATCAAAGGCCTTTGATATGTCAAGAGCAATTGCCATAGAAAGGTTGCCTCTGTCGAGAGATTCGCTAATCCTATGAGATATAGCTGTAAGCACATCTGCTGTAGATCTAGCAGAACGGAAACCATATTTTGTTGTCACTAAGAAAGTTATTTTTGCTGAGATAGCTGATTACGTCTCTATTTAACACAGGTCCCAGCAACTTACTCACGACGCACAGGAGACTTATTGGCCTGTACTGGGAGGGATCTCCATCCCAGTACAGGCCAATAAGTCTCCTGTGCATCATGAGTAAGTTGCTGAGCGATCACCTGAATTCTTAAACACATCTTAAATACAGGGCATTCTGGTGAGATTTTCCAGGGTGATGGGAAGCAATTCCCTTAAGACAACGTTTAAACAGTTTTGTAAGTATGGGCGTTAGTTCTGGTTGAAATTTTTTGAGTACTATAATTGGAATACCGTCATGGCCGGTTGTTTTACTGGAATCAAGGTTTTTGATTAGCTTAGCAACATCACATACAGATATTTGTATATCACATAGCTTTCTGATACAGGAGGAAATATTGAGAGTTGGCGGCCTTGGACGCAAAAGGTAGAATTAGCTGCAAAGTTCTTCGCAAAAAGTTTGGCTTTATATCTGATGCTGACCAGATTACTTCAGGTCCATTGATAATAGTTGGGTTAGAGCACACACTTCTGTTCAGGATCCTGTTTGCTATTTGCCAAAACTGATGGGAACCAAGCCGATACTCAGCTACTTTGGACTTGACGGACTGAGCATACAACTTTCTTGCGTTCTTTATTACTATCTTACAATGTTTGCTGGCAGTCCTGAAATCGGGCACACGGGTAGGTTCGTGAACAATCTAAGTGAGGTAATAAGCAATGGAGAAATCGTGACAGAACCTCTCCTCATCATCGGTCTTGTTTAAGGCGGTTAACCATTCCACATTGTGAACATTGAAGTCTTCACATACGTGAATGTTAGCTGAAGGATAAGTAGATAGGATGTGGTCAATGTTCTCAGATATGCTTTTAAAGATAGTAACTCTGCTGTTATGGGGGCGATAGAGAGTAAATGTAAACGCAGTAGTGTGAGCAAGTGTAACTCGGAAGCACATATAGGTTAAGTTAGGGTCTTCTCTGGAGATGTCCTTACCACATTCAAAGCCATTTTTAATATAAGCACATATTTCATGCCCATAGCGATCTTGAGGGTCAGATTTGGAAGTTACGTTAGAATATCCTTCAATTACGAACTCATCTACGGAAATAGTCTGTCTAATTCCAGTTTCCCTTAGAAATAATAGGTCTAGTTTTGTTCTCTGTAATCGATTTTCAACCTCTGGAACATTAGAACGTAAACATTTGATGTTGGAAAAGGAGACATGGTAGTGGGGGTCTACGTTGGAAATTGGAGATCCGGGTTTAATCGAGTATTTTTTCTTGAAACTTGTCATGATGGAGTTTTGGGATTTGTGGAATAAGTCGAACGACTTGCTTCGAACAGGGCAGAGAGGGAAACTAAGATACAAAAAAAAAATGAAGACATTTTTATTGTAACACATCATAAGGTAAAGCCGTAACAACTACTCACTAATAGGGCATGGAGAGACCCCCACCAGAAGCTAATGCATGGTCCAGAGTCCATTCACCAAATGGCAATACAGCAGCCTCGGTACTTTGCGCATGCTGATAGGACAGCCTCCTTAGTAGTTAATCTAAGGTTCGGGTCCCTGACTATCAGGCGGATAACGTCAGCCCAGATAAAACGTTTACCTCCGGCACCCTTACTAGTAACATGGCAACAAGGATAGACATAGAAACAGAAAGTTTCCGACATCTCTGGCGACTGTTCGCGCAAAATACTGCCAACCTAGAATACAGCTTTTTCTTCTCCCTTTGTCAGAAAAATCACTCATTTAAAATGTTTTGGATCTGTCATACTTCCACCAGGTAACGCCGATTAACGGGTACTGCTAGTGTTTTAATAACTTTAAATAGATAAAGTAGACTTTTTAATATCATACATATATATATATATATATATATATATATATATATATATATATATATATATAGAGAGAGAGAGAGAGAGAGAGAGAGCTAGATATGGTGTGCTAGAACGTTTACATCTTAAATTCTACACAACTATATATCAATAGAACTCAGCGTTATAGTGAAATAAAAGCAATCATCTAATAAGAAACCATAAAAATAGACCATATATACGAGGGGCGTGCAATAAGTAATGCCCCTGACCCACTTCCCATAGCAGTAGAGCAACGAAACTTGGCACAGTGTTTAGTCTTTCTTTACATAGGAATAACCCAGAGTTATGCATTTCTCCCATAGTTTAATGCTGCTCTAGAGACCGTTTTTGTAGAACACTCCAGGTTGGTCCTCCAACCATGACATGACTTCAGAAATCAAGGCTGCATCATCTGGGAAACGCTTTCCTATCAAAAAACAACTTCATGGCTGGAAAGAGGTAAAAGTCAGTAGGTGCAAGGTTCGAAGAGTAGGGAGGATATGGAAGGATTTCATAACCACACGTCCGTGCTTCTGATTTGGCTACATGCGAGTTGTGGACCGGAGCGTTGTCCTGCATGAGGAGGGTACCTTTGCTGATCTTGCCCTGCCTCTTGATTTTGATAGCTTCCCTTAATGTCCTCAAAAGTGCAGCATAATAGGCTTCTGTAATCGTGGTATCCTTTGCTAGAAAATCTGTCATCACTACTCCGTCCTTGTCCCTGAAGACTGTGAGCATGACCTTTCCAGCGGAGGGCTGCACCCTTGCCTTCTTTGGAGGTGGTGAGTCAAAGTGCTTCCACTGCATTGACTGGGCTTTGGTCTCTGGATCATAGTGATAGACCCAGGTTTCATCCTGTGTAATCAGTCTTTTGAAAAACTTGGACTCATCTTCTTAGCACATCTCCAAATTCATCCTCGAGCACTCGATGCGTTTTCGCTTCTGGAATGGTGTGAACAACCTGATAATCCATCTGGCAGACACGTTATGCATATGCAAATGATCATGAATGATAGTTTCCACAGATCCTGTACTAATCTTTACATCTTGGTCTATTTGGCGAATAGTAATGCACCGATCTTCCAAAATGGCAGCCTCAACTTGACGGACAGAATGGGGGCGACCAGGTTTGGGAGCTGTTTCTGCAGACTTCCGGCTATGTTTGGATTCATGGTGCCAGCGTTTTACAAGGTCATATGATGGGGAATTATCACCATAGGTTTCTTTCATTTCATCAAATGTCTCCTGTGGTGTGCGTCCTTTCAAATACAAAAACCGGATCACTGCTCGACATTCAATAGGCTCCATTTCACACCTGACTCAGTTCAAACACCTGTAAAACAGAAACCACAATTAATTAAGAGCTGTAATTTGCCATATAACTTGTAGAGATATAAATCATTGCACATACAAAATTTCAGCTAGATCAGACAACTGGAAAGGGGTCAGGAGCATTACTTATTGCACGCCCCTCGTAATGATACTAAACATTTGTTTTAGAGTCGTATCAATGCGATTATAATGTATACTTTAGTAGTTAAGACAATTCTGTCAATGCAAGGAAGTTAAATGACAACCCGCTAAAAGTTTTAGGAATTGTTTTTTTAGTCATTCGTTTATTTTTTTGCGCGTTTTTTTTTGGGGGGGGGGGCTAGTTTATTTGTTCAGCAGAAAATTGAAAACTTCGCTATTGAGAAATGTTTCCGTTTTCCGTATTTATTTAATGATACATTTATTGCTTAGTGTCATTTCCCCAAGTAGAGACAGAAAAAGAGAAATGCACGTTCACGATGACATTAATGTCTTTTGCCTTTGGAGGGAGGCTGTGAGGGGAAGGATTTCTGTATTTATATATTTACAACTCATGTCGCAAAAATGTGGAGAAGAAAGAAAGAAAGTAGAAGAAATGAACTACGACTTTATATGAAATATATAAATGACTTCACACTCAAAGTTTCAAGGAAGTAAATCAATGCACATAACGATTTACAGAAATGAACATGTATATGATGTTTGTCCATCGTTTGCAAAGATAGCCGCAAGACGGAAAATTGCTTGTTACACTGAAGTAATTCCCGAATGTTGAACATTGGTGGGATAATTTTGTATCAGAGTTCCTATTTACAATGCCTCCCTACGGGACAGAGTTAGACACCAGGGTCGTTTTTTTACGTGGAGAAAAGGAACAAAAATTAAAATTGTCTCAGTCGTGAAGGATTTCTCCTCCACTGACAGAGAACAAGAAATTGGAGTGCAGCGTCTGAAGAACAGATACTACACTGTGATCTTGTCCCGAAGGCCAATTTTGTATCAGAGTTATTGACTGGTCTGTCTTTTCTAATGCCACGTTTTCGCTTACGCTTTTCATTGCGTGCGGATTCAGCAATTGTAGCGCCTTTGTGAGTTTCGGCACGCCAGGAACATTTACCTTGGGTTAGTTTTTTCCCATGAGTTCGAATACACACCGAATTGTTTGAGGGAGACGTCCAGATTATCCCTGAACCGTTTCCGCTGTCCTCCTGCGGGTCTTTTTCCTTTAGAGATTTCACCGTAATGGAGCTGTTTTGAGAACCTTAAATCAGGCATGTGGCATACATGACCTGCCCAACGAACCTGGCACTGTAGAACCATGGTGTGTACTGACGGAAGGTTTGACTGGGCTAAATCCTCCCTGTCTGTTATCTTGTCTTGCCACTTGATTTTTAACAATCTAAGTAGGCAGGTCATATGGAAATGGTTCAGTTTCTTGGCATGTATGGCATATACAATCCAGGTTTCACAAGCATATATCTATATATCTATAAAAGTGAAAGTGTCTGTCTGTCTGTGTGTATCTATGTATCTGTGTATCTGTGTGTGTACATTTCCCTACGCAATAACTCTGTCAATTTTAAGTATACAGACTCGAAATTTGATATACAGGATACTTAGATTTGGGAAAATCGATGTGATCGGTTTTCGGCCAGTTAAGCAATATGTAGTCTGGTCATTCTAGGATAGGTGACTACTTGGCATTACCAAATGACTTATGCAGATCACGAAAGTTAAGCAATATGTAGTCTGCTCATTTTAGGATGGGTGACTGCTTGGGATTACCAAATTACTTATCCAAATCACTAAAGTTAAGCAATATGGAGTCTTGCTATTATCAGATGGGTTACTATTAGGGAATACAAAATGCTTTATGTAGCTCACCAAAGTTAAGCAAAATGAGGTTGGTCATTCTAAGATGGGTGACTATTTGGGATTACCAAATGATTTATGCAGATTACTAAAGTTAAGCAATACGTAGTCTGGTCATTATCAGATGGGTGACTACTTGGGAATACAAAATGTTTTATCTAGATCACCACAGTTAAGTAAAAATGAGGTTGGTCATTTTAAGATGAGTGACTACTTGGGATTACCAAATGATTTATGCAGATCACTAATCACTAGATTGTTATAATATGTAAGTGACCTCCCTTGGATGTAGCTTAATTTCGAATACCCTTACAATAATATACAATCATTGTTATCATATGCAAGTGACCTGCCTTGGATGTAGCTTCGTTATCGAACACTATTAGAATAACATACGATCATTGTTATAATATGCAAGTGACCTCCCTTGAATGTAGCTTCATTGTCGAACACCATTAGATTAATATACAATCATTGTTATAATATGCAAGTGACATCCCTTAGATGTAGCATTATTGTTGAATACCATTAGAATAATATACAATCATTGTTATAATATGTAAGTGGCCTCCCTTGCGTGTAGCTTCATTGTCGAATACCATTAGATTAATATACAATCATTGTTATAATATGACAATGACCTCCCTTGGATGTAGCTTCATTGTCAAATACCATTAGAAAAATATACAATAATTGTTATAATATGCAACTGACCTCCCTTTGATGTAGCTTCATTGTCGAATTCCATTAGAATAATATACAATCATTCTTATCATATGCAAGTGACCTCCCTTGGATGTAGCTTCATTGTTGAATACCATTAGATTAATATACAATCGTTTTTAAAATATGCAAGTGATCTCTCTTGGATGTAGCTTCGTTGTCGAATACCATTAGAATAATATATAATCATTGTTATAATATGCAAGTGACCTCCCTTGGATGTAGCTTTATTGTCGATTAATATGCAATCATTGTAATATTATGCCAGTGAACTGTCTTCGATGTGGCTTCATAGCAGAATACGCAGCATTGCCGGTGATTGGATAAGAAAGGTGGATATATTACTAGCAAAATACCCGACGTTGCCTGGGATTGGATGAGATAGGTGGGATGTTTCTTAGGAGAATGCTTGGGATCGGATAAGATAGGTGATATTTGTGATAAGAGAATACCCTGTATAGGACGATGGGGCGATAGTGTCGTAAAATCAAAAGAAATTATTGTCCAAATAAGTAACATATCAAAGAATTATGAAAAATGATGAAATATGAGTTATTTGATTGGTGTGTTTGTAATGAAAAAAAAAAACACCCAGACAATGTTTCAAAGTTAGTCTTTTAGTAAGAGGAAGGGGATTATGTGGGTTAAATCGTGAAAAACGATTGTCGAAATTAGCAACATATCCAAGAAATATGAAAAGTGATTAAATGTAAGCTATATGTGTTTATAATGAAATAAACAGCCCATATATAGTCTGAAAGTGATTATTTTAGTGAGAGGAGGGCAATTATGTGGGTTACATGATAAAAAATTATCGTAAAATTAGTAAATTATCCGAGAATTATGAAAAATTAGGTTAAATTTTAGTTACTTGTTTGGTGTGTTCTTAATGTAATAGAAAGCCAAGATGATGTATCACAGTTATTATTTTAGTACGAACGGGGCCATAATTAGTGTTAAATCAAGAAAAATGATTATCGAAATTAGTAACATATCCAAGAATTATGAAAAATGATTACAATGATGAGTTATTTGATTAGTGTGTTTGTAATCAAATAGACAGCCAAGACAATGTCTCAAATGTATTATTTTAGTAAGAGGTGACGATAATGTTGGGTAACTCATGAAACATGATTGTCGAAATAAGTAACATATCCAAGAATTATAAAAAGTTATGAAATGTAAGTTATTTTATTTGTGTGTTTATAATGAAATAAACAGCACAGAAAAAAGTCTCAGGGTTATTTCTTAAGTAGGACGGGGTCAATTATGCGGATTTAATCACGAAACATTACTGTCGAAATTAGTAACATATCCAAGAATTATGAAAAATGATGAAATGTGAGTTATTTGATTGGTGTGTTTGTAATAAAATAACTAGCCAGATAATATCTCTAAGTTATTATTTTAGTAAGTGGAAAAGGGATTATTTGGGTTAAATCATGAAAAATGATTGTCGAAATTAGTAACATATCCAAGAATTATGAAATATGATGAAATGTGAGGTATTTGATTGGTGTGTTTGCAATGAAATAACTAGCTAGACAATGTCACAGAGTAATTATTTTAGCAAAAGCAAATGATATTATGTCGGTTAAATTATAAAAAACAATTGTCGAAATTAGTAACATATCCAAGAATTATGAAAAGTGATCAAATATAAGTTATTGGATTGGTGTCTTTATAATGAGATGAACAGCCCAGATATAGTCTTAAAGTTAATATTTTAGTAAGAGGAGATCGATTATGTGGGTTAGATCATTAAAAATGATTGTTGAAATTAGTAACATATCCAAGAAAAGTGAAAAGGATGAAATGTGTGTTATGTGGTTGGTGTGTTTGTAATGAAATTACCAGCCCAGACAATATCTCAAATGTATTACTTTAGTAAGAGGAAGGGGATTATGGGGGTTAACTCATGAAACATGATTGTCGAAATTAGTAACATATCTAAGAATTATGAAAAATGATGAAATGTGAGTTATTTGATTGGTGTGTTTGTAATGTAATAACCACCCCCAGACAATGTCTCAAAGTTAAGATCTTAGTAAGAGGAATGAGATTGTGTCGGTTAAATCACTATAAACGATTGTCGAAATTTATAACATATCCAAGAATTATGAAAAATGATGAAATTTTAGTTATTTGATTTGTGTGTTTGTAATGAAATACACACCCCAGACATTGTCGTATGGTTGTTATTTTAGTAAGAGAGGGGCGATTATGTGTTAAATCATGAAAATTGATTGTCGAAATTAGTAACATATCAAAGAATTATGAAAAATGATAAAATGTGAGTTATTAGATCGGTGGGTTTATAATGAAATAAACAGCAAGACAATGTCTCAAAGTTATTGTTTAGCAAGAGAAGAGGGGATTATGTGGGTTAAATAATGAAAAACGATTGTCGAAATTAGTAACATATCTAAGAATTATGAAAACTGATAAAATGTGAGTTATTTGATTTGTGTGTTTATAATGAAATAACCGGAGACAATGTCTCAAAGTTATTATTTTAGAAGGAGGAGAGAGGATTATGTGGGTTAAATCATGAAAAACGATTGTCCAAATTAGTATCATATCCAAAAATTATGAAAAGTTATTAAATGTAAGTTATTTGATTGGTGTGTTTATAATGAAATAAACAGCCCAGATATTGTCTGAAAGTTAGTATTTTAGTAAGAGGCGGTCGATTATGCGGGTTAAATCATGAACAATGATTATAGAAATTAGTAACATATCCAAGAATTATAAAAAATGATTAAATGTGAGTTATTTGATTGGTGTGTTCGTAATGAAATAGACAGGCTAGAAGATGTATCAAAGTTGTTTTTTTTTTGTAAGAGGAAGGGGATCGTGTCGGTTAAAGAGGGGGGCGATTATTTGGGTTACTTCATTAAAAATAATTGTCGAAATTAGTAACATATCCAAGAATTATGAAAAATGGCCAAATGTGAGTAACTTGATAGGTGTGTTTGTAATGAAAAAAAAAACAGCCATACAATGTCTGAAAGTTATTATTTTGGTGAAAGGAGGTAGCGATAATGTGGATTAACTCATGAAAAATTATTGTCGAAATTAGTAACATATCCAAGAATTATGAAAAATGAAGTTTTAGTTATTTGATTGGTGTTTTTATAATGAAGTAAACAGCCCAGTCAATGTAGCAAATTTATGATTTTAGTAAGAATTGGGCGATTATATGTGCACACTTATTAAATTTGATTGTCGAAATTCATAACATATCCAAGAATTATGGAAAATGATGAAATATGAGGGATTTTATTGATGTGTTTGTAATGATATCAACAGCCCAGAAATGTCTCAAAGGTATTATTTTAGTAAGAGGAGAGGGATTATGTGATTGAATTCAGAAAAAATGACGGTTGAAATTAGCAACATATCCAAAAATTATGAAAAATGATGAAATGTGAGTTATTTGATTGGTGTATTCATAATGAACTACACAGACCAGACAATGTATGGAAGTTATTATTTTAGTAAGAGGTCGCGATTATTTTGGTTACTTCATTAAAAATAATTGTCGAAATTAGTAACATATCACAGAATTATGAAAAGTGATATAATGTGAGTGACTTTGTCGGTGGGTTTATAATGAAATAACCAGCCATACAATGTCTAAAAGTTATTATTTTAGTGATAGAAGGGGGCGATAATGTGGATTTACTCATGAAAAATGATAATCGGAATTAGTAACATACCATAGCCTATGTATCGAAGTTTTTATTTTAGTAAGAGCAGGGGCGATAATGTAAGTTAAATCATGTGACATGGTTGTTTAAATTAGTAGCATATCCAAAAATTATGAAAAATGATGAAATGAGATTTATTTGGATGATGTGTTTGTAATGAAAAACCAGCCAAGACAATATCTCAAAGTTATTATTTTAAACAGGTGGGCGATAATGTGGGGTGTAGTGAGATAGATGCAAATATATACTAGCAGAATACTTGGCGTTGCCTTGGATTGAATTTGATTGATTGAAATATATACTAACAGAATACCTTGCGTCGCCCAGGATTTATTGAGATTGATTGAGATATATACCAGCGTTGCCTGGGATTGAATGAAATAGGTGAGAATATATATTAGCAAAATACCTGGCATCGCTTGGGATTTGATGAGATAAATGTGTTGTATATTACCTGTCCTTGCATATACATGCTGTAAATTACAGGTAAAGGTAAGATACAATTATTTCATATGTGTAATACCCGTCTTATGTAGGTAAAATATTCTTTTGCTCGTAATAGCAAATGATACATAAACAGACAAAATTCCTCTCTCATAAGAATAACAAATATATTACAAAACCAAATTCAATTTTCTTATTGTTTATACGGTCCTGAGCAACGCCGGGTAGCCCCGCTAGTCCCATAATAAAACTGAAAAAACTAATGGCGAATGAGTTAAAATGAATGTCTAAAAGAATATGCAAATTAGCTAGATCTTTTGCAGATGAATGCAATTCTACGACCAATATATAACAAAGTTGTATTTTCATTTTAAATAAATAACTCGTACCCGGAAAACTCGTCCCATTTTATTAAGTAGGAAAACTGGCCCCTTATTGAAAACACATTTTATGAAAGTTTTTGAAGAAGATATTGTCTTTAAAAGAGAATACACATCCCATAATATTTTTTTAAAAAATTTTTACTTGTTTACTGTTGTTTTAAAAAGTTAAATTCATTTTTCTAAGTTTTCGTTTTCTACCTAGCTTTGAAAGTTTTTGGTCTCTCAACTTATTTTAAAGAGTTTATTTAGTTAAAAAATAAAAAGTAATGTCGAGTGTTACTTATGAACAATAAAAGTCATACATAATAGGATCACGTTTTAGGAGTATGATTGCTAAAAAAAGAAAATTAAAGAAAATATTAAGGTAGATATAGTCCCCCTCCAAAAGAAAATAAATTTGTATATTTTTAGGTAATAATGCACATCCTATAATATTTTAAAAAATATTCTTACATGTTTATTGTTTTAAAAAAAATTAAATTGATTTTTCTAAGTTTTCGTTTTCTACCTAGCTTTGTAAGTTTTTGGTATTTAAACTTATTTTAAAGAGTTTATTTAGTTAAAAAGAAATAACATGTAATGTCGCACTCGACATTACTTCATAAATAATTTTGAACAAAAAAATGTCCGAAAATTAAAGAAAATACTGAGGTATATACAGTTTTAAAACGAGCCTCCAAAAGAAAATAAATTTCTATATTTTTAAGTACTGCACACGTACACAAGTGCCTCCGAAATGACTTTTAAACAATACCCCCCCTCTGACTTTCGAAATAATAATGTTATTATTTCAGCGCGGTACCAGAATTACATAAGACCGTGTTTTCTTCGTTGTTGTTTTGTTTTCAAGAATTATTTAAACTGAATTAATTCTTCTAAATAAAATAATTTGCTTTATTTGATAATACGTGTTTTCTTTCTTTATTTTTGTTTCGTAATGACACAAAAAGTGTTAAAACTAGAGTATTTTTTAAATAAATATTTGATTTCGTTTTTCGTATCTTAACTCCGTGATCAAGATTATTTTTTTTAAGCAAGAGTTAAAAATATTTTTTTTAAATATTATGGGGGTGCACAGTCTCTTATAAAAACAATATCTCCTTCAAGAACGGTAATAAAATGTGTTTTCAATCGATATTTATTCAATAAGGGGCTAGTTTTCCTACCTAGCAAAAAAGGGGGATTTTTCCGGGTAAGAGTTCTCCGGATATGAGTTTTCCGGGTACGGATTTTCCGGAGACGAGTTTTCCTGGGACAAGTTTTCTGCGCACCAAGTAAAGTATATACTCAAAACACAAAACGGTATTTGTGTTTATGTGCGCGCATGTGTGCGCCCGACATCTCGTGCGAATATTCATGCCAACCTTTCTTATTTTTATTCTCGCACAGAAAATCTAAATTCAAATCCCGAAAAAAAATCCCCAAAAAAACTCATTTATCTTTCTTCTTTTTGACAGGTTTAACCTTTTTAATGCTTGACCAGTTCATTATTTTCCCCGCCTCTTCTTCTCACAAAGTACAAGAGCCTTTACTTTCGCTTCCGTACGTCCTCCTAATTCTTATTCTACATTAATTCTGGGCCCAAAAAATATAGAAAAGGGTGTGTGCTAGGGAAAAGAAAAATATTTTTTTCTGATCATATAAAAGAACGAATCTCGCCGAAATGATTTTCAATTATTTATATTTTCTTTTCGTTCGGTGTTCCTCAATTATGTTTACTATTGCGAATTATTCACACGTGATCTTTTCCCCCTAAAAACACATACAGGACATTTTTGTTCTTCTCGGGTAACATGGACCGTTCTATGGACCCACTAGGTCAGAATTAAGTGCCCCTGGAACATTTATTTAACAAATATGTCGAAACTTGTATTTATCTCAATAATTATGCAAGTATAACCATAAACACACGTGCCCGTGCAAAAATGATTTACAACGTTAAAGAGACATTGCGAGCCTGTCTCTGCTCTATCGTTAGTTTTATGACAAGTGCTCGTCTGAGCTCCAATCTATGCCCCCTTGCCAAACTTTCACGAAAAACACTAGTCCAGCTGAAACCACTATCAATAATTTCCCCTACTCTTTATCTGTGCCCAAACCTAAACGTTAATTCCATAAATAAAGCTTATTTCTCATAACTGCACGCCTGTGGAACTCTCTTTCGTTTCCCTGCTTTCCAGCTGACTACAATATGGTTTTCTTCAAGTCCAACATAAACAAGTTCTTGATGAACCGTCCACTTAAGTAATCTAATTTACCAAATTTCCACTACTAACGATTACTATGATAATCTCATTGACTAATTGACTACCGTACACTCAGTAACCCTTATCCTCGAGTGGCCCCTGGGCATCGATAAGTGATGACTCTTATGTGAAAAAAAAGCATAAAGGAAATTCCAAACTCGAAAAGTTCGAGACAAAAAGAACACTAGAGTAGAAGTCTTTCCGGCATCTAGGGACCTCAACAGTAAAGGGGAGAGATTTTGCTGCTTATCGGATTAGTCGGTGTGTTTGTATGGCGAGTGAGCACAATTGGTATGGATTCATCAGAACTCATTTCATTAGAGAACGTATGAGACGAGCATAGTGATGTAACATTGCGGCGATCAGGCATAGGTTGGAAATTGGCCGATAGTGTAAGAAATATAGAAATAAAGACTTTTTTTAACCCTGTATAAGATGGAGAAACTACTAGTATACCCTCTGTGATGATATGACAACAAAACTCAATGCATGGACGAATGATGACCTTTTTAAAAACGGAGGATACTTTCTGGTGTGAGTAATTTTCTAGCACGTTAACGGGCGCCCACCTTCTTAGCAGTAGCCTTCGTAGTTGTTGGAAATAACAAATATTATGACTGTAATCTCAACTTTGGTCACCCATCGAATATTATGTTTCAGGCGGTTTTGTTTCGATCCTTCAATCCTAGAATGTGGGTGCCGCATTTATCCTCAGGGAGTGTCTTCAAAAAGGAAGTTTCTGGAGAAATTAAAACAAAAATTGGGGAAAATAAACAAATGTACAATAGATAACTTTTACAAAACGCAATAAAATGTATATTTCTGCCTGTCTATATAAATTCCAATGTGGAAACTGAGTGAAAGATTTATTATCTACAGATTTGTTATTGCCACTTTTGATATCTCGTTAGATTCATATTCCAAAGCGGCGGCTGATTTTGAGGTGAAAAGGTGGTCGCTAATTTCTTAGGAAAGATAGCAAAAATATGAGTTAGTGAAAGCCTAAATCCGGTGTTGGTTGTCGGTCGATCTTTTAAGCTTGAAATTAGCGATTATCTACGAAATAATTCAACCGCCATTTGACTCTCACGATTAGTTACAATAACAATTTTATAGATTTTACACTAAGTTTCAACAATTGAAATTTATGCACGTAGATAAACAAAAGTAAATTTTCTTGCGTTTCGTAACCGTAATTTGTTGTATTACTGGCGTTACTTTTAAGGGTGCTAACACATAATTGCCACAAAGTAAAATCTCATTTTTGTGTAAGGAGAGGATGCGATTTGCTAGGGGACAAAAGACCATTGCACAAAATCTTACTGAGCACCATATAAAAAAAAAACATTTTTTAATATGTTACTTTGAATTTAATAATTAATGATTTTTGTCAGTATTTTTCTGGACAAAATGTTTAATTTAATTTTTAAGCATTTTTTTTTTTTTTGGTACTCTTTTTTAAAAAATCAACTGCATTCTAAGAAAGGTTACTTAGCGCATTTATGTAAAGTTTCATAGATTTTGTTTTTTAATACGAGTAAAATAAATAATAAAATAATATAAAACATAACCGAATGTATTTATAAACTAGTGTCTAAGTATCAAGAATAATTATTATTTAATTATACTTACATATCTATCTATCTATATCTATCTATCTATCTATATCTTTCTTCTATATCTATCTATCTTCTATCTTCTATCTATCTATATCTATCTATCTATCTATCTATCTTCTATCTATCTTCTATCTATCTATCTATCTATCTATCTTCTTCTATCTATCTATCTATCTATCTATCTTCTATCTATCTATCTATATCTATCTATCTATCTATCTATCTATATATCTATAAAAACAGAGATGTGTGTGCCACAGACGATTTCTGATTGGTTAATCCAATAATCACATCTCCTAAAAAACTATGGTTCGTAGGCTCTTAAAATATTATGGCTTTATTTATTGTCCATCTTGGAAGGGTTTAATTTTTTCCTAACTTGCGATTTACAAATTACAAAAATACGAAACTAACTTACAATCTAACAATCGAACCTCCGACATCACGGCCGCCATTATGAAACTAAACTAAAAAAAAAAAAAAAAAAACGCGCGTCCACTCGTGGTCTTTACATTTCGGGTTTGGGTACTTGTGCAGTTTTCCATTGACATTAAAAAATGGAAATATTTTTAAAAAAATATATTGTACGTACTCGTCATGGGATAAAGTTTTCCTACAGAAAAAATCACGTAATTTCATCAAGTAGTTATTTTTTTATAGCGAAAAAAGAAAAAAATCAACGCTACAAGCGAAATTAAACAGAAAGTTCAAGTAGGGGGATTTCCCTTTTTTTTTATAGCGAGGCCAAATTTCGCGAATTTGGCCTTTTTTTAAAGCAGTTTGGCCTTCAAAATTTCTGTTTGGCCATTTTCTTCACCGATGAAATAAAAAAAGCAAATAAAAACAACGCAATAAAACTTTTAAAAATACGGCACACTTTTGTTGTTCTTGTTTGTTTTTTTTTGGTAATTTTCCTTATTTTTTTATTTTTTCAAGATAATACTATTAAATGGACACTATTATGCCAAATTAGCCCCCCCCCCCAAAAAAAAATGCACAAAAATTCGAGATTTAAGGTTTTGACGAGATAATTTAGCGAATTGTCCGGACTATTGCGAGATAACCATCCATTAGTTTTTCCTGAAATTTTGCCACAAATTGTATTTCATTACATTTAATGCATAGTAACAACATTTTTTTGCCGAAAATTCCCGTTGCGTCTTCAGATTTCATCGGTGAAGAAAAAGGCCAAACAGAAATTTTGAAGGCCAAACTGCTTAAAAAAAGGCCAAATTCGCGAAATTTGGCCTCGCTATCAAAAAAAGGGAACTCCCGCTACTTGAACTTTCTGTTTGGTTAAGAATCAAGATGGCTGAATTATTAATTACTCGCTTATAAGACTATCATTACACACAAAAAAAATATAGATTTATTTTTGGGTAAAGTTCCCCCGGGTTTTCCTTTCACTTGAGTAAATAATGGTCTTTTGTTATATATATGGCGTACTATTATCCTTATATATATGATGTTTATGTTTATAACAACATCTTAATACGGCGCTGCTGATCCATAGTCGTTTCGACTGACGGATGCCACACACATGTTTATATATATATATATATATATATATATATATATATATATATATATATATATAAGTGTCTGTGTGTGTCTGTGTGTCTGTGTGCATTTCCCTACGCTAAAACTCTGTCAATTTTAAGCCTAGAGATTCGAAATTTTATATACAGGGTACTGAGATTTGGAAAAATCGATGTGATAGGTTTTCGACAGAAATTTGGCGATTAAGTGGTCAATATTCAACGATTTGACCTTTGAGAACTCTACCAAACTCCTCCTACAATTTTGGGTCTAAACAGTAAACACGTGATATTTTAGATATAGATTCCTTGGACATGGATCTAACTTATTAACTTTACTTGATCCCTAAACAATAAATGTTAAGAGATCATAATAGGGGTCAAAAAATTGACCGTTTTTTTTTTCTCAGCATTAACCTCAAAACACCTGGGCAACGCCGGGCACCGATTGCTAGTATATTAATAAATTCGAAAGCATTTTTATTTATCACTTTTTATATTGCGTTTTGTTTTCTTTTATTGAAATCTATAATCCAACAAAATATTTTCAATCTATAACCCAACAAAATGTTTCCCAAATATTATCCAACAAAATATTTTCAAAATATAATCCAACAAAATATTTTCAATCTATAATCCAACAAAATGTTTCCCAAATATTATCCAACAAAATATTTTCAAACACAGTATGCATAGTACAGATGATCCATTAAAAACAGTTCTTTTGATGCATAATTTGTATAACTATTTTTTAAACAATTGATAATGGATTAATGCTTGCTGTTATTAATTTGGAATTGTTTTTCCTATTTTAATATACATGTGCAATAGTTTTGTTGGTATCAACAGTAAGCCTCAACCTATGATTCCCCCCTGGCCAAACTTTCACAAGAAACACCCGTCTATCAGAAAACACTATCACTAATTTCCCCCACACTTTATCTGTGCTTAAACCTAAACGTAGATACCATGATCAAAGCTTCTTTCTTAGACCTGCACGCCCATGGAATTGCCTTCCGTTTTCCTGCTTTCGAGCTGACTACAATATGGTTGTCTTCAAGTCTTACGTAAACAAGTTTTTGATCAGCCGTTCCATATAAGTTAACAAATTGGTGCTAATGCACTTATTGGTCCGCTCTATTTTTTAAATCGTATTTCCAAGTTTAATTAAAGTGTTATGATATGTTTTTTATTCAATTGTAAGGTTAAAGTTCAGAATAGGTACAAAACACCCTCCCCTCCCCATGTTAAGAATGGCTTTTTAAATAATAGCGTTATTATTTCAGCACGGATCAATAAGTGCATGTGTACCAACAAATTTACCGAATTTCCATTACTAACGATTACTATATTGTCCAATTTACTGTACACTCTTTAACCATGTATCCTCGAGTGGCCTCTTGGCCTTGGAAAGTGATAATGCCTATGTAAAAAAAAGTGATTTCATAGAATGAACGGATAAATTATGATAACGCCTTATTAATTTCAACAGAGCTCAATGCAGGGCATAATCGTGAAAAGAAAATGGAAGAAGATGATTGTTTGGTTTACTAGTTCCGTCGTATCTCTCGCGCCTGCGCCCATTCGTTTTCTCTCTCTCCCCACCTCTCTCTCTCTCTCTCTCTCTCTCTCTCTCTCTCTCTCGTTGCATATTTTTATTCCCCCTTTGCGTTAATTTTAAGGGCAGCCTAAAAAGTAAATTCTCATTTTTGTTGAAGGGGAGGGGTTGATTTGCTGATGCTAGGGGATGAGACAAAATATCATTGCATATAAACTCACTGAACTCACTCAGCATATAAAAAAAAAATTTTGATGTTTTAAATTTAATGTAACTATCAATGATTTTTTGTCAGTATTTTTTTTTTTTTGACAAATGTTTTATTTAATTTTAAGTATTTTTATGAGAACTAAACTTATGCATTCATATTCTGAAAGTTTCATCAGTCTGTTGCAGATATTTACGGTGATTAAGGAAACTATGTATCTATAAATGTGAAGTTAGTGGGTATACATAGTAAACAGTAAGAAATTATTCTTGAAGTCAGAATATTGCATTTTGCATTTAGATAAACCGTTTTTTTCTTAATTGCCTAAAGAGGGATATTTTCTTAAAGGAGCTTTTGTAGATAATATTTTAGGAATAAATATTAACAATTATTTTATACCTACAGACACTAGTATTTCGGTGTAGGAAGTCATAATTACTACCAGTCGGGTGATTCTAACTTGTTCATGGAAAATTATACGCACACAAGTGGGTGAAAAAATAATTAAAAATAAATAAGCAAACAAATGTGTAGCTTACTATTTCGTACTGAATACTTTGGCCGATTTTAGAAGAAAGGTAAATCTCAATTTCCTTTTTGGTTTTTTTTTATTAGGATGATTTATAAGAAATTTTCATAAACTTTAAACAGCGAGATGTTTGTTTAAATAATATTTAAACTTCTGCAGGTTTAGAACTCCTAATCTACGTGCTCAAGATCAGAAGAAAGGAAACGTGCTCAAGAAAAGATCAGAAGAAAGGAAACGTGATCAGAAGAAAGGATCTACGTGCTCAAGATCAGAAGAAAGGAAACGTGCTCAAGAAAAGATCAGAAGAAAGGAAACGTGATCAGAAAAAAGGATCTACGTGCTCAAGATCAGAAGAAAGGAAACCAGATAGGTTATGTCATTCCCAGCCATAGATGGTAGTGTCGTCCGAGAAGCAGGAAACGGGGAGGGGAATCTCAATGTCTTGCAATTCGAGGAGGCTTTCCGGCATCTACGGATCTCAACATAGAAGGATGGGATTTTGCTGCTTGAAGTATATATATCGATGGGCTACAAGCGCTATGATTTCACCAGAACACATTCATTTAAAGTACTTGTAAGACAAGCATAGAGCATCATGACCATCGTGCATAGGTTGGAAATTGGCCGGTAGTGTAAGAATTAGGTTGAAGACTCTTTTTGAACCCTGTACTAGAGGTAGAGGCTGCTAGTGTATGCGCCAGTATAAGTATGGTAACAATACTGAATGCATGGACGAATAGTGGCTTTTAAAGATAGAGAATACTCTCTGGTGTGAGTAGTTTTCTAGCATGATGGTGGACGCCCACCTTCTTAGCAACAGACGGTATAGTGCTTGAAAATAACATAAAAAATTCTGACTTTATCGTTGTAATCTCAACTTTCGCCACCCTTCGAATATTATTTTTCACGTGTTTTTGTTTCGATCGTTCAGCTAGGAGGACAGATGTTGGAGCTTGGACGATAGTGAGAGACGACTTAGATTTGATACTTCTTTTTGGATCCTCTCTTAAGTGTGAGAGACTAATGGTAGATGCACCAGCGCAAATGTGGCAAATAAATGTGTAGCTTACTATTTCGTACTGAATGCTTTGGACGATTTTAGAAGAAAGGTAAATCTCAATTTCTTCTTTCGTTTTGTGAATTATGGATGTGTAGAAATATAGAATACTGGCAGGTGTGGGTAGTTTTATCTAATTGTGAGATATTTTTGGTTCTTTTGCAAGTTTTGTATGTATTTACCACCTATTTGAATTGTGAATATTTCGAACTGAAAGTGTTTTGCTGTTTATGGCTCATCAGTATTCCAAATTAACATTTACATAGAATGCTTTCCGTTTAAAAGTATTGCAGACAAAATAAACAAATAAATGGAATATATAAAATATATAAATTGCTGATAAGTAAACTCTTTATTAAGTTTTTTTTGTTTACATCCGTTTCATCTCAAGTGTCTATACAATAAAATGAATTTTTAATTTTACAGAACATTTATTTACAGAAAAATGTAATAAGTATACATAATTTATAAGGCACAAATCGATAGCGAAGGAACATACTTTATTCTCAAGTCCGCCATATTGTTAAAAAAAAAACAAGCCTCGTTTTTAAAAAAGTCATATTAGTTAGATAGACTCCGTAATTAATTTTACATTGTAATTTTGGTATGATTTTATTATTTGTGTGTTGAGCAAAAAAAAATGAATTGGTAGTAGGCAGGCTCGAACTCGTAACGCGAAGGAGGAAAATAACGTGAAAAATAACGTGACGTCTTTGCCGTTGCGTCCATCGCCAAACCGGAAGTGGCGAATGTTGAAATCAAGGCTAGTCAATCGAAAAGAGAATAACTTTCGAAAATATCGGCGAAAAAAGCGACCCCTCCCTGTAGAAAAGTGCCCAGTTGAGGGTGAAGGAATTAATGATTTTAAACCAATTTTTCGATATTTGTCATCCGAAGGGTTAAGCTTTAAAACGACACCGATCTCATGAAAATCTGTCGCTTCTGTCGAAAATTTTAGGCAGACATGCATACATACATACATACATACATTTAAACAGACAGGTGAGATTTATATTATATATAACTAGGACTTTTATCCAGTTATTAACGGACAAAAGTTATATCCCGTTGCTTTAGAATGGGTGCTTTATGCCAAATTGATTGTCATACATGGTTAAATATGTGCTTATCTTCGTATTAAATACGTATGCCTATAACTCCCCAACTGTGCATCGAACGGATACCATAATACTTAATTCGCTGAACCTTATCATAACAAAGGTTAAAGCAACATTTCATCCAGAAGCGCCCAGTGATTAAAAAAAAAAAGAAAAACAAAGTAGATCTGGTATTTCGGTGACTATTCCATATTAATCCCTATTAATCACTAAACGTGCTGCGAACGAATACCATAATACTTTATTCGCAGCACCTTACCATAGCAAAGCTTCGCACAAAATTTTTAGTCAAATCGGACCAGTAGTTTTGAATGGAGAGAAAGACTAATAGAAATATAAGATAGATATATGAATGTTAATAACTTCGTTGTTGATCAATCCTCATCTAAATATCCCAAAGCATAAAAACCGACCTTGTGTCTAACATTGTATGCGTGGCTAATGGCAGATAAATACGTATTAACTGTGTTGCACATGATTAAGCCGTACACGTCTACCTGTATTGATATTTGCCCGATATCTCTTGAAACGACAAAGAGGATGTATGAATAAGCAGAATTCACAGTAATTACTCAATAACTGTCAACACAATGGACATGATGTCACCCGAAGAACACTTGGTTACTTGTTTCCTGCTGCGACTACATTGTTAAGAGAAAATGGCCGATGTCACCTGCCGGAAGTGACATGTAAACAATATTTACAAACGACGAACATTTACGGAGACTTTCGGTCGAATTGATGGGAATCGACTGATTACATAAATTCACCGTCATAACGATACGAGAAAATCAAAAGAGATTCGATATGTTTTCATAAGGGAGTCACCACTTATCGCCGCCCAAAGCAACTCGTGGATAAGAATGAATGAGTGTCTTGTCACCAGTAAAACGGCACCGTGAGAATCGGCAATAATGGAAATTCCATAGAATTTGATTTTTTAAGTAGTTGTTTACAATGGACTTGAAAACCACCATGTTATAGTCATCTGGGAAGCAGCTTTTTACTACAAGGAATACACTACTTATCAAGACCTTAAGACCACTCGAGGATAAAAATTAATGAGTGTACGGTAGTCATCGGGACAACAGCGTAGTAGTCGGTAGTGGTGGAAATTGGGTATAATTTGAGTATTTAAGAGAACGGATTAACAAAACTATACATTGAACTTAAAGACGGTCATGTTGTAGTACAGTGGGAAGCAGGAAAGTGGAACAGAGTCCCACAGGCAGGCAGTTACAGTAAATAAGCTTTGATTCATGGAATCTGCGTTTAGATTTAGACAGAGATGAAACGTGGCGGAAATTGTTGATAATGGTTGTAGCTAGACGAGTGTTTCTTGTAAAACCATATAAATAACGATAGCGCGGAGACAGTCTTGCGATATCTCTTCTGTGGGAAAGAAGTTGCAGAGAAGAGAAACGGGCATCACCTATTAGGTTTCGAAGCCAGTTTGGAATTCTGTCAAGGCAAGGTAGGATAACCGAACAGCTCCTGTCCAAATGTGGCAACAATACTATATCCTTGGACATAATTGATTCTTATACATGTAGATCTTTCTATCGGTAGTGAGATATCAACTGGAGTGGTAGAATGTATAATCATTTCCCCAGCGATCTTGGCAACAAATTTAATGTATGTGTTCGATTTCAAATCAAGAGTGAAGGTCAGTCCGAGAAACTCTTTAAAACATGGTGATTCACCAAGACGAGTGCCATTCAGTTCAATTGGGGCCACATAGGAGCCGGGACGTTTATGATGGAAAAGGAGACGCTTTGTTTTAGATGCGTTAAAATTAACCAGCCATCTTTTTGTCAATTGCACTACGTGCTCGAGATCAGAAGAAAGGAAACCAGATAGGTTATGTCATTCCCAGCCATAGATGGTAGTGTCGTCTGAATTAATGTCTACGAAAGATCTAAGAATGTGATTTGGGAGATCATTGATAAAGATCAGGAAAAGAGTTGGGCCTGGGATAGAGCCTTGAGGGACACTAGCATTAATACTATGAGCTTTTAATTTCTTCCAATTGACGACTACTCTTATAAACCTATCAGAAACAAAAGATTTAATAACTGAGACAACATTTCCAGTTATTCTCTAGTTGAAATCTTATGAAGTAGACCGTTATATCCTATCAAAAGCCTTTGGTATATCAAGAGCGATTGCTCAAGAAACGAAGCTCCCGTCAAGAGATTCGAGCACCCCCGCCGCCCTCCGGGGCCCGGGCGACAAGATCAAAGTGTATATCTGTTCCGACAGATACTGCAAGCAAAGACCAGATGTGGGGGCAACCCCACATACCTGACCTTTAACCAGCTCCCATTTCCCACCTCTCAGGATCTGGTCCCCTTTTTCCCTTCCCCCTCCCTTCACTCCTCACATTAAAAATTGGCCTTATGCCTAATTTGCTTGGTGGGAGAGCAAATAAATACCTACTGTAAGCAAGGACCATATGTGGGGGTAACCCCACATATCAGACCTTGGTCAGTGTAGGGATCACCCTACAGACCAACAGTTACTATCCAGTTCCCAATTCTCACCTCTCGGGAGCTGGTCCCCTTTTCCCTTCCCCTTCCCTCTCTCTCCACATTGAAAAGCGGCCTTGTGCTAATTTGCTAGGTGGGGAAGCAAATAACTAATTCTGCGTGAGATCTGTGTCGAGGATCCGAGGAAGCGCACAAGCGTAGGAGTCGGGTCTACCTTCGGTAAAAAGCGAACCCGAGACCTTTCGATTACAAATCAAGTCCACTAATGAACTGAACCCATCTTACCCGAAAGTGACGATTTAGTTTCGCCCAACGGTCATGAAAAGAACAAGTGATTCGGCGGTTTTGAAATACACTGGTTTGATAACGTGTCTCGCGTTATTGCATTTTTGTATATTGGCGTGTCGATTCGGTGAGATTGTTCGGTTCTGCTTGGAAATGTGTGTGTCGATTAAACGGTATTTGTTCGTGGTGTGACGTGTCGATTCGGCAGTGGTGTTCGGAAATACGTGGACGAATTTGTTAAGGACCGTGCGTGCCACTTGTGAAAACTATATATATATGTGTGTGTGTGTGTGTGTTTCTGCCGCTCTCTCTCCCTCGTGTAGCGACAAGATCACCGTTAGTACATCAGTAGTAGATCTAGCAGAACGGAAACCATATTGCATGTCAATGAGTAGACTATTTTTGCTGAAATGGTTGTCCACTTTATTTATCACTGGTTCCAGCAACTTACGCATGACACACGGGAGACTGATGTGTCTTTACTAAGAGGCAGATGACTGATCTATAAAATTCTAATGCGGGACAGCCTGAAGTTTTCCAAGGTGTTGGGAAATCTTTCTCTTTAAGTTATCGTTTAAACAGCTTTGTAAGTATGGGAGCTGTTTTCGGTTGAAGCTTTTCGATCACGATCGTACTAATGTCATCATGGCCAGTTGCTTTACTGGATTCAAGGGTTTGCTTGATAGTAAAGCTTGGCAACATCTCGCACGTACATTTGTATGTCGCATAGCATGTTTTCAGTCACAAGATATGGTACAGAGGTGGGTAGCGACCCTGATCGCACAGGGTAGAATTTGCTGCAATTTTTTTAGCAAAGAGTTTAGTTTTGTTAGCCTTCTGGAAACTTTTTACATGTTCGCCTCTCCTCACGAACGCAAATTTACACAAAAAGTCATTTCTAGATAGATAAAAAAAAAAAATAAGACACCTAAATGTGGATGGGGTATTATTAAAGGACTCTGCCGTACCATTGTATTATTCTAATTACTAATCTCATCTTGAATCTTATTCCCACAACGTTTCGATTGAAGTAACCTCCGACCTTCTTTAATTGTATCTTGTTGAATTCGGAAATCTCTCTGTCGAACTCGGAAATCTGCACGAAATTTCTAATGAAACCCTTTTATTTTATTTAATCCACGTTCTCGTTCCATCAGTTATAACCTGGTAGGAGTCTTAAGTAATGCATACTTGTATTCTTGATATTGATTACACTGATTTATTTTATCCTTCTCAAACTAAAAACTAAACACCTAGATCTTAGTCCAAAAACCCTAACTGGGTTGGACACATGGTCGATTTTTCATGTGGAAAAATTCAGCCCCCCCCCCCCGTTTACAATGGTTTTCTCCGTCACTGACCAAAAACAGAAAATATATCAGAACAGCTATTATCCTTTCCTCGCAGCCGAAAGACCGAAACACTTAAGCTTAACTTTATATATTGCTATATATTATAGTATGCGTTTAATGTTGATATTTTTAATCTGAACGTTTTCCAAATTTAATGTTGCTTTCTTTTAACTTGATGTTCATTTTTTTATTTGAAGTTGAGCTTTTTTATTTCAAAGTACCGTTTTTGATCTAATTTGAAATAGATTTTTGTAAATTGTTTGGAATAGTAACACATTTGTATAGTAAAAATGTAATGTATAATATTTTTATTTGTTTATTTTAATTGGAATTAAATTGAAATAGATTAAAGATATTTAAGAATGTTTTAATTTCTATGATATATTTGTTATATCTATATAATGGCACCTACAAGTTAATTTTGACATAATAATCTGGAAAAAAAAAATAATAAAAAATAATAAGAAGTAGTAGTGGTAGTAGTATCATATGAATCCTGAAAGTGTAAAAAAAACACCGGACTACTGTTAAAAATTGTAAAGGAAGAAGCAGAAGAAAATCACAACGCCAGTGAAATCTTAAACGAGGATAAAATAAACTACAAAACTAAAATGAGTTCAATTTATGATAAAAGACGGGGTACAATTCAAATCGCCGCAAATCATTTTTCTTCTGCATATTTAAAAACCAAATATTAGTCAGAAGTGACTTTTCCAGGGCATTCATCATCAAGTCCAGATATCAGCTGATGTAATATTGCAAATAAATACAGACGGACTTTGATGAACGACATTATCATTATTTTTTTTATTTTTTATTTATTCATTTTTAATTTTTTGCAAATAAGTCTACCTGGCAAATTATACCTCGTAATGTATAATGCTCAATAACGAATTATTTCTATACTAATACATACGCAATCTGCAAATATCATATTTAAGCGTACTGTATGGCCGTTGGGGAGTCCAACTAGTGTGTATATATATATATATATATAGAGAGAGAGAGAGAGTTGAGCATATTGAGAAGTGATACACGAATTACCATTAGCGTATAAGCGATGCTCTTTGTGTAAACAAATCGAACTTAGGTAGTTCGGACGATGTCGAAACATAGTTAAACTCACGACTCACCAAGCAGCCGCGGATAGCGTAGTGGTTAGGAGCCTTGACTGTGGTACAGACGGTCGGGTTTTAATACTGGCTTGCCGCACTGATGAGCTTCGAAACAGTACTGTATGTGGATGGTATATATATATATATATATATATATATATATATATATATATATAACCATGTACTGCATACATAACAAAAAATATATTAGGAAGTATCTAAAAACAGGATAATTATGACTATACATCACATGTGAAGAATAAGAGTTAACGGCTTGTAAGTACTTAGGGTTAAATAGACGGCACATTTAAATCTTTAGAGAAATATATAACACATACTACGTTTAAATATATAGTACCTGCAGAACCAGAGAAGGTACCGTGAAACAAAAAGAAGAAATGTGTATACATCTATCTACATAAAAGTGAGAATATGTGGGTGGGGACAACTGTTAACCTATATACTCAACGAATTTTTGACCTATAGACTGGAAGATAAAGAATTCAGACATGTGGAAAATTTAATCGGTTTTCGTCCGGAGAAAGGGCTGCTAAGGGAGTCAAAATTGAAAATTTCATCTGTTTTTCAACTGTTTTACGACTACGCATACGCGAATCGTTCACATAAAAGTTTTCGTATGTATAATAAAAATAAATAGGTTTGAAAACACCTTTTGAAGAGCGTGGGAAGTTGGCTTGATAGTTATCCTACTTGGCTCGCTGTCTTCAGGTTTTGGTTTCGAGCTTAGCTCAAATATTTCTTGTTTTTTTACTTACAAGAAATGAATTGTTTAGAAAACATAATACTCGCATGCATATGTCTCAGTTTCTTTCCGTTTCTCACTTCATATTTTAAAGGAATTTTACGTTACGTTTAATACCAGGCAACGCCGGGTACATCAGCTGGTTATATTAGATTTTTTTAATAGACTTTAAAGATCTCTATTTGTACATAGACAGGCACGTATTTACGTCTATGTTTATATGTACAAGAGTCACTCTTAAACTGATTAATCGATTTTGGAACAGAGCTGCTGAACGTAAGAGTGGGTAATGTGAATCTATTTATTTTAATTTAATATGCAGTCATCGATATTTATATGCCGCATAATCACGTTGGCACATCGGTTCCCGTTAGGATATCGAAGTTAAGCAACGTTGAGCCTGAGCAAAACTAAAATGAGTGACCATTTAGGAATTCTTGGTGCTATATGTGCTCTCCGCATTGTTTCCAGTCGTCCTGAACTTCTTGCCACTGGACTCTATTGAATGTCAAGCACGGGTGGAAAGAGATGGTGTAGTAAGGATAATGAACAACCCTTAGCCAAATGAGATTTCAAAAACCCGCTAGACTAGGGAAAAGAAATCTCCAGAAAAATCTCTTTTTAACTTTTGTCGTTTGAAATTTTCAAAACCCGCTAAAACACCGTATTTTAACTTCGTATCATATAAAAAAATATTATGGCTATAGTATATTTAGTACACAAAATGTTCCTTGTTTTATCACTATATATTTATGGAATTATATTGAAGTGATTAGCTCCCCCAGAAGGCTTTCACAGCTAGTTTTACCTGTTTTTCGAAGAGAGTATATTTTGTTTTACAAGAAACAAATCATAAGATAAAACAGTGGTTATAACGAAAGTTAAATTGAAATATATTACAAATTAAACATCTCAATAATGGCGTACCCAAATATTGAATATTCCCGAAAAATTACTCCGTAAATATAGGATTAATTAATAATGGCAAAATAATTTTTTTAATAAAAATCCGCAAAACATAGGTACCAAATTTATATGTGAATTACTTGATAGATTTTTTAACCATTCATAAAAGGAGATCGGGAAGGTAACAATGGTACAAACGTATGTAGGGGAAAATAGCACAAGATGAAAATCTTTGAGAATACATCAAAAGGGGAAGCATTAAGTTTGTCAATCTATAAAAATAAATTATAACTATGTTTAAAAGCAGATGAGCACATTTAGAAATCTCCCTCCAAAAATGAGATTTTGTTTTTTAGACGATTACGTGTGAATATTTAATATATATATATATATATATATATATATATATATATATATATATATATATATAAGTAGGTTGTAGTTTGCTTGAAGCATTGTTGAAGAAAATTATAAGATAAAATTAAAAGCCAAGAACAATGCGAGATTTTTTTTTTATATATATAGAGTAAAATTAAATGCAAACAAAAGAAATAAATTTCTTTTTTTTTTTTGTTTTTTCTTTTTCACACAAATTGTAACTCTAAACAACAGTAATTTTTTTTCTGTTGTATTCAATGGTGTTGTAAATCTCAATATATTTCAGACTTATTAGTCCATTTTCAAGAGAAGACAGCGGAAGAGTGTTCAAAATTGGAAAAGTAGCCGCAGAGTTTGAACACTCTTCCGCTGTCTTCTCTTGAAAATGGACTAATAAGTCTGAAATATATTGAGATTTACAACACCATTGAATACAACAGAAAAAAAAATTACTGTTGTTTAGAGTTAAAATTTGTGTGAAAAAGAAAAAACAAAAAAAAAATTATTTCTTTTGTTTGCATTTAATTTTACTCTATATAAAAAAAATCTCGCATTGTTCTTGGCTTTTAATTTTATCTTATAATATATATATATATATATATATATATATATATATATATATATATATATATATATATATAATAGGAGAACAATAGTATGAAATGAATCACAAAACTATATATTGGTAGATATAGAATGGATCATTTATTGAATAATGGAATACAAGCAAAATTTGGATAATAGAAGGGACTCTTCATGCCAAGGCATTTCGAAGCCTAATGCTTCTCATCAGAAGAGTATAGAAGGTTCTAGGTAGCATGGAGGAGATGTGGCGTCTAGCGTAGTGTTCATTAGGGGCGAGTAAGATTAAGAGAAATTATAGAATGTTGGGAGAAGCTTTATTGAATTCTAAATAAATAAATAAAGGAGAAGCTTGTTATATATAGTATGATATATACAATTGTATATTGTCTTTAACATAGTGTTGAGTTTAAGGGATATATGTTTTAGGGTTAAATTGGGGAGTATATTGTGGCTGTGTGGTAATTTATTTTAACGGCTTGTGGGGTGTCTATTATTTATGGAGTGGTATTTTTTGACAGGTGCAACCTAAACGGCAAATAAAATCGCCTATAATTTTTTTTTTTTAGGTGGGAAAGGGTTAAATACAAGGTTGTAATATTGATTAGGTAATGTGCGGCAATATTTTTAAGTTTCTTCTGTTATGATGTATGGAGTGTGATTATAAGGGGGCGGTCGGAGGATAAGATGGCAATCTCTATGGGTGCGTTTACCTTGATGAAAATGGTTTAAGGATATATAGTTGGCAAGGTGGAAGAGTAAGAAGACATTTATTACTTATAAAAGTGGTAATAATATCAATAATAGTAGGGTAATTATAGTAATGAGAATGATAATAAAGACAAATATAATACTAGTAATAATAATAAAGATAAAAATAAAATACAAATAAAAATAATATTACCAATAGCTGTGATAAAATTAATGTCAATGTTAATGGTAATAACGATGAAAATGAAGATAATGGTAACGGTTATGATAGCAATGACTGGGGTAATAATGGGGATAATTACAGGGATAATAACGGGGATAATAATAATGACATTAATAATAATGATGAAATATATTAATAATAATATTAATAATAATAATAATAATGGTAAAAACAAAACAAAGATAATAATAGTGATAATACTATTACCACTACCTCTACCTACACCACCACTACTACTGATGCTACTACTAATAATAATGTTAATAATAATTATTAGGGGATGCGTAAAGGCAAAGAATACAAGTTATGAGTGGTCCCATGAGATAATAAAATAAAATAAAATAAAAGTTATATATATACACATATATATATACATATATACACATATACATATATATATCCATATATACAAACACAGATACACAAAGAAAGAACACACACCAAACAAAATAAAAGATAAGGGATGAGGGTATTTTGAAAGTAGATGACGGGAAGACGTAAGAGTTCTAGGAACAACCCCCATAGGTTTATATTAAAGAAGTCCTTCACTGGGAAAGATAGCTTCAAGAGTCCACATTAAAAATTATATTTCTAGAAATCCGATCATAAAGGCCATCAAATTTAAGTTTTTTATGAAAAAGCAAGTCCTAGAAAATGGAATACATACTTTCACGTTTATAAACATGAGGGACAGGCCTCTTCATTCGGCGAAGCTACTTTTTGTAGTAGTTCTAATATCCAAGAGATGTTGCAAGAAGCAGGGTTTTCGTCTGTCCGTTAAAATCCCATATTTCTCCATTAAATTTTGTTTTATGTTGTTAGGATGGTCTTGCATAGATGCGCCGGTTTGGTGAATTTTTTTTCCTCCTATTTTGGATGACAAAAGAACGGTGTTTGTTCAAAGGAGACTCTTGTGGTGGCTTTTAATCAAAACTGGTCTGGTTCAGCTGCGTTCAAACTAGTGAGATTATCAGTAGGAAGTGACGAATAGAAAGGAATGTGGAAGGAATTTAGAGATGGTGCACGTGTTTGCCTGTGTGGTTATTTGGAACGCCCTTAGTTAATAGTCGTAAGGGGTAGAGGAGGGATGGAGATGTGTCTGTATGGGTGACGGGGGTGTGTTCTGATGAGAAGCATTAGGCTTCGAAATGCCATGGCATAAAGAGTCCCTTCTATCCCCCAAATTTTTCTTGTATTCCCTTATTCAATAAATGACCCTTTATGTATCTACCAATATATAGTTTTGTGACTTCATTTCATAGTCTTCTTGTCCTATTCTATAAGCTCCAATAATAATTATTGAGCTTGGCATTATCCAGATAAGTCTCCTCTTGTGGATTTGAACTCTCTCTTTTCCTCTTATGCATTAAGCTATATATATATATATATAGTCTTGGAAGTTTTTAACCTTTAAAACTATATAAACAATCTTATTTAATTTTTATATATTTTATCATTCGTTAGAAAACTCTTTAATCAATATATATATGTGTGTGTTTGTGTGTGTGTTTGTGTGTGAGAGAGAGAGAGTGTGTGTGGCGTTCCAAATGTGATGACTCTTACTTTTTTATTTCGCGCAAATGAATCAGAGAGGTTTAAAGATTGCATTGTTAAAATGACTAAACTTGTGCATTGATAACCTGTAAATTTCATATCTTTGTTGCATATATTGACGGTGTGAGACTCTAAGAAAGCAATCTCTGTCATGGACGTGCGTAAGAATCAGAGATGCGTCTTTGAATTCCTCCATGCAGAAAAAATTGAACTCATCTACATTCACCGGCGGATATAGGAGACGTGTTCGTCGATTTCAAAGTGGCAACAGAGATGTGACTGACAAAGTTCTTGACTTTTGCGAGGTATCAAAAAAGGCTGGTAAAAGTGTATTGAAAATGTTGGTAACTGTAGAAAACTAAATTCTGGAGCACAAAACGTCGCTCATTTTTATGGCACTATTATCGTCTTGGTAGCTCTTCAACATTTCAGTGCTTGAGTTTTAAAATAAGAGGCCTTACTTTTGAAGCGACCCTTGTATTAAGTATGTTTGACACTGGGTAAGTTTCCCTGTTGAAAATAAACAGTAAAATATTTTTCTTGTTTTTTATTGCTTTGTTTATTTTTATCAGAGACAAGTATTAAATTCCATAATGAAAGATATGTCTGCTTTATGCCAACAAGTTTTTCGTGGGTTAGAAACGGATTTAGAGACAATCGGCGCCAACTTGAGTTCGGAATTTCTTTCTCTCTTATACTGGAACCGGAAATGATTTCACTTGTGACCCTTTTGTTAATTTTTCATATTGTTGTTTTCTTTAAGACGTCAGATTTAGTATTTCCGGTCGAGCCTTAGAGAACATGGAATATCACCATCCTAATGAATTAAGCAAGCCTGTTAATCTTCAAGTTTTCATTTATGTCCATAATAATAATAATAATAATAATAATAATAATAATAATAATAATAATAATAATAATAATTAGTTTGTCCGTGTGTCACTTATAAACTGGAAGCAAGGAAGTAGCGAGCCTCATACAGTCTCGAACTGATCACTCAGCGTGCCGTGTTCGAATGCTGTCGGGTCCATAGCGCCAGTCTTGTTGCTTTTTACCTCTACATCCTTCCTCGTGTGAGTACATTCTTCTAAAAAGAATCGGGAGAAATCAATACAACCAACAAAATCAACATATCAAAATATCTTAACATGCTTATTGCGGACCAGGATATAAATACCCTGACTCGCTACAAGAAAAAAATAATGAAACGAATTGAATGAAGGAAACAAAGAACTCAAATGCTGGAATAAAATAAATATGTCGTTTATTTTCTGTTGAGAAATGAAAGTCTTGGGTGTACACATGTTCATTCGGCCGTTGACGACTACGCGCGTGGAAGGAAAGGGAAATGCAATAGAAAAACGTGAAGTGGCCTGTAGAAAGAGAGGGTTAAGCTCAGTAGAGAGTCGCGCACATGTCTGTGTTGATGGACCAAAACCAAAGGGGAGATAGAGTGAGAAAGTCAATCCAGTTCATGGAGAGAGAAAGCATATAAAGTGTATCTGTGCTTACATGTGTGTACGTAAGCGTGTGTGTGTATATACGTGAATGTAAGTGTATGTACGCGAACGTGAATATATGTACGTGTGTGGACATGCGCACGTATGTTTGTGTGCGCGTATGTATATGACAAGTAATATAGCTTGAAATGTGAACGTGTCTTTTTATGTGAGACTAGAAAAGGCTCGCGCATGTTCAATACAAATAATGATATTATTAAAGGATAGGTTATAAAACTATTGATTATTATTGAACCAAACTATATAGGAAGTCTTCTCCAGATCCCGAGTCGTCACAGACGCTATGTTAATACGACTATAATAGTAGTACTACTAAACGTAATAAACAACCTTTAATTTCAAAACTATTGTTTAGAAGTATAAACCATTGTTTTTGTTTTTTTGTTTTGTTTTTTGTTGTTGTTGTTTTTTTGTTTTTTGTTTTGTTTTGTTTTGTTTTTGTTTTTGTTTTTTTTGTTTTTTCCTTTTAATCGAATCGGTTTAGTTTAAGGTGGTATCAGACTTGACGGGATATGCAAACTTCTTCTAAAGGAGGAAGTTTACAGGGAATATTGAATTCATAAACAGTCCCAGCCACATATATAGCTCATAATATAGTGCTTAGCATTCTCAAATAGTCGACTATCTAATACTGCTTAGGCTTCACGTCGTTTAATTTCAATAATCTAATAAAAACCGGTGTGTCAATGCAATTACACCATATGATTATCTGCCTACAATAGAATAAAATGCAATATTTTGTTGCAGGTTGCTCGCCTATATAAAGGTGTTTAGTCTTACTACTACGGAGCTATAGTTGATGGATTGTAAGGACTAGTTGCTAAAACTGGAAAAGGAAAGGGCAAGATATTTTAGTAAAAAATATTTAAAATGTATAACTTAAAATATTGCAGCATTAAGATTTTTTCTAATACAATTTATAAAATTATATAATAAATTCTTAATGCTACAATATTTTAAGCTATACATTTATTATATTTTTTACTAGAATATCTTGTCCTTTTCCAGTTGTAACAACTAGTCCTTTATTCTTCCATGTTTAAGCTTAACCATATTACTTTTCACGCTCGCATTTTTTTATTGTAATATACCTATATATAAGTGAGAATGTATGTGAAGACACTTCTCAATCAATACACTCAACGAATTTTTATCTACAGACTTGAAATTTGGTACATAGGATATTCAGACATGTGGAAAACTCTCTAATTGGATTATATCCGGAAAAAAGGCCTGATAATGGGGTCAGAATTGAAAAATTGGTACTTTGGAGATAATCGAATTTTATCTGTTTGTTAACTAGTTTACGCGGTTTGAAAACATTTAAAGAACGTAGCAAGCTGACGTAATGGTTATCGTACTTGACTCACTGTTTTTAGCTTTTGGTTTGGATCCCACTTGAGTTTTTTTTCCTTACAAGAAGCGAACTAGTTAGAAAAGGCATAATACTCGCATGCACATGTCTCGGTTTCTGTATGAATTAAAATATAATATTTATGCGTATTTTACGGCCGGGCAAAGCTGGCGATTGTCTAGTATATCTATAAAAGTGAGAATGTGTGTGTGTGTGTGTGTGTGTGTGTGTGTGTGTGTGTGTGTGTGTGTGTGTGTGTGTGTGTGTGTGTGATCTCACTTCTCAACCACAGCACTCAAAAGAATTTTTGATCTACAGACTTGGCTGGTATGTAAAGTATTCAAACATGTGGAAAAATCTCTTTTCATCTCGAAAAAAGAACTGCTAAGAGCACAATGTTGAAAAATTGGTACTCGGGGGGGGGGTCATCGAATTTCTGTCTGTTTATCAAGTTTTTCACGAAGATTGGAAACACTTTTTCAAGGTCGTGGCAAGCTCGCAAGCTCGTCTAATGGTTATCGTATTTTTCTCACTGTCGTTAGGCTTTGGTTTCGATTTCAGCTCGAGTTTTGTTTTTTTACTTGCAGGAAGTGAACTATTCAGAAAAAAAAAACATGATACTCGCATGCACATGTCTCAGCTTATTTCCAATTTTTTTTAAGTTGTTGAAGTAATTTAACATTATTTTAATACCGGGCAACGCTGCGTACATCTTCTAGTATATATATATATATATATATATATATATATATATATATATATGAGAATGTGTGTGGGTGGAGAGGATAATTTTCAACCTATATGCTCAACGAGTTTTTGATCTACCGACTTGAAATCTGGATTATAGGAAATTCAGACATGTTGACATATTGTAATCGGTTTTCAATCGGAAAGAAGGATTGCTAAGGGGTCAAATTGAAAAAAGTGGTTCGTGGGGGAAGTCGAATTTTAATCTGTTTCTTAACTGTTTCACGAATGCGCATGCGTTAAACCATTTACGTGATAGATTCTTTCCAGTAAAAAAAAAAAAGATCAATAATTAAATGTCTGCAGCCACTTAATTTTTCCATAAAAATCATTTGGTCTTCTTTAAACCCCTCAGTCTCACTCACGGAACCCCAGGGCTCCGTGAAGGTCACTTTGGGAAAGCCTGTATTAGACTATCTGTGATCTATTAGGTCTTAATAACGACAATTATGTTTTCTACGTTCATTTCATTTCTAAAAGTTATATTCTTTGAGAACAACAATGTATTTTAGCATACACCTTGTATTATTCAAGTATATAGAGGCCCTGTCGGTGGGGCATTAGAATACGCCGACTGCCCCCCTGCAGAGGGTAAAAGTCCCTCAATGGGGGTCCTGGATATGACCTTAAACTATATCCAGTGGTGAGGCCCCAGCTTGTGAGCTTTGGGGAGTGTGGAGCCACCCTTTAATTACCATTGCTCCCAGGTCCACTCTGACCCGGAGTGGTAGTACCTGTTAGGGTTCCAACTATGGATTAAATAGAAACCGACGTGAAAACAACAAATATATTCTATTAAAAAAAATTTTCTTCAAATTCGGCATTAAATAACCCGAAAAGGGTTGATATACCGTAAAACAAAAACAACCAACCAACCAATCAAGTATATAGAAAAACCTTAGGGAAACAAACGTTGATTAACTCACGTTTAATATAATCATAAAGATATCCATGAAATAATATATAATACATATAATGTGTGCGCGTGCGTGCGTGCAAAGCTCTTATTGTAAGCAAATAAAATACTCTTCGGCAATTAACACTGTTTGTATAAATATTCCATAAAGAATCTTTCATTTAGTGATACAAGCACCAAGGGAAAGATTGTTCCAGCAATCTGCCCTACTATGAAAGGTAGCTGTGTGGTTAGGGGCGCGAATTGTCGACTAGGCCGTTAAATTTCGATCCTGGCTTAAATATTTGAATGTCTAGCAACACCGAAGAGTTGTGATATGTCAAAAAGCGAAGTTGTCTGTGAATGACTATATATGTCTGATTTGGCAGAGGACTTTATTTTGTATAATCTTACTGAATCTTATGTGATTTATGTTAAAGATAACTGGCCATACATAGATAATGGCTTGGCTATAGTTAGAAATGCTACTTGTTCCAAAGCTGAAAAGAATCCGTGATAAATAGAAAAAATTGTCAACCACTTAAAAGAAAAAACAAATTACTCAGTGATAAGCAATTATTCGCCAAGACGTGCTGCAAGACAGTTATTCGCCCTCCTTATAGTCCAGAGCTTAGTCCCTGTGACTTTTAATTGTTCCTAAGCTCAAGAAAACCTTAGAAGCTGTCGTTATGAGACAATTGAAGAGATGAGAAACGTTGTTACGGGGGTTGTTGACACCATCACACAAGAGAACTTCCATGGTGTCTTCCAGAAGTTGTTAAAACGGTATAAGTGTATTGCAATCGGAGGAGATTACTTTGAAAAGGACTAGACTTATATGTATGTACTATCATTAAAAGTTCTCATACAGAAACCCCTAGAAACTTATTTAATACATCTTGTATATTGCTACAAAAATAGTATATCCAATAATATATGATTCAGCTCAAATTTTTATCACATAATGTGTATATATGTCATTTTAACAGACTTTTGTTTATTATAGTTTTGGGTTTTTGATTTCATGATGGCTTGTAATGTAATTTTGAAAGTTGCTTTTAGGATTATAGGTTTGATAAATATCGGTTCTATTTACTAATTTGATTTGAGTGGAAATTTATCTTTAAAGCCAGTTAAAAAAAATTAAAATTGTGCATTTTTATACATGAAATTAAATCGGTTCTCTCTCTCTCTCTCTCTCTCTCTCTCTCTCTCTCTATCTATCTATCTATCTATCTATCTCAGATATGATTGGAATTATAAATGTATTTTACTTACCCTTAACAATTGTGTCGCGAAAAAACGCGAATGAACACATAATTTCCAGGCTGTTAATGTAGAATATCGTCAGATTGCTCCCGGAAAAAAAAATCTTCAAACCAAACAAAAATATATTTTACGGGAAACCTTTCTCTGGCAGGATGGTTTGTTAGAATATGCCTTGCAAATAATAAGAGTCAAGCTGGCAAGGGGGGATTGAATGGGATAGGGGAAAGAAGGTAAAATAAAGGATAGCCCCGGGCGAACGTAGACAAAGGCAGAGCAGTTATTGAGGGTGTACCAAGATGTGATGGCTAGCTGGGATCAAGAATTGTAACAGACTCAAGCAGTAAGCAGTTCTAATATCCACCGATTAAATTGAAACCTTGTATGATCTCAATTAATAAGAAAGGATAAGTAGAAACTGTTGGGGAAATGTAAAAATATCTGATTAATTATGATGTTTGGAACCACTGAACATTAGCCATAATAATATTAGAAAAGAAGAATGGGAGACATCAGTTTCGTGTAGAATTTCATCGCGTTAACACCGTTACGAAAGCCATACTGGCTTCTTTCACTGATATATGGCATTTTTGTTCTATGAAAGGGTGTTTGCTTTTTGATCTTCGATTTGAGGTTAGGTATTAGATGGTTTAGATGAGGTGAGCGTCAGGTAGCAGCTTCTGCCTGTTATGCAGGCCTTTTCGACTTCCTAGTCATGTCGTTAGGATTATCGAAGCAACAGGTGTATTACTCATTTTATATCAATAGTGTTAAGTGGACTAGAAGCTTCACTAGTTCGACGACATTCTAATGCCTTTCACAACACCTGATCAACATTCAGAAATTTGTCGATCGATTGAGAGACAATCGACCAAGATTGAAACTGCCCAAGTCTCGGTGTTAAAGGATAAAACTCATTATTAATAAATAAGGAAGGAATCAAACTCGACTTAGATAATGGTGAAACTGATGCAATTCTCTATCAGCATAAAAGCCAAGTACGTCCAAGGATGGACTAATGCTGCCACATCTGGGCAGGAGCTGCTAAAAACAGCCTATCCTGCCTTGACAGAGTACAAAATAGACTTCGTGGTTTAGTGGGGGATGCCCTTTTCTCTTCCCTGCAACCTCTCTCCCACAGAAGAGACGTTGTGAGCCTGTCTTTGTTTTATCGCTATTTCCATGGCAGGTGCTCGTCTGAGCTCCAATCCCTCATCTCCCCCTCGCCAATCTTTCACGAGAAACACCCGTCTGGCTGAAACTACTGTCAACAATTTTCCCCACTCTATATCTGTGCCTAAATCCAAACGTAGATTCCATGAGCAAAGCTTCTTTCTTAGAACTGGACGCCAGTGGGACTCTCTGCCGCTTGCCTGTTTCCCACCTGACTACAACTTGGACGTCTTCAAGTCCAACATAAACAAACTCCTGACAAACCGCCCCCTTAAGTAAGACACTCTATCAAAAACCCCAATACTAATGATTGCTACAATACTATCTCATTGATTACTGTACACGCAATAACCCTTATCCCTGAGTGACCTTCGGGCCTTGATAAGTGGTGACCTCTATGTAAAAAAAATGATAATGGTGAAGTTACAATGGTAATACTTGCGCTAGAACAGTGAAGTGATGAGATTTATAGGGGCCAGAGACTATTATCGGAGGTTTACCCTCGACTTTGTCAGTGTAAGTGTCCTCTGATAGAGTCGGCTAACATATATGCATACTAAAGGGGACAGATGACTGTCAACTGATCTTTGACAGGCTCAAATAGTAATCGACATCAATTGATCCCGAGGCATACGCTATTATGTATGACTTACAGAAACTGGATTATTACTTGAGTGACGAGTGTTTATACTATATATAGACGGGCCACAAACAATTCCATTAACTGCTAAGAATGAACCAAAAAGGATTCCACAGTAGGCACTGCATTTAAGCGGGTTAACTGTAAAATGGATTCCTTGGTGGAGAAGGTCAATACGTGTGCAAATTTACTATTAAAGATCAATAAATAGGTGGAGGCTTAATCGGTGGAGCTAGATCCCGGAGTGGGAGATGGTACACATCAATACGTGTTATAAATTCACATAGGTTGAATTATCAACCTATTCTTGATAATGAAGAAAATATTCATGGGATGGCTAGCCTATGTAAATGTTAGAGTTATGTGAGCTCATAGTGAAGGAATTTCTTGAAAGAGCATTGAAGAAAATGCCTAATTTATTTAGTTTATTTATCTCCTCTAAAAGAGGTCAGACATATGGTAAGTCAAAATGCTTAAAAGAGTGCACTACGAGAAATTCACGCTGGCTTACAAAATATGCGCTTCATGCAATTAGCAATAAACCAACCCCCTTCTTAAAAACTAAGATAAATCCCGTGAGTATCGACCTCTTAGGACCGATTACAACCCTACCTCAGCCTGACAGAAGCACAAAATTTTCTGACTGATTTTCGAAGATATATCCTTAATTAGGATTAATAAAACTTACTTAGGCTGAGCCAGAGGCTCATTGAAAAATAATTTCCAGAGTTAGAGGATAAATTGTATGCAATAAAGGAGGCTACTCAAACTCTTCAGACGATAATAACTTGGCTAGCATCATTGGAAATATTAAATAATAGTAATAGCAGTAGTAATATTGGCATTATGCTTGTAGAGAAAGTATAAAAAGAAGTTGGAGAAACCATGGATATTGGCAGACGTGCATAAAACCGAGACGGGAACATCATTCGGTGTTTCTTTTTCTTTATCATTTATTTTTTATTGTTATTTTCAACCCCAAACATAGCATAATGCCATATTGGCGTAAGGTGTTACTATTTGAGACCAAATGTACAGGGATACTATGTAGGGAGTTGGGCAGCAAGATGTTTGCTTACATTACATATAAACTTATGCATGTTAGTACACTCGGAGCAACAAGGACGCGGGAGGGAATTAAAAAAAATAGTTCGAGGGAAGAAGCTATTTGAGTAGAAGGGATCTCTACAGCGTAAGGGTAGGATTTTGCTGCTTATCGGGTTTGTCTCGGTATCTATGTCGTGTGGGGGGCAAGAACTTTGAGTCCATCAGAGCACATTCTATTAAAATACTTGTAAAACAGGCACGGAGATACCACATTTTGGCAATGGGACAAAGGTTGGGGCTTGATTGCTGGTGCTGGAGCTATTATGTTGGAGACTCGTTTTTGAACCTTGACTAGGAGCAAGAGACTAGTGGCAGATGTAACAGCCCACATGTGGCAATAACATTCCATGCATTTCATTTAATACTGTTAAGGAATAGAGAGAGGGAGAGAGAGAAAGAGAGAGATGCCTCCAACGTTAACAAATTCCTAATGAACCGCCCCTTTAAGTAAACACTTCATCAAATCTCCACACTAACGTACTGTACTTGCAATAACCCTTATCCCTGAGTGGCTTCCGGGCCTTGATAAGTGGTGACCACCGTGTAAAAAATAAAAATAAAAACTTCCGGCCATGTTTGAATTCACGATGCCAGCGTTTTACAAGGTCATATGATGGGGAATTATCACCATGTTTCTTTCATTTCATCAAAAGTCTCCTCTGGTGTGCTTCCTTTCAAATACAAAAACCGGATCACTGCTCGACATTCAACAGGCTCCATTTCACACCTGACTCAGTTCAAACACCTGTAAAACAGAAACCGCAATTAGTTCAAAGCTGTAATTTGCCACATAACCCGTAGATATAAATCATTGCACATGCAAAATTTCAGCTACATCAAACAACTGGAAGTGGTTCAGGGGCATTACTTGCGGCACGCCCCTCGTAGCATCACCCTCAGCTATGGGTAACCTAGTCTAAAAGAGACTAAACTCGCAACCCTCGTTAGGGCAACTCTTCCACGAAGGAGAAATCTCATAAGTAACATGTCCGATTATTGCATCATTGTTTATGGGACTTCTTACCGCATCTAGATTTAAGCAATGTGTGCCTCATAGAAAGTGCGCTTGGTAACTGCGTACCTTTCGCTGCAGTATTTGCTCTTCGATTAGGAACCCCTTTAAAAGTCGAATTGTCTTTTTAGCAAAAAATAAGCGATACACCTTTATGATTAGTTTATACAACATATCTCAAGTCAATACTAAGCTGCGTCTATAATAGCAATATTCATCGTGAAAATATAAGGGAGTAATTGTTCAACTTTTATGAGTTATTATGATATATTACATATGCACATTTTGTGTCAACCTATATATTTCTTATCTTTTTAAACCGCTGTCAGTGCCTTCTATCTCTATGTTCTTTTTATCTCTCTTTTTTCCTCTCTATCTATCAATCTATTGCATCTATGTAAGCTGCACTTTTTGGAAAATGCATCTGACGTACAAGTTTCTTCTTGTATCCAGTAGAAGAAAGTTAAACAGTAATTTTCTTGTTTGTTGATTCTACTTTATATTTTGGGTGGATATATATTTTTTTTTCTTTAAGGAAAGGGAAAAAAAGCCTAAGTCCACTTCATGGTTTATTCAAATGTATCAAGAACTTGTGTCGCCAATCAATAAAAAAAAATCCGCCCCTTTTCCGCACCTCCTTTCTTTGTGTGCATATATATATATATATATATATATATATATATATATATATATATATACTAGCAGGAACATCCGACGTTAGCCTGGATTGAATGATGGTCAACGAATGTTTCACATCCCCATATTTTTTATTGTCTTCGAAATTGGTGAAATCGCCTATTTTTAAATCAGGTCGATTGATTGCCTGCTCTAGTTCAGGACCCATCGCGGTGAACCGGGAGGAAGCTTCACTTGCCTCCCCGCGGTGACTTAGTCCACAACACATCATAATCTACATTGCACTGTAGAGAACATGCTGTGTATTTTATAAAATTATTATTATGTATAATGACTTGCATTTAAGTTTAAAATGCAAAATTCTTGTATCATGGTGCAATATAAAATCAACAGCTGGTTCTTTGATATGACAAGGGCGCGTGATATGACAACAGCTGGTTCTTTGATATGACAAGGGCGCGTTCGAAATAAATGTTTCTGTTTAAACCACAATTGCACCATCATACTTGAATTTTTCGTTTAAAACCTAAATTCAATCCATTATCCCCGCACAAGCAATAAGAGCAGGCATATAACATCAACAGTAGGTCCTTTGATATAACAGGAGCGCATCTGAAATGGACGTTTATTTTCAAAATAAAATTTAATCATGATACTTAACTTTTGCCATTTAAACTTTAATTCAAGCCATTATATATAAAAATATTTTATAAAATCGACACTAGATTCTCTACAGTGCAATGTAGACTACAATATATTGCGGATTAATTCATTGCAGGGGGTATGTGAAACATCCAGGTGCACGGCGATGGGTCTTCGATTAGGGTAGGCAATTGATTGGTTTGATTGAAAAATGAGAGATTTCACCGATTTCGATGACAATAAATATATGCTAGAACGTAAGATTTGTTGATCATTATTCAATCCCGGGCAACGTCGGGTCTCTCTTTTTGTATATGCATGTTTCGCTGGACAACAAGGATAATTGTTGTTTGTTATTCTTGCAATCCGTTTTTTTTTTTCATTTGACGGGTCAATGTTCGAATGTTCTGTTTGAGTGTAAAACCCTCTCCATAAACTAATTATGTTGTATTTACCCCCGAGTTATAGAGTTAATTTCTCGGAAGAATTAATAGACATAATTCATTCAGTAGAACCCAAAAATGAAATTCTAGCTTCACTTGACGTTGAAAGTCTCGTTACAAACGTCCCTATTCATGAAACTATAGAGATAATAATTAATAACAATAATATATAACAATTCCACCCTCCCTGTACTTAAAATAAACCCTGACACTCTAAGACAATCATTAATCTCCTGTATCACTGAGATCCCTTTCTATGGCCCCAATGGAACTTTATATATCCAGGTTGACGGTGTTTCAATAGGTTTCGCTCTATATGACCTGCCTGGAAACTAAAATCTTTAATACCATTTTTAAATCATCAATCTACGTTAGGTACGTTGATGACATAATCTTATTAATAGAAAATTTAGATGAACAGACAAAAATCAGACCCGCACTTAAAAATAATTTGGATGAAATAAATATAAATAACACAATTCCCTTCCTTGATATGGAAATTAATGGCGATACCGAGAGATTTATTACAAAAAAAACTGCCAGTAAATAATTATGTCTCCTCAAGTTTAAAAGTAAATATCCCTATAGATATAAAATGGCGGTAGTGAAAAATCTCACTTACTGAGCCAAATGCAATTCATCCACTAATGAAAAATGACGTAAAACTAACCCTTATTAATAACAACTTCCCAGATTATATCGTTGATCAAAAATTAAACACACTTTAGTCGCCATTGCAAAAAACAGTACTGCTACTACTACTACTAATAATAATAATAATAGTAGTAGTAGTAGTAGTAGTAGTAGTAGTAGTAGTATTTCTGATATCGTTTATCAACTTTTCTCTGAAAAGGGATGGGATTCATTTCCAGAGGTGGTGCCCACAATTGCAGAGGTCTGAAGGCCACCTTAAACATCGGGGATTTGTAGTTTTTTTTTATTGTCCTTCCAGATGACTTGATACTACTCCTAGTGTACCAACTCCGATCGGGATTATTTGTGTTTTAACTCCGTGTATACGCCATATCTCCAAGACCAACGGAGCATAATTGCTCCACTTCTCGTTCTCCTTCTCTCTCACATTCCTGTCCCAGGGTATTGAAAAATCTACAATCTGCCAGTTTTTTTAGATTTTGTCAATGACGACCATGTTCCAAATACATGGTCGTTATGACACTTTTGTCCTACCATACCTCTACCTTGCCATCCTCATTTGTTCTCACCGCATTAGACACATTCTCAAACCATTTTCCAGCACACTTCATCCCAACTTTCTTACACAATATATCCGGAGCCCCATGCGATCGTGTCTTTTGCGGTAGTCTCTGGGGCAGTCCACTACACCATGCTGCAAGGTGTGCAATTGACTCTGAGGTCTTACTTAATAATAATAATAATAAGAAGAAGAAGAAGAAGAAGAACAACAACAACAACAACTAACAGTACCCGTGGAAATTCCATTGTAGAACACCCTCTCATCACATAAGCAAACAATTAAAATGAGGTTGTCCTTCAATAGAATTAATCCGTGGAATATTGGTTCAAATCAGACCGTGAATGAAAATAAACTTTTTTTGTAGACAAATATGGAGAACTTATTGAAATTATTACAAGAAATAGAAATACAGTGATATGTTCATTTTATTAAAGTGAATAATAATCTATATATTAATACGATAGCGTGTACTATATTCGGGTCGTTTAATTGTTATGTACTTCCATTTCTTGTAATAAATAATTTTACTAAGAATTTTTAATATGTTTTGATTTCGGGTTCGATTAGAGCTGATGGCACTCAAATCATTTATTTTTTTTATAAATAATTTTACTAAGAATTCTTCATAATTTTGGTTTCGGTTTCGATTATAACTGATGACACTTAAGTCATCTATTTTTTATAAATAATTTTTCCAAGAATTCTTCATAAGTTTTGGTTTTGATTTCAATTATAGCTAATGGCACTTCAATATTTTTAATTTTTATCAGGAATTCTACATAAGTTTTGGCACCTTAGTAATCTATGTTTTTTATAAATAGTTTTATCAAGAATTCACATAAGTTTTGGTTTCGGTTTAGTTAAAGTTATATATATATATATATATATATATATATATATATATATATATATATATATATATATATATATAAGTTTGGAATTCGGTTTCGATTCAAGCTGATGAAGTAAGTCATATAGATATATTTTTTAATTTTGAAATCACAACTTTATAATATACTAGCGAGGAAGATTCGAGTTTCGCCCTCATTTGGGCTCATCAGTTAGACATATCCGCGCAGGATTTGAAACTTGAACCGCTTGCATACTAGGCAAGCACTCTACAAACTGAGCAAACACGCCACACACACAAGAAAGTCTATTAACTTACACAGATCAAGCAACCCGCGGCACAGATCCGACAGTGGAAAGAACCTACCTCATATCGAACAAGGGACGAGGTATCAAACCAGCTTTATCCCAAGCCGACGTCTCAATAGTAGGAATTTTATATACTCGAAAGGACGATGTCACCCCAACAAGCTAACATTACGAGTAATCAATAGGATGTTCAAAAAGTGTGAGAGAATATATATATAATGACTTTTCATAGGCGAACCAATGTCGCAGCCCACAACAGCCAGGAAAGCCAACAAACCGAAGTCCAAGACTGGAGTTTCGCCCTCATTTGGGCTCATAAGTTAGACATATCCTCGCTCAGGATTTGAAACCCGAACCTCTTGCAAGGCGAGCGCTCTACCAACTGGGCAAACACGCCGCACACACAAGAAAGTCTACACAGATCAAGCAACTCGCGGCGATTAAAGAAGGAACAGTTACATTTTGACTAAAGTTTACACACCGATACAGCCTATTCTCCCAAGTTTTTTCACCGCACAAACATAGAGCGCCTTCGAAATGAATCTTTTTGTTTAGAGCACAATTGAACCATGATGCTTAACTTCTGCATTTTAAACTTTAATAGCAGCCATTATATAAATATAATTGTGTAAATTCAAACGGAGATTCTCTATAGTGCAATGTAAATTACAATGTATTCTAGACTAAGTCACTGCTAGAGGCAGGTGAAGCTTCCTCTCCGTAAACCGAAAGGGGTCGCCGACTAGAGCGGGCTATCAATCATGAAATGAATAATTTAACCGATCTCAATGAAAATAAAAATATTGAAAATGTTGAGCACTCGTTTATCAAAATACAATCCCGGGCAAAGTAAGCTCTTTCTTCTAATATATATATATATATATATATATATATATATATATATATATATATATATATATACTAACAAAAGTATCCGTCGTTTACTGGGTTCAAAAACAGCCTACAGAAAATGCACTCTGGTTTATGAAAGTATGATAGGTTATGAAAAGGAAGGGTTGTAAATTTGGGTTGAATTTGGGGATATTAAAACCAAAGCAAAATATGATGAAAGTAAAAATAAAATAGATAAACCCCATAATTTATTATGCCATACCTGTTCACACTGAAACACTTATCACAATATTCTGTGGATCTATGTGAAAAAACTTTGTTTAACTTTGTGATATATTTCCTTTCTATGGCAGTCAGGTGCGAACGAACACCCCATAATTTTATTATACCACTTTACTTCAAACTGAAACATAATTATCAATGTATACTTACGCAGATAGATATGAAAAGTCTTTAATAAAGTTTTTGCCTATTTCCATTCTATGGAGGCCAGGCACGAATGCAGACCCCACAATTTTATTATACCATCCCTATTTAATTAAAACATACTTATCAAAGTATTCTTATGTACATCTATATCAAAAACACTTGTAAACTTTTTTTTTTTTAATTTTAATTTTTTATTTCCATACTTTGTGGACCAAGCGCGAACGCAGACCCCACAATTTTAATGAACCACCGTTCTGCCAGATCAAACATACTAATTTCTGTGTCTCGATACATCTTCTATCATTATATATAATCTGGTTTTTAAAATAGTCAACCATATAGGAGCCTATTCGTGACCAGACACACACACACACACACACACACACACACATTCAGCTTTATATATTATATATATATATATATATATATATATATATATATATATATATATATATATATATTATGATTAAAATATATCTATATATATATATTATATGATTAAAATCCGAAAATTGGAGGGGGGCTGCATATACCTTTAATATGTTTCCATTACGCCATTTTGAATTTTATCAAACAAACTATTAGTATTAAATATCTACATTAATTTATGAATCTTCTACCAAACTTTTCTATTTAATAATTAGTAAATTTATTAATTCTAATCTGTTTATACATACTTATGAAAATAACATCAATAAATTATTAACTATTATACATGTTTGTATATACGAAGCTCAACTAAACTACAAAAAATGATTGATCTTTACAGTTATCATAAATAATCAATTGATTTGAATTGAAAACCACACATAATTCAGTTCTGTTGATTATTATAATCAAGCTTATTATTATTCCAGTTATATTTCTTAGACTCATTCAATTCAAAACCTATAATCGTGTAGAAGAAAGTTTAAAAATTTGCTGAAAACTGTTTGTTTATCGTTATTTGTAAATAGCTAAAATTAATTTAATTTAAAGTGAGATCGAGTTACCTCCCGTGGACCAAATCTAACGATATATTAACTGTTTTTTTATATTTATTTTTTAACATTCATACTAACATTCTCAGCCTAGAGTCATCCATATTCAATTAATAAGTAATTTTAATATAGTTCTAATGTCTTTTACATAATGTTATTAAAAAGTTAAATCGATTTATATTATACATTAATTTACTAGTCCGTCCAATATAAAATGTTAGTATTTATATTATTTCAATCGATACTTCATTTCTGCTAATGTTAAATTGTAAATTAATTAGTTATTTATCACCCCCATTATTATGTTTTTTAAAGTAATATTTTAAATTTTACATTTTACGTAATTTAACCAGTTTAACATTCAACAATCTAGTATTAATAAACATTTTACGAACTTGGTACTTATTTAAGTATAATTTTAGTTTAGCATTGTATATATCCTAATTCTCTAATATTAAGGTTTCAACGTTTCCTAATCTGATAATATGTTATTTTAGTTATAATTAAATTAATTTATATGTAAGTGAAAACTTATTCTAATTTTAATTTAAGTTAATTAAAAATTATAAATAGCTATATTATAACTATAACATTGATTTTTACATTCATTCTGACAATTGAACCATTTGGCTTCTGCATTTGAAACCACTTATCAATCATATAATAATCACTTGTTACATCATTTACATTTTATTTTTAAATCAATATTTGGAATCTGATTACTATAAATACATCTGTAATATTATGACTATTACTAATTTGTTTTTCCGATCCATAAGCGACATTACTTAGCAAACTTAACTTTAACATTTATAAACATTACGGGTTTGTATTACTGTACACATAGATTCGAAAAATTTGTCAAAAAACAAATATATAACAAATAAATGTTATCAAAGGCAAGATAAGTTACTTTTCTACCAAACTGGATATATTTTTCGTGTTTTTATTCAATGTAACATGTTTATTCAGCTCGAAAACCATACAGTGTTTACCGATGTATTGGAACATTCAAGATGGCGTCTGATTCACTCTTTAACACGGTAAGTTTGGGAAAAAGTGTTATAAATAAAAAAACGGATAAAATACTGTTAAAAACTCGCTCAATATATGTTATCGTGACATAGGTTGACATATATTCGGCGGGTTTTTAATAGTATTTAGTATAGTTTTTTATTTATAACACCTTTTCCCAAACTTACGATGTTAAAGAGGGTGTGAGACGCCATCTTGAATTTTCCAATACATCGGTAAACACTATGTTTTTCGAGCTGAATAAATATGTTACATTGAATAAAAACACAAAAAATATATCCAGTTTGGCAGAAAAGTGACTTATCTTGCCTTTGATAACATTTATTTGTTATATATTTGTTTTTGGACAACTTTTTCGAATCTATGTGTACAGTAATACAAACCCAACATTACTATCAAACTAGAAGTAATATCATGATCCATTACTATTCCTTATACTGATTTAATATTTAATTTTTTTCATCCGCACCCAATTGTATAATATAGATGTACGCTCCTTTTTATCACTCTACAGCTAAGTACTATATTATGTGTAATATATTAACATACTTACCTTCATTGTTCATATTAAATATTAATTTAAATATATTTTGCCATACTATATGCTGTCATTATCGAAATTCATTTGGCCTATTTAATTAGTTTATAAAGTTTCATTTATTCTGTTTGTTTTCATTAGCTAATTATATTTATATAAAATATTTATCTCTATAGAGAAAATACTTAAAGTATCCTATTTTGGTAGTTTCATATATTTTTTCTCCTAATATATTTTCGAATCATGTTTTATATAAGCACGTTGGTTACTTATTACATCTAATTAAACCAATTATAAATTACTATTATAGAATTTAATACTATGTATATTATATCTTATCATGATATTTTGAAATCATACTATATAGTACAACATAAAAATTCATACTCTTTCCTTTTTATTTACTGTTTATATATATATATATATATATATATATATATATATATATCTATATATATATACATATATATATATATATATATATATATATATATACAGGGTGACCTATAAAAACGGGCCCTAACTCTAATTAGGCCCCGTTTCTTAGTGTTTTGTCCGAATGAAATGAAACTTTGGTCATAACTAGTTTATTATATTCAAAACATCACATCAAAACACTAGGGTTTCTGGCCTTTTTTTTTTTTTCTCCGTTCTGCAGCATATGTTCTAGATCGTTCCAGAAATAAGATTTCTTACTTCTTAACTAAAAAGCTAAAGAGCTACCAAGACGGGAGTGATACGATTAAAACGAGCGATTTTTATTTTCTACATAGTCACTACCACCCTTAATGCACTTTTTCCAGCCGCTTTTGATGCCTTGGTCGTAAAAGTTCGGAACGCACATTAGAACTCGTATCTCTGTCGCCACTCTGAAATTGATGAAACTATCTCCTAAGGTTATGTTGGTAATGTTTTCGATGTATGACTAACAAAGTACTCCAGCGGGTTCAGATCGGTGGAGGGAGGCAGTGGAAGAAAAAACACAAAGTCATAGCTCTCCTTCTGAACCAACCCTGGGTCTCTTGGTACTTGTGGCCGGTGCTGAGTCCTACTATCAGTGGCCACTTGATTGCATCAGGGGATCACACTCTTTAGCACATCCAGGTAAGCTTTGGTATTGACTTTCAAGCCGACTTTGACGATGTAAGGTGGCACGTTGTGACCCTCACTTGATAACCACATCAAAGACCATAACCCTGAGCACATCTCTGTTTCTGTCGCAATCCAGCGATGCATTTTGAGGGTGCTTACAATGGTCTTGTTGTCATAACTTAGATCGGTAGAGAGCTATAGTTGTACAGCGGCGCATCTCTGATCTCTCTTGATCTCTTGAACATTGTGTCACTTTCAGACATCATAGAAGACTCCTATCACTCTTTGGATTGGTACACAACTGACTAACTAGTAGGTGATATGCAACAAAAAAAAGAAAACTGGTTCATCAAACACAAATGGAATCATGTCGTCTTTTCTAGAGCAATAATTTTATCGTTCACACCATTATATATAGAGAGAACTTGAATGCCTACTAGACACTATCCTCGAGTGTCTAAGGTCTCTCTGTACAGGGGTTTGTCAGAACAACCTGGCATGAGGATACCTTTTCCATAGAAGTAAATCCCGACCAAATATTCAAAATCACATAGTATTCGCTGCACAAATAAGATCTCCTCACTATAGCTAACTTACATTAGCTTTCACGAGGAACGGTGCACCTTCTCCAAGTGGTGTTACTTCAAGTAATAGCACGAAGCTGGATACTCCACCAGACTAGATAAATTCTTGTCCTGGAATCCAGTAAGACCAGGAGACCAACATGAAAGATATATTACAACGTATAAAAATGGTTAATTGGGGAGAGGAAAATTAAGTTCTCAATTTCTTTACTAACTCAGTGCTTGAGAGATAAAGGACTTTAATGGAACATTCGAATATCTATGTATCTCATATAGAGTTCAAGTGTTAGCCCCAGGTTGTGGACCCCTTGATTTCTGAGAACTTCGACTGAAGTAAAATAAAACAAAAAAGGTATATATATATATATATATATATATATATATATATACATATATATATATATATATATATCTGTGGAAATATATTTTCTTATAATATATACCAATCCTTATTTAAGAAGCTTAATGTAATTACAAAGCAATATAGTAAATAAATGACAAAAGACTATATTACCAAGTTAATGATGTTGATCATCTTATAATTATTCCTTTAACTCGGCATTTACAATTCTTGACAATATTTTTTCGTAGCACAAAATCAATCACTTTATTACTATATCAACCAGTGAATCTATTATGCCCTTAACTCATCAGAAGAAATAGCAACAATCAATCCGTCAAAAGGAAATAAAGTGCGTTTTGACATGATTAAAATCCGAAAATTGGAAGAGAAGCTGTAAATACCTCATAATATATTTCCATTACGCCATTTACATTGTGTGTGTGTGTGTGTGTGTGTGTGTGTGTGTGTGTGTGTGTGTGTGTGTGTGTGTGTGTGTGTGTGTACGCGCACGCACTTATGGGCGTGGTTCAGATTCTAAGGAAAGTGGAGATTTTTATGTTTTGGTTTCGATTCTGCTATGTAAACATGTAAAAAGAAAAAGAGGAAAGAAAGAAATAAAATGCAGGTTGCATTTTTTTTTTCAAAACGTTTTTATTCCTGTTATTTTCGGCACAACTTACAAAACTCTCTCGCTGCTACATGTCCATTTAAGCTAAAACATCAATGATTAAAATTAAATAAAAATGCATTAGTACATAATCTTTTCGATATTTACATTTTAATTTTCTTTCAGGAATTCCTTTCCTTATTTATTATTTTGTTTTATTCGTATAAATAAAGGAATTCCAACATATAATTCCAAGTGTTTAAGGCAAACTTAATACGTTGATAGATGAAAGAAAAACTCAGTGAACTGTATAAATAGCAAGAATGTACTGTTTTTTGTATTTTAAGAAATTTCACTGAAGCAATGGTAGCGCAAGAATACATTTTCAAACATTAAAAATATTTTACAAAGCCAGTAAAGCAAGACAAAATTAGAGTTTGCATAGTCTTTGATTTTTGTTTGTCCTGAGTTTGAAAATTCACCACACTGAAACGGGATATTTTAATTTTAGTCAGTTTATTTGCTTCTTGACTGCGTTCATAACACATGTTATAAGATAATTTATGTTTCAAGATACATTTATACATTTTTCGTGTAAGTTGTTTCTCGCAGCTTTTCTTTTTTTGTTATCTGACATCAATCCTCGATTTCCTCTCAATACCATATCAGTCGTAACATTTATATCTCTCCTTGCTCAGTGATTGATTTTTACGCCAACTGCCCAATTAGTTTTCTTTTGGTTATAACTTTGAAAACCTTCACTAAGCTAGTGTTTAAAAAGGCGTATTTAGAAATCACGGTAGATTATTGTTGATGTGTATTTGGTCATCTTGTTCAATATGGCCGACAGCAATATCTATTCATTGATAGACTCGCGAAAAGCAAGTATTGCATAGGTCGGTACAAAGCTTATATTCATTCGATATGGCCTATAATTTATGGCATCTACACCAGTATATAAAAGGCTATATGTCTGTCTGTCCGTCTCCATATTTTCAAACTCTATCTCTACCGAAACTAAAAGTCGCAAAGCGGCGCTAGGGGCCCTTAAATGATTGGATTTTTATGGACCATTCTTTTATGGGTTTTAGCCGATTAAAATAATTTAATTGTTCCTAGTCTTATGATTAAGTTATTTCTTTATTGCACAGTTGCTTTTAACGAGATTATTGCAGAGAATACCAGTTAATCTAATTCTTTGTTTAGTTTACGGCCCCTTTTCTCTCTTAACGGCTCTGCCCCTGTTTAGTGAGATTATTCAAGACAATTTCGGCCTATTTTTCTCTTAAGTGTTCAGTCACTTTGGACGAGATTATTCGAGACAATTTACGGTTGACATCTGAGCCAAGAGACCACAGGCATTATTCCTACCCCCGACTTAATAGGATATCAACATTATACAACAATTAACGCACTCCCTATTTTTCGTTTCAAAATAAAGTTCAACCTTATTAAGCATCGGCAGATCTGCTATCTAATTCGAGCACTGTTTATTCAGTCCCTATTTCTCTAATTTCTGCTATGCTCTAAACCTCCATACTCACAACCGACCCACGTATTACATTGCATATCCTGGAAAGTTGATCCGTTGTCCGAATTCTGTCGACAACTTTCTGGCTGTCTACAGAAAAAAAAATTCTCTGCTATTTAGATCATCCATCTCTTTCCCTAAAGACTGGTGAGCAACCCAAATATCCAGTAGGTACCAATATCTCTACCATAG